>NC_057399.1:74142865-74494459 GCF_019320065.1 Cervus canadensis | reverse complement strand
TTTTCATGCTCCTCATATATTTCAGACCATTTCATGCTCCTTGTATTTTTTCACACCTTTCCATGCTCCTCGTATTTTTCACACCTTTTCATGCTCCTTGTATTTTTCAGACCTTTTTATGCTCCTCCAGTTTCTCAGACCTTTTCATGCTCCTCACATTTTTCACTCCTTTTCATGCTCCCGTATTTTTCAAACTTTTTCGTTGTCGTCATATATTTCAGACCTTTTCGTGCTCTTCATATTTTTCACACCTTTTCAGGCCCTTCATGTTTTTCAGACCTTTTCATGCTCCTCATATACTTCAGACCATTTCATGCTCCTCGTATTTTTCACACCTTTTCATTTTCCTCGGATTTTTCACACCTTTTCATGCTCTTCATATTTTTCACACCTTTTCAGGCTCTTAATATTTTTCAGAACTTTTCTAGCTTCTCATATTTTTCAGACCTTTTCATGCTCTTCGTATTTTTCAGACCTTTTCATGCTTCTCGTGTTTTTTATACCTTTTCATGCACCGCGTATTTTTCAAACCATTTCATTCTCCTCGTATTTGTCAGACATTTTCATTCTCCTCGTATTTCTCCGACCTTTTCATACTCCTCGTATTTTTCAGACCTTTACATGCTCCTCGTGTTTTTCAGATCTTTTCTTCCTCTTCATATTTTTCAGACCTTTTCATGCTCTTCGTATTTTTCACACCTTTTCATGCTCCTCGTATTTTTCACACCTTTTCATGCTTCTTGTGTTGTTCACACCTTTTCATGCTCCGCGTATTTTCCACAATTTTCCGTGCTCCTCCTATTTTCCACACGTTTTCGGGCTCTTCGTATTTTTCACACCTTTTCCTGATCCATGTATTTTTCACACCTTTTCGTGGTCCTCATATATTTCAGACCTTTTCATGTTCTTCATATATTTCAGACCTTTTCATGCTCTTCATATTTTTCACACCTTTTCAGGCCCTTCATGTTTTTCAGAATTTTCATTCTCCTCATATTTATCAGACCATTTCATGCTCCTCGTATTGTTCACACCTTTTCATGCACCTCGTATTTTTCACACCTCTTCCTGCTCCTAGTATTTTTCACACCTTTTCATGCTCCTCGTATTTTTCACACCTTTTCATGCTCCTCGTATTTTTCACACCATTTCAGGCTCTTCATATTTATCAGACTTGTTCATGCTCCTCATATTTTTCAGACCTTATCATGCTCCTCATATTTTTCACACCTTTTCATGCTCCTCATATTTTTCACGCCTTTACATGCTCCTCAGTTTTTGATGCCTTTTCATGCTCCTAGTATTTTTCACACCTTTTCATGTCCCTCATATTTTTCATACCTTTTCATGCTGCTTGTATTTTTCAGACCTTTTCATGCTCCTCGTATTTTTGAGACCTTTTCCTGCCCCTCGTTTTTTTCAGACCTTTTCATGCTCTTCATATTTTTTACACCTTTTCAAGCTCTTCATATTTTTCACACCGTTTCATGCTCCTCATATTTTTTTATACAAATTCATGCTCCTCTTATTTTTCAACCTTTGCATGCTACTCATATTTTTGACACCTTTTCAGGCTCTTCGTATTTTTGACACCTTTTCATGCTCCTCATATTTTTGACACTTTTTCTTGCTCTACATATTTTTCAGACCTTTTCATGCTCGTCGTATTTTTCAGACGTCTTTGTGCTCCTCGTATTTTTCAGACCTTTACATGCTCTTCGTATTTGTCACATCTTTTCAAGCTCTTCGTATTTTTCACACCTTTTCATGCTCTTCGTGTTTTTCACACCTTTTCAGGCTCGTCATATTTTTCACACCTTTTTATGCTCTTCATATTTTTGACACCTTATCATGCTTTTCATATTTTTCAGACCTTTTCTTGCCCTTGATATTTTTCACAGCTTTCCATGCTCTTCGTGTTGTTCACTCCATTTCATGATCTCGTGTTTTTCAGAGGGTTTCATGCTCCTCGTATTGTTCACACCTCTTCATGGTCCTCATATTTTTTCACACCGTTTCATGTTCCTTGTATTTTTCACACCTTTTCATGCTCTTCATATTTTTCACACCTTTTCAGGCTCTTCATATTTTTCAGACGTTTTCTAGCTCCTCATGTTTTTCAGACCTTTTCATGCTCCTCGTATTTCTCAGACCTTTTCATGCTCCTCGTATTTTTCAGACTTTTTTTGCCTCTCCTATTTTTCAGGCCTTTTCTTGCTCTTCATATTTTTCACACGTTTTCATGCTCTTGGTATTTTTCACACCTTTTCATGCTCCTCGTATTTTTCACACTTTTCCTGCTCCTTGCATTTTTCACAGCTTTTGATGCTCCTCATATTTTTCCTGCCTTTTCATTCTCCACGTATTTTTCACACCTTTTCATGCACCTCGTATATTTCAGACCTTTTCTTGCTTTTCATATTTTTCACACTTTTACACTCTCTTTCTATTTTTGACACCTTTTCATGCTCCTCATATTTTTCACATCTTTTTCTACTCCTCGTATTTTTCACACCTTTTCCTGCTCTTCGATTTCTTCATACCTTTTCAGGCTTCTCGTATTATTCGCACCTTTCCTTGCTCTTCGTATTTTCCACACCTTTTCATGCTCCCCGTATTTTTCACACCTTTTCATGCTCTTCGTATTTTTCAGACCTTTTCATGCTCCTCGTATTTTTCACACCTTTTCCCGCTCCTCGTATTTTTCAACCTTTTCTCGCTCTTCATATTTTTGACACCATTTCATGCTCCTCGTATTTTTCACGCCATTTCCTGCTCCTCGTAAGTTTCATGCCTTTTCCTGCTCTTTGATTTTTTCACACCTTTCATGATCCTCGTATTTTTCGCACCTTTTCCTGCTCTTCGTATTTTTCACACCTTTTCATCCTCCTCGTATTTTCACACCTTTTCATGCTCCTTGTATTTTTCAGAATTTTTCGTGCTCCTAATATTTTTCTACCTTTTCCTGCTCTTCGTGTTTTTCACACCTTGTCATGCTAATCATATTTTTCACACCTTTTCCTGCTGCTCGTATTTTTCACACCTTGTCCTGCTCCTTGTATTTTTCAGACCTTTTCATGCTGTTCATATTTTTCACACCTTTTCACGCTCTTCATATTTTTGACACCATTTCATGCTCCTCGTATTTTTCACACCTTTTCCTGCTCCTCGTATTTTTCACATGTGATGCTCCTCGGATTTTTCACAGCTTGTCATGCTCTTCGAATATTTCACACCTTTTCATTCTTCTCGTATTTTACACACCTTTTCCTGCTCTTCGAATTTTTCACTCCTTTACATACTCTTCATATTTTTCACACCTTTTAGTGCTCCTTGTATTTTTCACACCTTGTAATGCTCCTCGCATTTTTCACACATTTCATGCTCCTCGTATATTTCGCACCTTATCCTGCTCTTCGTATTTATCACACATTTTCATGCTGCTCGTATTTTTCCGACCTTTACCTGCTCTTCGTATTTTTCGGAACTTTTCACACTCTTCATATTTTTCACACCTTTTCACGCTCTTCGTATTTTTGACATCTTTTCACACTCCTTGCATTTTTCACACCTTTTCTGCTCCTTGTATTTTTCACACCTTTTCCTGCTCTTTGAATTGTTCACACCTTTTTATGCTCCTCGTATTTTTCACACCTTTTCCGGCTCCACGTATTTTCACATCTTTTCATGCTCCTCGTATGTTTCACAACTTTTCATGCTCCTCGTATTTTTCAGACCTTTTCATGATGTTCATTTTTTTCACAACTTTTCCTGATCTTTGAATTTTTTACACCGTTTTGTGCTCCTCGTATTTTCCATAACTTTTCCTGCTCTTCGAATTTTTCACACCTTCTCATGCTCCTCGAGTTTTTCACACCTTTTCATGCTCCTCGTATTTTTCACACCTTTTCATGCTGTTCATAGTTTTCAAACCTTTTCATGTTCCTCGGATTTTTCACACCTTGTCATGCTCTTCGAAGATTTCACACCTTTTCCTGCTCTTCGAATATTTCACACCTTTTCATGCTCCTGTATTTTTCTCACCTTTTCATGCTCTTCGTATTTTTCACACTTTTCATGCTGTTCATAGTTTTCAAACCTTTTCATGTTCCTCGGATTTTTCACACCTTGTCATGCTCTTCGAAGATTTCACACCTTTTCCTGCTCTTCGAATTCTTCACACCTTTTCATTCTCCCCGTATGTTTCAGACCTTTTCACGCTCCTCGTATTTTTCAGACCTCTTCACGCTCTTCATATTTTTCACACCTTTTCACGCTCTTCATATTTTTGACACCTTTTCATGCTTCTCTTATTTTTCACACATTTCTCTGCTCCGAACATTTTTCACACCTTTTCCTGCTCTTCGATTTTTTCACACTTATTAATGCTCCTCGTATTTTTCACACCTTTTCCTGCTCTTCGTATTTTTCACACCTTTTCATGCTCCTTGTATTTTTCACACCTTTTCCTGCCCTTCCTATTTTTCACACCTTTTCCTCTTCCTCGTATTTTTCACACCTTTTCCTGCTCTTCGTATTTTTCACACCTTTTCATGCTTCTCATATTTTTCACACCTTTTCTTGCTCCTCGTATTTTTCACACCTTTTCCTGCTCCTCGAACTTCTTAGACATTTTCCTGCTTTTCGTATTTTTCACACCTTTTCACACGCTTCATATTTTTGACACCTCTTCATGCTCCTCGTGCATTTCAAACCTTTTCATGCTCCTCATATTTTTCACACCTTTTCATGCTCCTAGTATTTTTCATACCTTTTCATGCTCTTCATATTTTTCACACCTTTTCATGCAGTTCATATTTTTCACACCTTTTGCTGCTCTTCGAATTTTTCACACCTTTTCATGCTCCTCGTATTTTTCAGACCTTTTCTTGCTCCACGTATATTTCACACCTTTTCACACCCTTCATATTTTTCACACTTTTTCATGCAGTTCATATTTTTCACACCTTTTCCTGCTCTTCCATTTGTTCACACCTTTTCATGCTACTCGTATTTTTCGCACCTTTTCCTGCTCTTCGTATTTTTCACACCTTTTCATGATCCTCGTATTATTCAGTCCTATTTATGTTCCTCGTATTTTTCCGACCTTTTCAAGCTCCTCGTATTTTTCAGACCTTTTCTCACTCTTCATATTTTTCACACCTTTTCACGCTCTTCGTATTTTTGACACCTTTTCATGCTCCTGATACTTTCCACACCTTTTCCTGCTCTTCGAATTTTTCACATCTTTTTATGTTCCTCGTATTTTTCACACTTTTTCCTGCTCCTCGTATTTTTCAGACCTTTTCATGCTCTTTGAATTTTTCACACCTTTTCCTGCTCTTCATATTTTTCACACCATTTCACGCTCTTCGTATTTTTGACATCTTTTCACACTCCTCATATTTTTCACACTTTTTCTGCTCCTTGTATTTTTACACCATTTCCTGCTCCAAATATTTCTGACACCTTTTCATCCTCCTCGTATACTTGACACCTTTTCATGCTCCTCGTATTTTTCACACCTTGTCATGCTCCTCGTATTTTTGATGCCTTTTCCTTCTCCTCGTAATTTTCACACCTTTTTCTGCTCTTCGATTTCTTCACACCTTTTCATGCGCCTCGTTTTTTTTTACAACTTTTCCTCATCTTCAATTTTTTCACATCTTTTCCTGCTCCTCGTATTTTTCACACCTTTTCCTGCTCTTCATATTTTTCACACCTTTTCCTGCTCTTGGGATTTTTCATAACTTTTTATGCTCCTCGTATTTTTCACACCTTTTCATGCTTCTCATATTTTTCACACCTTGTCATGCTCCTCGTATTTTTCACTCCTTTTCATGCTCCTCGTATTTTTCACACCTTTTCATGCTCCTCGTATTTTTCACACCTTTTCTGCTCCTTGTAATTTTTACACCATTTCCTGCTCCTCATATTTTTGACACCTTTTCATCCTCCTCGTATACTTGACACCTTTTCATGCTCCTCGTATTTTTCACACCTTTTCCGGCTCCTCGTATTTTCCCTTCTTTTCATGCTCCTCGTATGTTTCACAACTTTTCATGCTCCTCGTATTTTTCAGACCTTTTCATGCTCCTCGTATTTTTCACACCTTTTCATGATGTTCATTTTTTTCACAACTTTTCCTGATCTTTGAATTTTTTACACCGTTTTGTGCTCCTCGTATTTTCCATAACTTTTCCTGCTCTTCGAATTTTTCACCCCTTCTCATGCTCCTCGAGTTTTTCACACCTTTTCATGCTCCTCGTATTTTTCACACCTTTTCATGCTGTTCATAGTTTTCAAACCTTTTCATGCTCCTCGGATTTTTCACACCTTGTCATGCTCTTCGAATATTTCACACCTTGTCATGCTCTTTGAATATTTCACACCTTTTCATGCTCCTGTATTTTTCTCACCTTTTCGTGCTCTTCGTATTTTTCACACTTTTCTTGGTCTTCGAATTCTTCACACCTTTTCCTTCTCCCCGTATTTTTCAGACCTTTTCTCGCTCCTCGTATTTTTCAGACCTCTTCACGCTCTTCATATTTTTCACACCTTTTCACGCTCTTCATATTTTTGACACCTTTTCACGCTTCTCTTATTTTTCACACATTTCTCTGCTCTGAACATTTTTCACACCTTTTCCTGCCCTTCTTATTTTTCACACCTTTTCTTGTTCCTCATATTTTTCACACCTTTTCCTGCTCTTCGTATTTTTCACACCTTTTCATGCTTCTCATATATTTCACACCTTTTCCTGCTCCTCGTATTTTTCACACCTTTTCCTGCTCCTCGAACTTCTTAGACATTTTCCTGCTTTTCGAATTTTTCACACCTTTTCACACGCTTCATATTTTTGACACCTCTTCATGCTCCTCGTGCATTTCAAACCTTTTCATGCTCCTCATATTTTTCACACCTTTTCCTGCTCCTAGTATTTTTCATACCTTTTCATGCTCTTCATATTTTTCACACCTTTTCATGCAGTTCATATTTTTCACACCTTTTGCTGCTCTTCGAATTTTTCACACCTTTTCATGCTCCTCGTATTTTTCAGACCTTTTCTTGCTCCACGTATATTTCACACCTTTTCACGCCCTTCATATTTTTCACACTTTTTCATGCAGTTCATAATTTTCACACCTTTTCCTGCTCTTCCATTTTTTCACACCTTTTCATGCTACTCGTATTTTTCGCACCTTTTCCTGCTCTTCGTATTTTTCACACCTTTTCATGATCCTCGTATTATTCAGACCTTTTTATGTTCCTCGTATTTTTCCGACCTTTTCAAGCTCCTCGTATTTTTCACACCTTTTCACACTCTTCATATTTTTCACACCTTTTCACGCTCTTCGTATTTTTGACACCTTTTCATGCTCCTGATACTTTCCACACTTTTTCCTGCTCTTCTATTTTTTCACATCTTTTTTTCTTCCTCTTATTTTTCACAATTTTTCTTGCTCCTCGTATTTTTCAGACCTTTTCATGCTCTTTGAATTTTTCACACCTTTTCCTGCTCTTCATATTTTTCACACCATTTCACGCTCTTCGTATTTTTGACATCTTTTCACACTCCTCATATTTTTCACACCTTTTCTGCTCCTTGTATTTTTTACACCATTTCCTGCTCCTCATATTTTTGACACCTTTTCATCCTCCTCGTATACTTGACACCTTTTCATGCTCCTCGTATTTTTCACACCTTTTCCGGCTCCACGTATTTTCACATCTTTTCATGCTCCTCGTATGTTTCACACCTTTTCATGCTCCTCGTATTTTTCAGACCTTTTCATGCTCCTCGTATTTTTCACACCTTTTCATGATGTTCATTTTTTTCACAACTTTTCCTGATCTTTGAATTTTTTACACCGTTTTGTGCTCCTCATATTTTCCATCACTTTTCCTGCTCTTCGAATTTTTCACACCTTCTCATGCTCCTCGAGTTTTTCACACCTTTTCATGCTCCTCGTATTTTTCACACCTTTTCATGCTGTTCATAGTTTTCAAACCTTTTCATGCTCCTCGGATTTTTCACACCTTGTCATGCTCTTCGAATATTTCACACCTTTTCCTCGTATTTTTCAGACCTTTTCATGCTCCTCGTATTTTTCACAACTTTACATGCTCTTCGTATTTGTCACATCTTTTCATGCTCTTCGTATTTTTCACACCTTTTCATGCTCTTCGTGTTTTTCACACCTTTTCAGGCTCGTCATATTTTTCACACCTTTTTATGCTCTTCATATTTTTGACACCTTATCATGCTTTTCATATTTTTCAGACCTTTTCTTGCCCTTGATATTTTTCACACCTTTTCATGCTCCTTATATTTTTCACACCTTTTCCTGCCCTTCGTATTTTTCACACCTTTTCCTCTTCCTCGTATTTTTCACACCTTTTCATGCTTCTCATATTTTTCACACCTTTTCCTGCTCCTCGTATTTTTCACACCTTTTCCTGCTCCTCGAACTTCTTAGACATTTTCCTGCTTTTCGAATTTTTCACACCTTTTCACCCGCTTCATATTTTTGACACCTCTTCATGCTCCTCGTGCATTTCAAACCTTTTCATGCTCCTCATATTTTTCACACCTTTTCATGCTCCTAGTATTTTTCATACCTTTTCATGCTCTTCATATTTTTCACACCTTTTCATGCAGTTCATATTTTCCCACCTTTTGCTGCTCTTCGAATTTTTCACACCTTTTCATGCTCCTCGTATTTTTCAGACCTTTTCTTGCTCCACGTATATTTCACACCTTTTCACGCCCTTCATATTTTTCACACTTTTTCATGCAGTCCATATTTTTCACACCTTTTCCTGCTCTTCCATTTTTTCACACCTTTTCATGCTACTCGTATTTTTCGCACCTTTTCCTGCTCTTCGTATTTTTCACACCTTTTCATGATCCTCGTATTATTCAGTCCTATTTATGTTCCTCGTATTTTTCCGACCTTTTCAAGCTCCTCGTATTTTTCAGACCTTTTCACACTCTTCATATTTTTCACACCTTTTCACGCTCTTCGTATTTTTGACACCTTTTCATGCTCCTGATACTTTACACACCTTTTCCTGCTCTTCGAATTTTTCACATCTTTTTATGTTCCTCGTATTTTTCACACTTTTTCCTGCTCCTCGTATTTTTCAGACCTTTTCATGCTGTTTGAATTTTTCACACCTTTTCCTGCTCTTCATATTTTTCACACCATTTCACGCTCTTCGTATTTTTGACATCTTTTCACACTCCTCATATTTTTCACACTTTTTCTGCTCCTTGTATTTTTTACACCATTTCCTGCTCCAAATATTTCTGACACCTTTTCATCCTCCTCGTATACTTGACACCTTTTCATGCTCCTCGTATTTTTCACACCTTTTCCGGCTCCACGTATTTTCACATCTTTTCATGCTCCTCGTATGTTTCACAACTTTTCATGCTCCTCGTATTTTTCAGACCTTTTCATGCTCCTCGTATTTTTCACACCTTTTCATGATGTTCATTTTTTTCACAACTTTTCCTGATCTTTGAATTTTTTACACCGTTTTGTGCTCCTCATATTTTCCATAACTTTTCCTGCTCTTCGAATTTTTCACACCTTCTCATGCTCCTCGAGTTTTTCACACCTTTTCATGCTCCTCGTATTTTTCACACCTTTTCATGCTGTTCATAGTTTTCAAACCTTTTCATGCTCCTCGGATTTTTCACACCTTGTCATGCTCTTCGAATATTTCACACCTTTTCATGCTCCTGTATTTTTCTCACCTATTCATGCTCTTCGTATTTTTCACACTTTTCTTGGTCTTCGAATTCTTCACACCTTTTCATTCTCCCCGTATTTTTCAGACCTTTTCTCGCTCCTCGTATTTTTCAGACCTCTTCACGATCTTCATATTTTTCACACCTTTTCAAGCTCTTCATATTTTTGACACCTTTTCACGCTTCTCTTATTTTTCACACATTTCTCTGCTCCGAACATTTTTCACACCTTTTCCTGCTCTTCGATTTTTTCACACTTTTTCATGCTCCTCGTATTTTTCACACCTTTTCATGCTTCTCATATTTTTCACACCTTTTCCTGCTCCTCGTATTTTTCACACCTTTTCCTGCTCTTCGAACTTCTTAGACATTTTCCTGCTTTTCGAATTTTTCACACCTTTTCACACGCTTCATATTTTTGACACCTCTTCATGCTCCTCGTGCATTTCAAACCTTTTCATGCTCCTCATATTTTTCACACCTTTTCATGCTCCTAGTATTTTTCATACCTTTTCATGCTCTTCATATTTTTCACACCTTTTCATGCAGTTCATATTTTCCCACCTTTTGCTGCTCTTCGAATTTTTCACACCTTTTCATGCTCCTCGTATTTTTCAGACCTTTTCTTGCTCCACGTATATTTCACACCTTTTCACACCCTTCATATTTTTCACACTTTTTCATGCAGTTCATATTTTTCACACCTTTTCCTGCTCTTCCATTTTTTCACACCTTTTCATGCTACTCGTATTTTTCGCACCTTTTCCTGCTCTTCGTATTTTTCACACCTTTTCATGATCCTCGTATTATTCAGACCTTTTTATGTTCCTCGTATTTTTCCGACCTTTTCAAGCTCCTCGTATTTTTCAGACCTTTTCACACTCTTCATATTTTTCACACCTTTTCACGATCTTCGTATTTTTGACACCTTTTCATGCTCCTGATACTTTCCACACCTTTTCCTGCTCTTCGAATTTTTCACATCTTTTTATGTTCCTCGTATTTTTCACACTTTTTCCTGCTCCTCGTATTTTTCAGACCTTTTCATGCTCTTTGAATTTTTCACACCTTTTCCTGCTCTTCATATTTTTCACACCATTTCACGCTCTTTGTATTTTTGAGATCTTTTCACACTCCTCATATTTTTCACACTTTTTCTGCTCCTTGTATTTTTACACCATTTCCTGCTCCAAATATTTCTGACACCTTTTCATCCTCCTCGTATACTTGACACCTTTTCATGCTCCTCGTATTTTTCACACCTTGTCATGCCTCTCGTATTTTTGATGCCTTTTCCTTCTCCTCGTAATTTTCACACCTTTTTCTGCTCTTCGATTTCTTCACACCTTTTCATGCGCCTCGTTTTTTTTACAACTTTTCCTCATCTTCAATTTTTTCACATCTTTTCCTGCTCCTCGTATTTTTCACACCTTTTCCTGCTCTTCATATTTTTCACACCTTTTCCTGCTCTTGGGATTTTTCATAACTTTTTATGCTCCTCGTATTTTTCACACCTTTTCATGCTCCTCATATTTTTCACACCTTGTCATGCTCCTCGTATTTTTCACTCCTTTTCATCCTCCTCGTATTTTTCACACCTTTTCATGCTCCTCGTATTTTTCACACCTTTTCTGCTCCTTGTATTTTTTACACCATTTCCTGCTCCTCATATTTTTGACACCTTTTCATCCTCCTCGTATACTTGACACCTTTTCATGCTCCTCGTATTTTTCACACCTTTTCCGGCTCCACGTATTTTCACATCTTTTCATGCTCCTCGTATGTTTCACAACTTTTCATGCTCC
The DNA here is from genome assembly GCF_019320065.1 of Cervus canadensis. Taxonomy (NCBI): domain Eukaryota; kingdom Metazoa; phylum Chordata; class Mammalia; order Artiodactyla; family Cervidae; genus Cervus; species Cervus canadensis. Next base: position 74,482,894 of record NC_057399.1, on the reverse strand, counting down.
TCGTATTTTTCAGACCTTTTCATGCTCCTCGTATTTTTCACACCTTTTCATGATGTTCATTTTTTTCACAACTTTTCCTGATCTTTGAATTTTTTACACCGTTTTGTGCTCCTCGTATTTTCCATAACTTTTCCTGCTCTTCGAATTTTTCACACCTTCTCATGCTCCTCGAGTTTTTCACACCTTTTCATGCTCCTCGTATTTTTCACACCTTTTCATGCTGTTCATAGTTTTCAAACCTTTTCATGCTCCTCGGATTTTTCACACCTTGTCATGCTCTTCGAATATTTCACACCTTTTCATGCTCCTGTATTTTTCTCACCTATTCGTGCTCTTCGTATTTTTCACACTTTTCTTGTTCTTCGAATTCTTCACACCTTTTCATTCTCCCCGTATTTTTCAGACCTTTTCTTGCTCCTCGTATTTTTCAGACCTCTTCACGCTCTTCATATTTTTCACACCTTTTCACGCTCTTCATATTTTTGACACCTTTTCACGCTTCTCTTATTTTTCACACATTTCTCTGCTCCGAACATTTTTCACACCTTTTCCTGCTCTTCGATTTTTTCACACTTTTTCATGCTCCTCGTATTTTTCACACCTTTTCCTGCTCTTTGTATTTTTCACACCTTTTCATGCTCCTTATATTTTTCACACCTTTTCCTGCCCTTCGTATTTTTCACACCTTTTCCTCTTCCTCGTATTTTTCACACCTTTTCACACCTTTTCATGCTTCTCATATTTTTCACACCTTTTCCTGCTCCTCGTATTTTTCACACCTTTTCCTGCTCCTCGAACTTCTTAGACATTTTCCTGCTTTTCGAATTTTTCACACCTTTTCACACGCTTCATATTTTTGACACCTCTTCATGCTCCTCGTGCATTTCAAACCTTTTCATGCTCCTCATATTTTTCACACCTTTTCATGCTCCTAGTATTTTTCATACCTTTTCATGCTCTTCATATTTTTCACACCTTTTCTATGCAGTTCATATTTTTACCTTTTGCTGCTCTTCGAATTTTTCACACCTTTTCATGCTCCTCGTATTTTTCAGACCTTTTCTTGCTCCACGTATATTTCACACCTTTTCACGCCCTTCATATTTTTCACACTTTTTCATGCGTTCATATTTTTCACACCTTTTCCTGCTCTTCCATTTTGTTCACACCTTTTCATGCTACTCGTATTTTTCGCACCTTTTCCTGCTCTTCGTATTTTTCACACCTTTTCATGCTCCTCGTATTATTCCGTCCTATTTATGTTCCTCGTATTTTTCCGACCTTTTCACGCTCCTCGTATTTTTCAGACCTTTTCACACTCTTCATATTTTTCACACCTTTTCACGCTCTTCGTATTTTTGACACCTTTTCATGCTCCTGATACTTTCCACACCTTTTCCTGCTCTTCGAATTTTTCACATCTTTTTATGTTCCTCGTATTTTTCACACTTTTTCCTGCTCCTCGTATTTTTCAGACCTTTTCATGCTCTTTGAATTTTTCACACCTTTTCCTGCTCTTCATATTTTTCACACCATTTCACGCTCTTCGTATTTTTGACATCTTTTCACACTCCTCATATTTTTCACACTTTTTCTGCTCCTTGTATTTTTTACACCATTTCCTGCTCCAAATATTTCTGACACCTTTTCATCCTCCTCGTATACTTGACACCTTTTCATGCTCCTCGTATTTTTCACACCTTTTCCGGCTCCACGTATTTTCACATCTTTTCATGCTCCTCGTATGTTTCACAACTTTTCATGCTCCTCGTATTTTTCAGACCTTTTCATGCTCCTCGTATTTTTCACACCTTTTCATGATGTTCATTTTTTTCACAACTTTTCCTGATCTTTGAATTTTTTACACCGTTTTGTGCTCCTCATATTTTCCATAACTTTTCCTGCTCTTCGAATTTTTCACACCTTCTCATGCTCCTCGAGTTTTTCACACCTTTTCATGCTCCTCGTATTTTTCACACCTTTTCATGCTGTTCATAGTTTTCAAACCTTTTCATGCTCCTCGGATTTTTCACACCTTGTCATGCTCTTCGAATATTTCACACCTTGTCATGCTCTTCGAATATTTCACACCTTTTCATGCTCCTGTATTTTTCTCACCTATTCATGCTCTTCGTATTTTTCACACTTTTCTTGTTCTTCGAATTCTTCACACCTTTTCATTCTCCCCGTATTTTTCAGACCTTTTCTCGCTCCTCGTATTTTTCAGACCTCTTCACGATCTTCATATTTTTCACACCTTTTCAAGCTCTTCATATTTTTGACACCTTTTCACGCTTCTCTTATTTTTCACACATTTCTCTGCTCCAAACATTTTTCACACCTTTTCCTGCTCTTCGATTTTTTCACACTTTTTCATGCTCCTCGTATTTTTCACACCTTTTCATGCTTCTCATATTTTTCACACCTTTTCCTGCTCCTCGTATTTTTCACACCTTTTCCTGCTCTTCGAACTTCTTAGACATTTTCCTGCTTTTCGAATTTTTCACACCTTTTCACACGCTTCATATTTTTGACACCTCTTCATGCTCCTCGTGCATTTCAAACCTTTTCATGCTCCTCATATTTTTCACACCTTTTCATGCTCCTAGTATTTTTCATACCTTTTCATGCTCTTCATATTTTTCACACCTTTTCATGCAGTTCATATTTTCCCACCTTTTGCTGCTCTTCGAATTTTTCACACCTTTTCATGCTCCTCGTATTTTTCAGACCTTTTCTTGCTCCACGTATATTTCACACCTTTTCACGCCCTTCATATTTTTCACACTTTTTCATGCAGTTCATATTTTTCACACCTTTTCCTGCTCTTCCATTTTTTCACACCTTTTCATGCTACTCGTATTTTTCGCACCTTTTCCTGCTCTTCGTATTTTTCACACCTTTTCATGATCCTCGTATTATTCAGACCTTTTTATGTTCCTCGTATTTTTCCGACCTTTTCAAGCTCCTCGTATTTTTCAGACCTTTTCACACTCTTCATATTTTTCACACCTTTTCACGCTCTTCGTATTTTTGACACCTTTTCATGCTCCTGATACTTTCCACACCTTTTCCTGCTCTTCGAATTTTTCACATCTTTTTATGTTCCTCGTATTTTTCACACTTTTTCCTGCTCCTCGTATTTTTCAGACCTTTTCATGCTCTTTGAATTTTTCACACCTTTTCCTGCTCTTCATATTTTTCACACCATTTCACGCTCTTTGTATTTTTGAGATCTTTTCACACTCCTCATATTTTTCACACTTTTTCTGCTCCTTGTATTTTTTACACCATTTCCTGCTCCAAATATTTCTGACACCTTTTCATCCTCCTCGTATACTTGACACCTTTTCATGCTCCTCGTATTTTTCACACCTTGTCATGCTCCTCGTATTTTTGATGCCTTTTCCTTCTCCTCGTAATTTTCACACCTTTTTCTGCTCTTCGATTTCTTCACACCTTTTCATGCGCCTCGTTTTTTTTACAACTTTTCCTCATCTTCAATTTTTTCACACCTTTTCCTGCTCTTCATATTTTTCACACCTTTTCCTGCTCTTGGGATTTTTCATAACTTTTTATGCTCCTCGTATTTTTCACACCTTTTCATGCTCCTCATATTTTTCACACCTTGTCATACTCCTCGTATTTTTCACTCCTTTTCATGCTCCTCGTATTTTTCACACCTTTTCATGCTCCTCGTATTTTTCACACCTTTTCATGCTGCTCGTCTTTTGATTTTTTTTTTTGCTCTTCGCATTTATCATACCTTTTCATGCTCCTCGCATTTTTCACACCTTTTCATGCTGCTCGTCTTTTGATTTTTTTTTCTCCTCGCATTTTTCACACCTTTTCAGGCTCCTCGCATTTTTCACACCTGTTCATGCTGCTAGATTTTGTTTTGTTTTTTTTTTTGCTCCTCGCATTTTTCACAGTTTTTCATGCTCCTCGCATTTTTCACCCCTTTTCATGTTCCTCGTATTTTTCACACCTTTTCATGTTCCTCGAATTTTTCACACCTTTTCATGCTCCTCGCTTTTTTCACAACATTTTATGCTCCTGGTTTTTTTTTTGCTCCTCCCAATTTTCACAGCTTTTCATGCTCATCGTAATTTTCACACCTTTTCATGCTCCTCGCATTTTTCACACCTTTTCATGCTCCTCGAATTTTGACACCTTTTCATGCTCCTCGAAATTTTCACACCTTTTCATGCTCCTCGTATTTTTCACACCTTTTCATGTTCCTCAAATTTTTCACACCTATTCATGCTCCTCTCATTTTTCACACCTTTTCATGGTCCTCACCTTTTTCACATCTATTCATGCTCCTCGCATTTTTGACACCTTTTCATGGTCCTCACCTTTTTCACACCTTTTCATGCTTCTCGCAATTTTCACACCTTTTCATGCTCCTCGCATTTTTCACAACTTTTCATGCTTCTCGCAATTTTCACACCTTTTCATGCTCCTCGCATTTTTCACACCTTTTCATGGTCCTCACTTTTTTCACACCTTTTCATGCTTCTCGAATTTTTCACACCTTTCATGCTCCTCGAAATTTTTACACATTTTTATGCTCCTCATATTTTTCACACCTTTTCATGCTCCTCGCATTTTTGACACCTTTTCATGCTCCTCGAAATTTTCACCGTTTCATGCTCCTCATATTTTTCTCCTTTTCATGTTCCTCCCATTTTTCACACCTTTTTATGCTCCCCAGATTTTTCACACCTTTTCATGCTCTCGTGATTTTCACACCTTTTCTTGTTCCTCTCATTTTTCATACCTTTTCATGCTCCTCGTATTTTTCACAGCTTCTCATCCTCCTCTTCATTTTTTTTTGCTCCTCGCATTTTGCACAGCTTTTCATGCTCCTCGCATTTTTCACACCTTTTCATGCTCTTCGAATTTTTGAAAACTTTACATGCTCCTTGAAATTTTCAAAGCTTTTCATGCCCCTCGTATTTTTCACACCTTTCCAGGCTCCTCGTCTTTTTTTTTTTTTTGCTCCTCGCATTTTTCACAGCTTTTCATGCTCCTCGTATTTTTCACACCTTTCCATGCTCTTCTCATTTTTCATACCTTTCCGTGCTCCTCGAATTTTTCACTCCTTTCCATGCTCCTCGCACTTTTCACACCTTTTCATACTCCTTGCATTTTTCACACGTTTTCAAGCTCTTCGCATTTTTCACACCTTTTCAGACTCCTCGCAATTTTCACACCTTTTCTTGCTCCTCGCATTTTTCACACCTTTCCATGCTCCTCGCATTTTTCACACCTTTTCATGCTCCTCAAAATTTTCACGCCAGGAGCATGAAAAGTTGTGAAAAATGCGAGGAGCATGAAAAGGTGTGAAAAATGAGAAAAGCAAAAAAAATAGATGAGCATGAAAAGGTGTGAAAAATGTGAGGAGCATGAAAAGGTGTGAAAAAGGCGAGGAGCATGAAAAGGTGTGAAAATTTCGAGGAGCATGAAAGGGTGTCAAAAATTCTAGGAGCATGAAATGTTGCGAAAAATACGAGGAACATGAATAGCTTTGAAAATTCGAGGAGCAAGAAAAAAAACAGAAAAATACGAGGAGCAAAAAAAAATAAAAAAACAGAAAAATACAAGGAGCAGAACAGTCGGGAAACTAAGAGGAGCATCAAAAGTGTGATAATTGGAGGAGCAAGAAAAGTGTGAAAAATACCAGGAGCCGGAAATGGGGAGAAAAATACGAGGAGCAAAAAAAAAAAAAAAAAACAGAAAAATACGAGGGAGCAGAAAGTGAGGAAAATAAGAGAAGCATCAAAAGTGTCAAATACGAGGAGCAAAAAAGTGTGATAAAACGAGGAGGAGAAAAAAGGAGAAAAAAAGCAAAAAAAAAAAAAAGACGAGGAAACTGAAAAGGTGTGAAAAATGCGAGGAATAGAAAAGGTGTGAAAAATGCGAGGAAAATGAAAAGGTGTGAAAAATGCGAGGAACATGAAAAGGTGTGAAAAATGTGAAGAGCAAAAAAAAAAACAAAAAAGACAAGGAGCATGAAATGGTGTGAAAAATGCGAGGAGCAAGAAAAAATATACAAGGAGCAAGAAAAGGTGAGAAAAATGTGAGGAACATAAAAAGGTGTGAAAAATGCGAGGAACTTGAAAAGGTGTGAAAAATACGAGGAACATGAAAACGTGTGAAAATTTCGAGGAGCATGAAAAGCTGTCAAAAATTCTGGGAGCATGAAATGGTGTGAAAAATACGTGGAACATGAATAGCTGTGAAAAATGCGAGCAGCAAAATAAAAATAAAAAAGACGAGGAGCATGAAAATTTTGAAAAATTCGAGGAGCATGAAAAGGTGTGAAAATTGCGAGGAGCATGAAAAGATGTGAAAATGCGACGAGCATGAAAAGGTGTGAAAAATTCGAGGAACATGAAAAGGTGTGAAAAATACGAGGAGCATGAAAAGGTGTGAAAATGTCAAGGAGCATGAAAAGGTGTCAAATATTGGAAGAGCATGAAAAGGTTTGAAAAATGAGAGAAGCATGAAAAGGTGTGAAAAATGCGAGGAGCATGAAAACGTGTGAAAAATGCGAGGAGCAAAAAAAAAATACGAGGAGCATGAAAAGGGGTGAAAATGCGAGGAATAGAAAAGGTGTGAAAAATGCGAAGAACATGAAAAGGTGTGAAAAATGCGAGGAGCATGAAAAGGTGTGAAAAATGCGAAGAGCAAAAAAAAAAACAAAAAAGACAAGGAGCATGAAATGGTGTGAAAAATGCGAGGAGCAAGAAAAAAAAATACAACGAGCAAGAAAAGGTGAGAAAAATGCGAGGAAAATAAAAAGGTGTGAAAAATGCAAGGAGCATGAAAACGTGTGAAAATTTCGAGGAGCATGAAAAGCTGTCAAAAATTCTGGGAGCATGAAATGGTGTGAAAAATACGTGGAACATGAATAGCTGTGAAAAATGCGAGCAGCAAAATAAAAAAAAAAAAGACGAGGAGCATGAAAATTTTGAAAATTTCGAGGAGCATGAAAAGGTGTGAAAATTGCGAGGAGCATGAAAAGATGTGAAAATGCGAAGAGCATGAAAAACTGTGAAAAATTCGAGGAACATGAAAAGGTGTGAAAAATACGGGGAGCATGAATGGGTGTGAAAATTCAAGGAGCATGAAAAGGTGTCAAATATTGGAAGAGCATGAAAAGGTTTGAAAAATGAGAGAAGCATGAAAAGCTGTGAAAAATGCGAGGAGCATGAAAAGGTGTGAAAAATGCGAGGAGCAAGAAAAAAAAATCCGAGGAGCATGAAAAGATGTGAAAAATGCGAGAAACATGAAAAGGAGTGAAAAATGTGAGGAGCATGAAAAGGTGTGAAAAATACGAGGAGCATGAAAAGGTGTGAAAAATGCGAGGAGCATGAAAAGGTGTGAAAAATGAGAGGAGCAAAAAAAAAAAAAACGAGGAGCATGAAATGTTGTGAATAATGCGAGGAGCATGAAAAGGTGTGAAAAATGCGAGGAGCAAGAAAAAAAAAATACGAGGAGCATGAAAATGTGTGAAAAATGCGAGGAGCGTGAAATGGTGTGAAAAATGCGAGGAGCATGAAAAGGTGTGAAAAATGCAAGGAGCATGAAAAGGAGTGAAAAATGCGAGGAGCAAAAAAAAAAAAAAAAAGACGGGGAGCATGAAAAGTTGTGTAAAATGCGAGGAGCATGAAAAGGTGTGAATAATGCGAGGAGCATGAAAAGGTGTGAAAAATTCGAGGAACATGAAAAGGTGTGAAACATACGAGGAGCATGAAAAGGTGTGAAAATTTCAAGAAGCATGAAAAGGTGTCAAATATTGGAAGAGCATGAAATGGTGTGAAAAATGCGAGGAGCATGAAAAGGTGTGAAAAATGCGAGGAGCATGAAAAGGTGTGAAAAATGCGAGGAGCATAAAAAGTGTGAAAAATACGAGGAGCAAAAAAAAAAAGACGAGGAGCATGAAAATGTGTGAAAAATGTGAGGAGCATGAAAAGGTGTGAAAAATGTGAGGAGCATGAAAAGGTGTGAAAAATGGGAGGAGCATGAAAAGGTGTGAAAAATGCGAAGAGCAAAAAAAAAAACAAAAAAGACAAGGAGCATGAAATGGTGTGAAAAATGCGAGGAGCAAGAAAAAATATACAAGGAGCAAGAAAAGATGAGAAAAATGTGAGGAACATAAAAAGGTGTGAAAAATGCGAGGAACTTGAAAAGGTGTGAAAAATACGAGGAGCATGAAAACGTGTGAAAATTTCGAGGAGCATGAAAAGCTGTCAAAAATTCTGGGAGCATGAAATGGTGTGAAAAATACGTGGAACATGAATAGCTGTGAAAAATGCGAGCAGCAAAATTTAAAAAAAAAAGACGAGGAGCATGAAAATTTTGAAAATTTCGAGGAGCATGAAAAGGTGTGAAAATTGCGAGGAGCATGAAAAGATGTGAAAATGCGACGAGCATGAAAAGGTGTGAAAAATTCGAGGAACATGAAAAGGTGTGAAAAATACGAGGAGCATGAAAAGGTGTGAAAATGTCAAGGAGCATGAAAGGTGTCAAATATTGGAAGAGCATGAAAAGGTTTGAAAAATGAGAGACGCATGAAAAGGTGTGAAAAATGCGAGGAGCATGAAAAGGTGTGAAAAATGCGAGGAGCAAGAAAAAAAAATCCGAGGAGCATGAAAAGGTGTGAAAAATGCGAGAAACATGAAAAGGAGTGAAAAATGTGAGGAGCATGAAAAGGTGTGAAAAATACGAGGAGCATGAAAAGGTGTGAAAAATGCGAGGAGCATGAAAAGGTGTGAAAAATGCGAAGAGCAAAAAAAAAAACAAAAAAGACAAGGAGCATGAAATGGTGTGAAAAATGCGAGGAGCAAGAAAAGAAAATACAAGGAGCAAGAAAAGGTGAGAAAAATGCGAGGAACATAAAAAAGTGTGAAAAATGCGAGGAACTTGAAAAGGTGTGAAAAATACGAGGAGCATGAAAACGTGTGAAAATTTCCAGGAGCATGAAAAGCTGTCAAAAATTCTGGGAGCATGAAATTGTGTGATAAATACGTGGAACATGAATAGCTGTGAAAAATGAGAGCAGCAAAATAAAAAAAAAAAAAGACGAGAAGCATGAAAATTTTGAAAATTTCGAGGAGCATGAAAAGGTGTGAAAATTTCGAGGAGCATGAAAAGGTGTCAAAAATTCGAGGAGCAGGAAAAGGTGAGAAAAATGCGAGGAGCATGAAATGGTGTGAAAAATGCAAGGAGCATGAAATGGTGTGAAAAATTCGAGGAACATGAAAAGGTGTGAAAAATACGGGGAGCATGAAAAGGTGTGAAAATTTCAAGGAGCATGAAAAGGTGTCAAATATTGGAAGAGCATGAAAAGGTTTGAAAAATGAGAGAAGCATGAAAAGCTGTGAAAAATGCTAGGAGCATGAAAAGGTGTGAAAAATGCGAGGAGCAAGAAAAAAAAATCCGAGGAGCATGAAAAGGTGTGAAAAATGCGAGAAACATGAAAAGGTGTGAAAAATGCGAGGAGCATGAAAAGCTGTGAAAAATACGAGGAGCATGAAAAGGTGTGAAAAATGCGAGGAGCATGAAAAGGTGTGAAAAATGCGAGGAGCAAAAAAAAAAAAAACGAGGAGCATGAAATGGTGTGAATAATGCGAGGAGCAAGAAAAAAAAATACGAGGAGCATGAAAAGGTGTGAAAAATGCGAGGAGCGTGAAATGGTGTGAAAAATGCAAGGAGCATGAAAAGGTGTGAAAAAGTGCAAGGAGATGAAAGACGTGAAATGCGAGGAGCAAAAAAAAAAAAAAAACGAGGACCATGAAAAGGTGGATAAAAAAATTCCGAGGAGCATGAAAAGGTGTTGTGAAAAATGCAGAGGAGCAAAAAAAAAAAGGACGGGGAGCACTGAAACAGTTGTGTAAAAGGCGAGGAAGCATGAAAGTGTGAATTAATGCGAAGGGAGCATGAAAAGGCTGTGAAATCGCGAGGAATAGAAAAGGTTGTGAAAATCGAGACATGAAAAGGTGTGAAAAATCGAGGAGCATGAAAAGGTTGTGAAAAATGAGAAGAGCAAAAAAAAAACAAAAAAGAAAGGAGCATGAAATGGCTGTGAAAAATGGAAGGAGCAGAAAAAAAAATACAAGGATAAGAAAAGGTTGGAGAAAAAATGCGAGGAACATAAAAAGGTGTGAAAATGCGAGGAACTAGAAAAGGTTGTGAAAAATACAGAGGAGCATGAAAACGTAGTGGAAAATTTCGAGGAGCATGAAAAGCTGTGTCAAAAATTCATGGGAGCATGAAATGTGTGAAAATACGTGGAACATGAATAGCTGTGAAAAATGGAGCAGCCAAAATAAAAAAAAAAGACGAGAGCATTGAAAATTTGAAATTTCAAGAGCAAGAAAAGGTGTGAAAATTGCGAGGAGAATGAAAAGATGTGAAAATGCGAGGAGCATGAAAAGGTGTGAAAAATTCGAGAACATGAAAAGGTGTGAAAAATACGAGGAGCATGAAAAGGTGTGAAAATGTCAAGGAGCATGAAAAGGTGTCAAATAATGGAAGAGCATGAAAAGGTTTGAAAAATGAGAGAAGCATGAAAAGGTGTGAAAAATGCGAGGAGCATGAAAAGGTGTGAAAAATGCGAGGAGCAAAATAAAAAAAAAAAGACGAGGAGCATGAAAATTTTGAAAATTTCGAGGAGCATGAAAAGGTGTGAAAATTGCGAGGAGCATGAAAAGATGTGAAAATGCGAGGAGCATGAAAAGCTGTGAAAAATTCGAGGAACATGAAAAGGTGTGAAAAATACGGGGAGCATGAAGGGGTGTGAAAATTCAAGGAGCATGAAAAGGTGTCAAATATTGGAAGAGCATGAAAAGGTTTGAAAAATGAGAGAAGCATGAAAAGGTGTGAAAAATGCGAGGAGCATGAAAAGGTGTGAAAAATTCGAGGAGCAAGAAAAAAAAATCCGAGGAGCATGAAAAGATGTGAAAAATGCGAGAAACATGAAAAGGAGTGAAAAATGTGAGGAGCATGAAAAGGTGTGAAAAATACGAGGAGCATGAAAAGGTGTGAAAAATGCGAGGAGCATGAAAAGGTGTGAAAAATGAGAGGAGCAAAAAAAAAAAAAACGAGGAGCATGAAATGTTGTGAATAATGCGAGGAGCATGAAAAGGTGTGAAAAATGCGAGGAGCAAGAAAAAAAAAATACGAGGAGCATGAAAATGTGTGAAAAATGCGAGGAGCGTGAAATGGTGTGAAAAATGCGAGGAGCATGAAAAGGTGTGAAAAATGCAAGGAGCATGAAAAGGAGTGAAAAATGCGAGGAGCAAAAAAAAAAAACACGAGGACCATGAAAAGGTGTAAAAAATTCGAGGAGCATGAAAAGGTGTGAAAAATGCGAGGAGCAAAAAAAAAAAGACGGGGAGCATGAAAAGTTGTGTAAAATGCGAGGAGCATGAAAAGGTGTGAATAATGCGAGGAGCATGAAAAGGTGTGAAAAATTCGAGGAACATGAAAAGGTGTGAAAAATACGAGGAGCATGAAAAGGTGTGAAAATTTCAAGAATCATGAAAAGGTGTCAAATATTGGAAGAGCATGAAATGGTGTGAAAAATGCGAGGAGCATGAAAAGGTGTGAAAAATGCGAGGAGCATGAAAAGGAGTGAAAAATGCGAGGAGCAAGAAAAAAAAAATCCGAGGAGCATGAAAAGTTATGAAAAATGCGAGAAACATGAAAAGGAGTGAAAAATGTGAGGAGCATGAAAAGGTGTGTAAAATACGAGGAGCATGAAAAGGTGTGAAAAATGCGAGGAGCATGAAAGGTGTGAAAAAATGCGAAGAGCAAAAAAAAAAACAAAATAGACAAGGAGCATGAAATGGTGTGAAAAATGCGAGGAGCAAGAAAAAATATACAAGGAGCAAGAAAAGGTGAGAAAAATGTGAGGAACATAAAAAGGTGTGAAAAATGCGAGGAACTTGAAAAGGTGTGGAAAATACGAGGAGCATGAAAACGTGTGAAAATTTCGAGGAGCATGAAAAGCTGTCAAAAATTCTGGGAGCATGAAATGGTGTGAAAAATACGTGGAACATGAATAGCTGTGAAAAATGCGAGCAGCAAAATTAAAAAAAAAAAAGACGAGGAGCATGAAAATTTTGAAAATTTCGAGGAGCATGAAAAGGTGTGAAAATTGCGAGGAGCATGAAAAGATGGGAAAATGCGACGAGCATGAAAAGGTGTGAAAAATTCGAGGAACATGAAAAGGTGTGAAAAATACGAGGAGCATGAAAAGGTGTGAAAATTTCGAGGAGCATGAAAGGTGTCAAATATTGGAAGAGTATGAAAAGGTTTGAAAAATGAGAGACGCATGAAAAGGTGTGAAAAATGCGAGGAGCATGAAAAGGTGTGAAAAATGCGAGGAGCAAGAAAAAAAATCCGAGGAGCATGAAAAGGTGTGAAAAATGCGAGAAACATGAAAAGGAGTGAAAAATGTGAGGAGCATGAAAAGGTGTGAAAAATACGAGGAGCATGAAAAGGTGTGAAAAAAGCGAGGAGCATGAAAAGGTGTGAAAAATGCGAAGAGCAAAAAAAAAAACAAAAAAGACAAGGAGCATGAAATGGTGTGAAAAATGCGAGGAGCATGAAAAGAAAATACAAGGAGCAAGAAAAGGTGAGAAAAATGCGAGGAACATAAAAAAGTGTGAAAAATGCGAGGAACTAGAAAAGGTGTGAAAAATACGAGGAGCATGAAAACGTGTGAAAATTTCGAGGGGCATGAAAAGCTGTCAAAAATTCTGGGAGCATGAAATGGTGTGAAAAATACGTGGAACATGAATAGCTGTGAAAAATGCGAGCAGCAAAATAAAAAAAAAAAAAGACGAGGAGCATGAAAATTTTGAAAATTTCGAGGAGCATGAAAAGGTGTGAAAATTGCGAGGAGCATGAAAAGATGTGAAAATGCGACGAGCATGAAAAGGTGTGAAAAATTCGAGGAACATGAAAAGGTGTGAAAAATACGGGGAGCATGAAAAGGTGTGAAAATTTAAAGGAGCATGAAAAGGTGTCAAATATTGGAAGAGCATGAAAAGGTTTGAAAAATGAGAGAAGCATGAAAAGCTGTGAAAAATGCGAGGAGCATGAAAAGGTGTGAAAAATGCGAGGAGCAAGAAAAAAAAATCCGAGGAGCATGAAAAGATGTGAAAAATGCGAGAAACATGAAAAGGTGTGAAAAATGCGAGGAGCATGAAATGGTGTGAAAAATACGAGGAGCATGAAAAGGTGTGAAAAATGCGAGGAGCATGAAAAGGTGTGAAAAATGCGAGGAGAAAAAAAAAAAAAACGAGGAGCATGAAATGGTGTGAATAATGCGAGGAGCAAGAAAAAAAAATACGAGGAGCATGAAAAGGTGTGAAAAATGCGAGGAGCGTGAAATGGTGTGAAAAATGCAAGGAGCATGAAAAGGAGTGAAAAATGCGAGGAGCCAAAAAAAAAAAAAGACGAGGACCATGAAAAGGTGTAAAAAATTCGAGGAGCATGAAAAGGTGTGAAAAATGCGAGGAGCAAAAAAAAAAAAGACGGGGAGCATGAAAAGTTGTGTAAAATGCGAGGAGCATGAAAAGGTGTGAATAATGCGAGGAGCATGAAAAGGTGTGAAAAATGCGAGGAATAGAAAAGGGGGGAAAAATGCGAGGAACAAGAAAAGGTGTGAAAAATGCGAGGAGCATGAAAAGGTGTGAAAAATGCGAAGAGCAAAAAAAAAACAAAAAAGACAAGGAGCATGAAATGGTGTGAAAAATGCGAGGAGCAAGAAAAAAAAATACAAGGAGGAAGAAAAGGTGAGAAAAATGCGAGGAACATAAAAAGGTGTGAAAAATGCGAGGAACTAGAAAAGGTGTGAAAAATACGAGGAGCATGAAAACGTGTGAAAATTTCGAGGAGCATGAAAAGCTGTCAAAAATTCTGGGAGCATGAAATGTTGTGAAAAATACGTGGAACATGAATAGCTGTGAAAAATGCGAGCAGCAAAATAAAAAAAAATAAAGACGAGGAGCATGAAAATTCTGAAAATTTCAAGGAGCATGAAAAGGTGTGAAAATTGCGAGGAGCATGAAAAGATGTGAAAATGCGAGGAGCATGAAAAGGTGTGAAAAATTAGAGGAACATGAAAAGGTGTGAAAAATACGAGGAGCATGAAAAGGTGTGAAAATGTCAAGGAGCATGAAAAGGTGTCAAATAATGGAAGAGCATGAAAAGGTTTGAAAAATGAGAGAAGCATGAAAAGGTGTGAAAAACGCGAGGAGCATGAAAAGGTGTGAAAAATGCGAGGAGCAAGAAAAAAAAATCCGAGGAGCATGAAAAGTTATGAAAAATGCGAGAAACATGAAAAGGAGTGAAAAATGTGAGGAGCATGAAAAGGTGTGAAAAATACGAGGAGCATGAAAAGGTGTGAAAAATGCGAGGAGCATGAAAAGGTGTGAAAAATGCGAGGAGCATGAAAAGGTGTGAAAAATGCGAGGAGCAAAAAATAAATACGAGGAGCATGAAAAGGTGTGAAAAATGCGAGGAGCGTGAAATGGTGTGAAAAATGCGAGGAGCATGAAAAGGTGTGAAAAAAGCAAGGAGCATGAAAAGGAGTGAAAAATGCGAGGAGCAAAAAAAAAAAAAGACGAGGACCATGAAAAGGTGTAAAAAATTCGAGGAGCATGAAAAGGTGTGAAAAATGCGAGGAGCAAAAGAAAAAAAAAAAAGACAGGACCATGAAAAGGCTTGTAAAAAAATTCTGGGAGCATGAAAAGGGTTGCTGAAAAATGCAGAGCAAGAAAAGTGTGAATAAATGCAGGAGCAAAAAAAAAAATTCGAGGAGCAAGAAAAGTGTGAAAAATCCCAGGAAACGGAAATGGGAGAAAAATACGAGGAGCAAAAAAAAAAAAATACCAGAAAAATAGGAGGAGCAGAACAGTGGGGAAAATAAGAGGAGCATCAAAAGTGTGAAAATACGAGGAGCAAGAAAAGTGTGAAAAACAAGAGGAGCAGAAAAAGGGGAGAAAAAATAGAGGAGCAAAAAAAAAAAAAAAAAAAAAAACCAGAAAAATACGAGGAGCAGAAAAGTGGGGAAAATAAGAGGAGCATCAAAAGTGTGAAAATACGAGGAGCAAGAAAAGTGTGAAAAACAGGAGGAGGAGAAAAAAGGGAGAAAAATACGAGGGGCAAAAAAAACACAAAAAACAGAAAAATACGAGGAGCAGAAAAGTGGGGAAAATAAAGGAAGCATCAAAAGTGTGAAAATGCGAGGAGCAAGAAAAGAGTGAAAAACAGGAGGAGGAGAAAAAAGGGAGAAAAATACGAGGGGCAAAAAAAACACAAAAAACAGAAAAATACGAGGAGCAGAAAAGAGGGGAAAATAAAGGAAGCATCAAAAGTGTGAAAATGCGAGGAGCAAGAAAAGTGTGAAAAATCTCAGGAGCAGGAAAATGGGAGAAAAATAAGAGGAGCAAAAAAAAAAAAGACGAGGAACATGAAAAGGTTTGAAAAATGCGAGGATCATGAAAAGGTGTGAAAAATTCGAGGAACATGAAAAGGTGTGAAAAATGTGAAGAGACAAAAAAAAAAGATGAGGAGCATGAAAAGGTGTGAAAAATGCAACGAGCATGAAAACGTGTGAAAAATGCAAGGAGCATGAAAAGGTATGAAAAATGTGAGGAACAGGAAAAGGTGTGAAAAATATGAGGAGTATGAAAAGGTGTGAAAATTTCGAGGAGCATGAAAAGGTGTCAAAAATTCTAGGAGCATGAAATGGTGTGAAAAATACGAGGAACATGAATAGCTGTGAAAAATGCGAGGAGCAAAAAAAAAAAAAAAGACGAGGAGCATGAAAATTGGGAAAAATTCGAGGAGCATGAAAAGTTGTGAAAAATTCGAGGAAAATGAAAAGTTGTGAAAAATGCGAGGAGCATGAAAAGATGAGAAACCTGCGAGGAGCAAGAAAAAAGAAATCCGAGGACCAAGAAAAGGTGAGAAATATGCGAGGAACATAAAAAGTTGTGAAAAATGCGAGGAACTTGAAAAGGTGTGAAAAATACGAGGAGCATGAAAATGTGTGAAAATTTCGAGGTAAATGAAAAGCTGGCAAAAATTCTAGGAGCATAAAAAGGTGTGAAAAATGCGAGGAGCATGAAAAGTTGTGAAAAATGCGAGGAGCATGAAACAGTGTGAAATATGCAAGGAACATGAAAAAGTGTGAAAAATGCGAGGACCAAAAGAAACAAAAATGACGAGGAGCATGAAAAGTGTGAAAAACACGAGGAGCAGGAATAGGGGAGAAAAATACGAGGAGCAAAAAAAAAAAACAGAGCAATACGAGGAGCAGAAAAGTGGGAAAATAAGAGAAGCATCAAAAGTGTGAAAATGCGAGGAGCAAGAAAAGTGTGAAAAATCCCAGGAGCAGGAAAATGGGAGAAAAATGCGAGGAGCAAAAAAAAAAAATACGAGGAGCATGAAAAGGAGTGAAAAATGCGAGGAATAGAAAAGGTGTGAAAAATGTGAGGAACATGATAAGGTGTGAAAAATGCGAGGAGCAAAAGAAAAAAAAAGAGGAGGAGCATGAAAAGGGGTGAAAAAAGCGAGGAGCATGAAAAGGTGTGAAAAATGCGAGGAGCATTAAAAGGTGTGAAAAATGCGAGGAACTTGAAAAGGTGTGAAAAATACGAGCAGCATGAAAACATGTGAAAATTTCGAGGAAAATGAAAAGCGGGAAAAAATTCTAGGAGCATAAAAAGGTGTGAAAAATGCGAGGAGCAAAAAAAAAAAAAAGAGGAGGAGCATGAAAATGTGTGAAAAATGCGAGGAGCATGAAAAGGTGTGAAAAATGCGAGGAGCATTAAAAGGTGTAAAAATGGAAGGAGCATGAACAGGTTGAAATATACGAGGAGCATGAAAACATGTGAAAATTTCGAGGAAAAAAAAAGCTGTCAAAAATTCTAGGAGCACGAAAAGGTGTGAAAAATGCGAGGAGCATGAAAAGTTGTGAAAAATGCGAGGAGCATGAAACAGTGTGAAAAATGTGAGGAACATGAAAAGGTGTGAAAAATGCGAGGAGCAAAAGAAAAAAAAATGACGAGGAGCATGAAAATGTGTGAAAAATTCGGGAGCATGAAAAGCTGTGAAAAATACGAGGAGCATGAAAAGGTGTGAAAAATGCGAGGAGCATGAAAAGGTGTGAAAAATGCGAGAGGCAAAAGAAAAAAAAATTATGAGGAGCATGAAATAGTGTGAAAAATGCGAGGAGCATGAAAAGGTGTGAAAAATGCGCAGAGCAAAAAAAAAAAACGAGGTGCATGAAAAGGTGTGAAAAATGCGAGCAGCTTGAAAAGGTGTGAAAAATTCGAGGAGCAGGAAAAGGTGAGAAAAATGCGAGGAGCATGAATTGGTGTGAAAAATGCGAGGAGCATGAAAAGGTGTGAAAAATGGAAGGAGCATGAAAAGGAGCGAAAAATGCGAGGAGCAAAAAAAAAAAAAAGATGAGGAGCATGAAAAGGTGTGAAAATTTGGAGGAAAATGAAAAGCAGTCAAAAATTCCAGGAGCATGAAAAGGTGTGAAAAATGCGAGGAGCATGAAAAGGTGTGAAAAATGCGAGGAGCATGAAAAGGTGTGAAAAATGCGAGGAGCATGAAAAGCTGTGAAAAATGCGAGGAGCAGGAAAAGGTGTGAAAAATGCGAGGAGCAGGAAAAGGTGTGAAAAATGCGAGGAGCAAAAAAAAAAAAGACGAGGAGCATGAAAATTTGTGATAAATGCGAGGAGCATGAAAAGGTGTGAAAATGCGAGGAGCAAAAAAAAAAAGACAAGGAGCATGAAAAGTGTCAAAAATGCGAGGAGCATGAAAAGGTGTGAAAAATGCGAGGAGAATGAAAAGGTGTGAAAATTGCAAGGAGAATGAAAAGGTGTGAAAAATGCGAAGAGCAAAAAAAAAAAAAGACGAGGAGCATGAAAAAGTGTGAAAAATGCGAGGAGCAACAAAAAAAATATGAGGAGCATGAAAAGGAGTGAAAAATGCGAGGAATATGAAAAGGTATGAAAAATGCGAGGAACATTAAAAGGTGTGAAAAATGCGAGGAGCATGAAAAGGTGTGAAAAATGCAAGGAGCAAGAAAAGGTGTAAAAATTGTGATGAGCAAAAAAAAAATACGAGGAGCATGAAAAGTGTGAAAAACACGAGGAGCAGGAAAAGGGGAGAAAAAACGAGGAGCAAAAAAAAAAAACAGGGAAAAAAAAGGAGAAGAAAAGTGGGGAAAATAAGAGAAGCATCAAAAGTGTGAAAATGAGAGGAGCAAGAAAAATGTGAAAAATCCCAGGAGCAGGAAAAAGGGAGAAAAATACGAGGAGCAAAAAAAAAAACAGAAAAATACGAGGAGCAAAAAAAAATAAAAAACAGAAAAATACAAGGAGCAGAAAAGTGAGGAAAATAAGAGGAGCATCAAAAGGGTGAAAATACGAGGAGCAAGAAAAGTGTGAAAAACATTAGGAGGAGAGAAAAGGGAGAAAAATACGAGTAGCAAAAAAAAAAAAACAGAAAAATACGAGGAGCAGAAAAGTGAGGAAAATAAGAGAAGCATCAAAAGTGTGAAAATGCGAGGAGCAAGAAGAGTGTGAAAAATCCCAGGAGCAGGAAAATGGGAGAAAATTAGGAGGAGAAAAAAAAAAAAAGATGAGGAACATGAAAAGGTTTGAAAAATGCGAGGAGCATGAAAAGGTGTGAAAAATTCGAGGAAAATGAAAAGGTGTGAAAAATGTGAAGAGAAAAAAAAAAAAAAAAGACGAAGAGCAAGAAAAGTTGTGAAAAACGCGAGGAGCATGAAAAGGTGTGGAAAATGCGAGGAGCATGAAAAGGTGTGAAAAATGCGAGGAGCATGAAAAGGTGTGAAAAATTCGAAGAGCACTAAAAAAAAGACGAGGAGCGTGAAAAGGTGTGAAAAATGCGAGGAGCATGAAAAGGTGTGAAAATGCGAGGAGCATGAAAAGGTGTGAAAAATGCGAGGAGCATGAAAAGGTGTGAAAAATGCGAGGAGCATGAAAAGGTGTGAAAAATGGCAGGAGAATGAAAGGGTGTGAAAAATGCGAAGAGCAAAAAAAAAAAAAGACGAGGAACATGAAAACGTGTGAAAAATGCGAGGAGCATGAAAAGGTGTGAAAAATGTGAGCATGAAAAGGTGTGAAAATTGCAAGGAGCATGAAAAGGTGTGAAAAATGCCAGGAGCATGAAAAGGAGTGAAAAATGCGAGGAGCATGAAAAGGTGTGAAAAATGCAAGGAGCAAGAAAAGGTGTGAAAAATGTGAGGAGCAAAAAAAAAAATACGAGGAGCATGAAAAGTGTGAAAAACAGGAGGAGCAGGAAAAGGGGAAAAAAATACGAGGAGCAAATAAAAAAAAAAAAAACAGAGAAATACGAGGAGCAGAAAAGTGGGGAAAATAAGAGAAGCATCAAAAGTGTGAAAATGAGAGGAGAAGAAAAGTGTGAAAAATCCCAGGAGCAGGAAAATGGGAGAAAAATAAGAGGAGCAAAAAAAAAAAAAAAAGACGAGGAACAGAAAAGGTTTAAAAATGCGAGGAGCATGAAAGGTGTGAAAAATTCGAGGAACATGAAAAGGTTTGAAAAATGCGAAGAGCAAAAAAAAAAAAAAAACAGACGAGGAGCATGAAAAGGTGTGAAAAATGCAACGAGCATGAAAACGTGTGAAAAATGCAAGGAGCATGAAAAGGTGTGAAAAATGCGAGGAACAGGAAAAGGTGTGAAAAATATGACGAGCATGAAAAGGTGTGAAAATTTCGAGGAGCATGAAATGGTGTGAAAAATACGAAGAATATGAATAGCTGTGAAAAATGCAAGGAGCAAAATAAAAAAAAAAGACGAGGAGCATGAAAATTGTGAAAAATGCGAGGAGCATGAAAAGGAGTGAAAAAAGCAAGGAGCAAGAAAAAGTGTGAAAAATGAGAGGAGCAAAAAAAAAAATACGAGGAGCATGAAAAGTGTGAAAAACAGGAGGAGCAGGAAAAGGGGAGAAAAATACGAGGAGCAAAAAAAAAAAAAAAAACAGAGAAATACGAGGAGCAGAAAAGTGGGGAAAATAAGAGAAGCATCAAAAGTGTGAAAATGAGAGGAGCAAGAAAAGTGTGAAAAATCCCAGGAGCAGGAAAATGGGAGAAAAATAAGAGGAGCGAAAAAAAAAAAAAAAAGACGAGGAACATGAAAGGTTTGAAAAATCGCGAAGAGCAAAAAAAAAAAAAAAACAGATGAGGAGCAAGAAAAGTGTGAAAAATCAACGAGCATGAAAACGTGTGAAAAATGCAAGGAGCATGAAAAAGGTGTGAAATTGCGAGGAACAGGAAAAGGTGTGAAAAATATGACGAGCATGAAAGGGTGTGAAAATTTCGAGGAACAGAAAATGGTGTGAAAAATCGAAGAAATATGATAGCTGTGAAAATGCAAGAGCAAAATAAAAAAAAAAGACGAGGAGCATGAAAATCTGTGAAAAATGCGAGGAGCATGAAAATGTAAAAATGCAAGGAGCAAGAAAAGTTTGAATGAAAAATGTGTAGGAGCAAAAAAAAAAAAAAAAAACGAGGAGCAGAAAAGTTGTGAAAACACGAGGAGCAGGAAAGGGGAGAAAAATACAAGGAGCACAAAAACAAAAAAACAGAATAATTACGAGGAAGCAGGAAAGTGGGGGAAAATAAGAGGAGCATCAAAGTGTGAAAATACGAGGAGCATGAAACGTGTGAAGAACACGAGGAGCAGGAATAGGGGAGAAAAATACGAGGAGCAAAAAAAAAAAAACAGAGAAATACGAGGAGCAGAAAAGTGGGGAAAATAAGAGAAGCATCAAAAGTGTGAAAATGAGAGGAGCAAGAAAAATGTGAAAAATCCCAGGAGCAGGAAAATGGGAGAAAAATACGAGGAGCAAAAAAAAAAACAGAAAAATACGAGGAGCAAAAAAAAATAAAAAACAGAAAAATACAAGGAGCAAAAAAGTGGGGAAAATAAGAGGAGCATCAAAAGTGTGAAAATACGAGGAGCAAGAAAAGTGTGAAAAATACCAGGAGCCGGAAAAGGGGAGAAAAATACGAGAAGCAAAAAAAAAAATTACAGAAAAATACGAGGAACAGAAAAGTGGGGAAAATAAGAGGAGCATCAAAAGTGTGAAAATACGAGCAGCAAGAAGAGTGTTTAAAACAGGAGGAGGAGAAAAAACGGGGAAAAATACGAGGAGCAAAAAAAAAAAAAAAACAGAAAAATACCAGGAGCAGAGAAGTAGGGAAAATAAGAGAAGCATCAAAAGTGTGAAAATGCAAGGAGCAAGAAAAGTGTGAAAAATCCCAGGAGCAGGAAAAGGGGAGAAAAATAAACGGAGCAAAAAAAAAAAAAGACGAGGAACATGAAAAGGTTTGAAAAATGCGAGGAGCATGAAAAGGTGTGAAAAATTCGAGGAAAATGAAAAGGTGTGAAAAATGCGAAGAGCAAACAAAAAATAAAAAAAAGACGAGGACCATGAAAAGGTGTGAAAAATGCAACGAGCATTAAAAGTGTGAAAATGCAAGGAGCATGAAAAGGTGTGAAAAATGCAAGGAACAGGAAAAGGTGTGAAAAATATGAGGAGCATGAAAAGGTGTGAAAATTTCGCGGAGCATGAAAAGGTGTCAAAAATTCTAGGAGCATGAAATGGTGTGAAATATACGAGGAACATGAATAGCTGTGAAAAATGCGAGGAGCAAAAGAAAAAAAAAGGCGAGGAGCATGAAAATTGTGAAAAATTCGAGGAGCATGAAAAGGTGTGAAAATTGCGAGGAGCATGAAAAGGTGTGAAAAATTCGAGGAACATGAAAAGGTGTGGAAAAATACCAGGATAATGAAAAGGTGTGAAAAATGCAAGGAGAAAAAAAAAAAAAAAAAGGCGAGGAGCATGAAAAGGTGTGAAAAATGCGAGCAGCATGAAAAGCTGTGAAAAGTACGAAGAGCATGAAAAGCTGTGAAAAATGCGAGGAGCAAAAAAAAATGACGAGGAGCATGAAAAGGTGTGAAAAAGGCGAGCAGCATGAAAAGTTGTGAAAAATTCGAGAAACATGAAAAGGTATGAAAATTCGAGGAGCATGAAAAGGTGTGAAAATTGCAAGGAGCATGAAAAGGTGTGAAAAATGCAAGGAGCAAAAAAAAATGACGAGGAGCATGAAAATGTATGAAAAATTCGTGAGCATGAAAAGGAGTGAAAAATGCGAGCAGCATGAAAAGGTGTAAAAGATGCGAGGAGCATGAAAAGGTGTGAAAAATGCAACGAGCATGAAAAGGTGTGAAAAATGCGAGGAGCATGAAAAGGTGTGAAAAATGCAAGGAGCAAAAAAGAAAAAGCTGAGGAGCATGAAAAGTTGTGAAAAATGCGAGGAGCATGAAAAACTGTGAAAAAAACGAGGAGCATGAAAAGCTGTGAAAAATGCGAGGAGCAAAAAAAAAAATGACGAGGAGCATGAAAAGATGTGAAAAAGGCGAGAGGCATGAAAAGGTGTGAAAAATACCAGGATCATGAAGGTGTGAAAAATGCAAGGAGCAAAAAAAAAAAACAAGACGAGGAGCATGAAAAGGTGTGAAAAATGCGAGCAGCATGAAAAGGTGTGAAAAAGGCGAGGAGCATGAAAAGGTGTGAAAAATGCGAAGAGCAAAAAAAAAAAAAGATGAGGAGCATGAAAAGGTGTCAAAAATGCGAGGAGCATGAAAAGGTGTGAAAATGCGAGGAGCATGAAAAGGTGTGGAAAAGGCGAGGAGCATGAAAAAGTGTGAAAATTGCAAGGAGCATGAAAAGGTGTTAAAATTGCGAGGAGCATGAAAAGGTGTGAAAAATTCGAGGAAAATGAAAAGGTGTGAAAAATGCGAAGAGCAAACAAAAAATAAAAAAAAGACAAGGAGCATGAAAACGTGTGAAAAATGCAACGAGCATGAAAAGTGTGAAAAATGCAAGGAGCATGAAAAGGTGTGAAAAATGAAAGGAACAGGAAAAGGTGTGAAAAATGCGAGGAGCATGAAAAGGTGTGAAAAATGTGAGGAGCATGAAAAGGTGTGAAATATGCGAGGAGTAAAAACAAAAAAGATGAGGAGCATGAAAAGGTGTGAAAAAGGCGAGGAGCATGAAAAGTTGTGAAAAATACGAGGAGCAATGAAAAGGTGTCAAAATTTCTAGGAGCATGAAAAGGTGTGAAAAATGCAAGGAGCATGAAAAGGTGTGAAATATGCGAGGAGTAAAAAAAAAAAAGATGAGGAGCATGAAAAGGTGTGAAAAAGGCGAGGAGCATGAAAAGTTGTGAAAAATACGAGGAGCATGAAAAGGTGTCAAAATTTCTAGGAGCATGAAAAGGTGTGAAAAATGCAAGGAGCAGGAAGGTGTGAAAAATGCGAGGAGCATGAAAAGGTGTGAAAATTGCGAGGAGCATGAAAAGGTGTGAAAAATACGAGGGTTATGAAAAGGTGTGAAAATTTCAAGGAGCATGAAAAGGTGTCAGAAATTCTAGGAGCATAAAAAGGTGTGAAAAATGCGAGGAGCATGAAGGTGTGAAAAATGCGAGGAGCGTGAAAATGTGTGAAAAATGCGAGGAGCATGAAAAGGTGTTAAAAATGCGAGGAGCATGAAAAGGTGTGAAAAATGCGAGGAGCACGAAAAGGTGTGAAAAATGCGAGGAACATGAAAAGGTGTGAAAAATGCGAGGAACATGAAAAGGTGTGAAAATTACGAGGAGCATGAAAAGGTGTGAAAAATGCGAGGAGCATGAAAAAGAGTGAAAATTGTGAGGAGCATGAAATGGCGTGAAAAATGCGAGGAGCATGAAAAATTGTGAAAATTGCGAGGAGCATGAAATGGTGTGAAAAATGCGAGGAGCATGAAAAGGTGTGAAAATGCGAGGGGAATGAAAAGGTGTGAAAAATTCGAGGAACATGAAAAGGTGTGAAACATTCGAGGAGCATGAAAATGTGTGAAAATTGCAAGTAGCATGAAAAGGTGTGAAAAATGCAAGGAGCATGAAAAGGAGTGAAACATGCGAGGGGCAAAAAAAAATCACGAGGAGCATGAAAATGTGTGAAAAATTCATGAGCATGAAAATATTTGAAAAATACGAGGAGCATGAAGAGGTGTGAAAAATGAAAGGAGCATGAAAAGGAGTGAAAAATGCGAGGAGCAAAAAAAAAAAAGACGAGGACATTGAAAAGGTGTGAAAAATTCGAGGAGCATGAAAAGGGTGAAAAATGCGAGGAGCATGAAAAGGTGTCAAAAATTCGAGGAACATGAAAAGGTGTGAAAATTCGAGGAGCATGAAAATGTGTAAAAATTGCAAGCAGCATGAAAAGGTGTGAAAAATGCGAAGAGCAAAAAAAAAAAGAAGAGGAGCATGAAAAGGTGTGAAAAATGCGAGGAGCATGAAAAGGTGTAAAAAATGCGAGGAGCATGAAAAGGTGTGAAAAATGCGAGGAGCATGAAAAGGTGTGAAAAATGTGAGGAGCATGAAAAGGTGTGAAAAAAGCGAGGAGAAAAAAAAAGACGAGGAGCATAAAAAGTGTGAAAAATTCGTGAGCATGAAAAGGTGTGAAAAATGCAAGGAGCAAGAAAAGGTGTGAAAAATGTGAGGAGCAAAAAAAAAAAAAAAAAAACAGAGAAATACGTGGAGCAGAAATGTGGGGAAAATAAGAGAAGCATCAAAAGTGTGAAAATGAGAGGAGCAAGAAAAGTGTGAAAAATCCCAGGAGCAGGAAAATGGGAGAAAAATACGAGGAAAAAAAAAAAAAATATACGAGGAGCAAAAAAAAATAAAAAACAGAAAAATACAAGGAGCAAAAAAGTGGGGAAAATAAGAGGAGCATCAAAAGTGTGAAAATACGAGGAGCAAGAAAAGTGTGAAAAATACCAGGAGCAGGAAAAGGGGAGAAAAATACGAGAAGCAAAAAAAAAAATTACAGAAAAATACGAGGAACAGAAAAGTGGGGAAAATAAGAGGAGCATCAAAAGTGTGAAAATACGAGCAGCAAGAAGAGTGTGAAAAACAGGAGGAGGAGAAAAAACGGGGAAAAATACGAGGAGCAAAAAAAAAAAAAACAGAAAAATACCAGGAGCAGAGAAGTAGGGAAAATAAGAGAAGCATCAAAAGTGTGAAAATGCAAGGAGCAAGAAAAGTGTGAAAAATCCCAGGAGAAGGAAAATGGGAGAAAAATAAACGGAGCAAAAAAAAAAAAAGACGAGGAACATGAAAAGGTTTGAAAAATGCGAGGAGCATGAAAAGGTGTGAAAAATTCGAGGAAAATGAAAAGGTGTGAAAAATGCGAAGAGGAAACAAAAAATAAAAAAAGACGAGGACCATGAAAAGGTGTGAAAAATGCAACGAGCATTAAAAGTGTGAAAAATGCAAGGGCATGAAAAGGTGTGAAAAATGCAAGGAACAGGAAAAGGTGTGAAAAATATGAGGAGCATGAAAAGGTGCGAAAATTTCGCGGAGCATGAAAAGGTGTCAAAAATTCTAGGAGCATGAAATGGTGTGAAAAATACGAGGAACATGAATAGCTGTGAAAAATGCGAGGAGCAAAAGAAAAAAAAAGGCGAGGAGCATGAAAATTGTGAAAAATTCGAGGAGCATGAAAAGGTGTGAAAATTGCGAGGAGCATGAAAAGATGTGAAAAAAGCGAGGAGCATGAAAAGGTGTGAAAAATTCGAGGAACATGAAAAGGTGTGGAAAAATACCAGGATAATGAAAAGGTGTGAAAAATGCAAGGAGAAAAAAAAAAAAAAAAAGGCGAGGAGCATGAAAAGGTGTGAAAAATGCGAGCAGCAGGAAAAGCTGTGAAAAGTACGAAGAGCATGAAAAGCTGTGAAAAATGCGAGGAGCAAAAAAAAATGACGAGGAGCATGAAAAGGTGTGAAAAAGGCGAGCAGCATGAAAAGTTGTGAAAAATTCGAGAAACATGAAAAGGTATGAAAATTCGAGGGAGCATGAAAAGGTGTGAAAATTGCAAGGAGCATGAAAAGGTGTGAAAAATGCAAGGAGCAAAAAAAAAATGACGAGGAGCATGAAAATGTATGAAAAATTCGTGAGCATGAAGAGGAGTGAAAAATGCGAGGAGCATGAAAAGGTGTGAAAGATGCGAGGAGCATGAAAAGGTGTAAAAAATGCAACGAGCATGAAAAGGTGTGAAAAATGCGAGGAGCATGAAAAGGTGTGAAAAATGCAAGGAGCAAAAAAGAAAAAGCTGAGGAGCATGAAAAGTTGTGAAAAATGCGAGGAGCATGAAAAACTGTGAAAAAAACGAGGAGCATGAAAAGCTGTGAAAAATGCGAGGAGCAAAAAAAAAATGACGAGGAGCATGAAAAGATGTGAAAAAGGCGAGAGGCATGAAAAGGTGTGAAAAATACCAGGATCATGAAGGTGTGAAAAATGCAAGGAGCAAAAAAAAAAAACAAGACGAGGAGCATGAAAAGGTGTGAAAAATGCGAGCAGCATGAAAAGGTGTGAAAAAGGCGAGGAGCATGAAAAGGTGTGAAAAATGCGAAGAGCAAAAAAAAAAAAAGACGAGGAGCATGAAAAGGTGTCAAAAATGCGAGGAGCATGAAAAGGTGTGAAAATGCGAGGAGCATGAAAAGGTGTGGAAAAGGCGAGGAGCATGAAAAAGTGTGAAAATTGCAAGGAGCATGAAAAGGTGTGAAAATTGCGAGGAGCATGAAAAGGTGTGAAAAATTCGAGAAAAATGAAAAGGTGTGAAAAATGCGAAGAGCAAACAAAAAATAAAAAAAAGACAAGGAGCATGAAAACGTGTGAAAAATGCAACGAGCATGAAAAGTGTGAAAAATGCAAGGAGCATGAAAAGGTGTGAAAAATGAAAGGAACAGGAAAAGGTGTGAAAAATGCGAGGAGCATGAAAAGGTGTGAAAAATGCGAGGAGCATGAAAAGGTGTGAAATATGCGAGGAGTAAAAACAAAAAAGAAGAGGAGCATGAAAAGGTGTGAAAAAGGCGAGGAGCATGAAAAGTTGTGAAAAATACGAGGAGCATGAAAAGGTGTCAAAATTTCTAGGAGCATGAAAAGGTGTGAAAAATGCAAGGAGCATGAGAAGGTGTGAAATATGCGAGGAGTAAAAAAAAAAAGATGAGGAGCATGAAAAGGTGTGAAAAAGGCGAGGAGCATGAAAAGTTGTGAAAAATACGAGGAGCATGAAAAGGTGTCAAAATTTCTAGGAGCATGAAAAGGTGTGAAAAATGCAAGGAGCAGGAAGGTGTGAAAAATGCGAGGAGCATGAAAAGGTGTGAAAATTGCGAGGAACATGAAAAGGTGTGAAAAATACGAGGGTTATGAAAAGGTGTGAAAATTTCAAGGAGCATGAAAAGGTGTCAGAAATTCTAGGAGCATAAAAAGGTGTGAAAAATGCGAGGAGCATGAAGGTGTGAAAAATGCGAGGAGCGTGAAAATGTGTGAAAAATGCGAGGAGCATGAAAAGGTGTTAAAAATGCGAGGAGCATGAAAAGGTGTGAAAAATGCGAGGAGCACGAAAAGGTGTGAAAAATGCGAGGAACATGAAAAGATGTGAAAAATGCGAGCAACATGAAAAGGTGTGAAAATTACGAGGAGCATGAAAAGGTGTGAAAAATGCGAGGAGCATGAAAAAGTGTGAAAATTGTGAGGAGCATGAAATGGCGTGAAAAATGCGAGGAGCATGAAAAATTGTGAAAATTGCGAGGAGCATGAAATGGTGTGAAAAATGCGAGGAGCATGAAAAGGTGTGAAACTGCGAGGGGCATGAAAAGGTGTGAAAAATTCGAGGAACATGAAAAGGTGTGAAACATTCGAGGAGCATGAAAATGTGTGAAAATTGCAAGTAGCATGAAAAGGTGTGAAAAATGCAAGGAGAATGAAAAGGAATGAAAAATGCGAGGAGCAAAAAAAAAATCACGAGGAGCATGAAAATGTGTGAAAAATTCATGAGCATGAAAATGTCTGAAAAATGCGAGGAGCATGAAGAGGTGTGAAAAATGAAAGGAGAATGAGAAGGAGTGAAAAATGCGAGGAGCAAAAAAAAAAAAAGACGAGGACCATGAAAAGGTGTGAAAAATTCGAGGAGCATGAAAAGGGTGAAAAATGCGAGGAGCATGAAAAGGTGTCAAAAATTCGAGGAACATGAAAAGGTGTGAAAATTCGAGGAGCATGAAAATGTGTAAAAATTGCAAGCAGCATGAAAAGGTGTGAAAAATGCGAAGAGCAAAAAAAAAAAGAAGAGGAGCATGAAAAGGTGTGAAAAATGCGAGGAGCATGAAAAGGTGTAAAAAATGCGAGGAGCATGAAAAGGTGTGAAAAATGCGAGGAGCATGAAAAGGTGTGAAAAATGCAAGGAGCATGAAAAGGTGTGAAAAAAGCGAGAAGAAAAAAAAAAGACGAGGAGCATAAAAAGTGTGAAAAATTCGTGAGCATGAAAAGGTGTGAAAAATACGAGGAGGATGAAAAGCTGTGAAAAATGCAAGGAGCATGAAAAGGTGTGAAAAACGCGAGGAGCATGAAAAGGTGTGAAAAATGCGAGGAGCAAAAAAAAAAAAAGACGAGGAGCATGAAAAGTTGTGAAAAATACGAGGAGCATGAAAAGGTGTGAAACTGCGAGGAGCATGAAAAGGTGTGAAAAATTCGAGGAACATGAAAAGGTGTGAAACATTCGAGGAGCATGAAAATGTGTGAAAATTGCAAGTAGCATGAAAAGGTGTGAAAAATGCAAGGACCATGAAAAGGAGTGAAAAATGCGAGGAGCATGAAAAGGTGTGAAAAATGCGAGGAGCATGAAAAGGTGTGAAAAATGCGAGGAGCATGAAAAGGTGTGAAAAATGCAAAGAGCCAAAAAAAAAAAAGATGAGGAGCATGAAAAGGTGTGAAAAATGCGAGGAGCAAAAAAAAGAAAAAGACGAGGAGCATGAAAAGGTGTGAAAAATGCGAGGAGCATGAAAAGGTGTGAAAATGCGAGGAGCATGAAAAGGTGTGAAAAATGCGAGAAGCATGAAAACGTGTGAAAAATGCGAGGAGAATGAAAAGGTGTGAAAATTGCAAGGAGCATGAAAAGGTGTAAAAAAAGCGAGGAGAAAAAAAAAAGATGAGGAGAATAAAAAAGTGTGAAAAATTCGTGAGCATGAAAAGGTGTGAAAAATACGAGGAGCATGAAAAGGTGTGAAAAATGCAAGGAGCATGAAAAGCTGTGAAAAATGCGAGGAGCAGGAAAAGGTGTGAAAAATGCGAGGAGCAAAAAAAAAAAAGACGAGGAGCATGAAAATTTGTGATAAATGCGAGGAGCATGAAAAGGTGTGAAAATGCGAGGAGCAAAAAAAAAAAGACAAGGAGCATGAAAAGTGTCAAAAATGCGAGGAGCATGAAAAGGTGTGAAAAATGCGAGGAGAATGAAAAGGTGTGAAAATTGCAAGGAGAATGAAAAGGTGTGAAAAATGCGAAGAGCAAAAAAAAAAAGACGAGGAGCATGAAAAAGTGTGAAAAATGCGAGGAGCAACAAAAAAAATATGAGGAGCATGAAAAGGAGTGAAAAATGCGAGGAATAGGAAAAGGTGTGAAAAATGCAAGGAGCAAGAAAAGGTGTAAAAATTGTGAGGAGCAAAAAAAAAATACGAGGAGCATGAAAAGTGTGAAAAACACGAGGAGCAGGAAAAGGGGAGAAAATACGAGGAGCAAAAAAAAAAACAGGGAAATACAAGGAGCAGAAAAGTGGGGAAAATAAGAGAAACATCAAAAGTGTGAAAATGAGAGGAGCAAGAAAAATGTGAAAAATCCCAGGAGCAGGAAAATGGGAGAAAAATACGAGGAGCAAAAAAAAATAAAAAACAGAAAAATACAAGGAGCAGAAGAGTGAGGAAAATAAGAGGAGCATCAAAAGAGTGAAAATACGAGGAGCAAGAAAAGTGTGAAAAACATTAGGAGGAGAGAAAAGGGAGAAAAATACGAGTAGCAAGAAAAAAAAAACAGAAAAATACGAGGAGCAGAAAAGTGAGGAAAATAAGAGAAGCATCAAAAGTGTGAAAATGCGAGGAGCAAGAAGAGTGTGAAAAATCCCAGGAGCAGGAAAATGGGAGAAAATTAGGAGGAGAAAAAAAAAAAAAGACGAGGAACATGAAAAGGTTTGAAAAATGCGAGGAGCATGAAAAGGTGTGAAAAATTCGAGGAAAATGAAAAGGTGTGAAAAATGTGAAGAGCAAAAAAAAAAAAAAGACGAAGAGCAAGAAAAGTTGTGAAAAACGCGAGGAGCATGAAAAGGTGTGGAAAATGCGAGGAGCATGAAAAGGTGTGAAAAATTCGAAGAGCACTAAAAAAAAGACGAGGAGCGTGAAAAGGTGTGAAAAATGCGAGGAGCATGAAAAGGTGTGAAAATGCGAGGAGCATGAAAAGGTGTGAAAAATGCGAGGAGCATGAAAAGGTGTGAAAAATGCGAGGAGCATGAAAAGGTGTGAAAAATGGCAGGAGAATGAAAGGGTGTGAAAAATGCGAAGAGCAAAAAAAAAAAAAGACGAGGAACATGAAAACGTGTGAAAAATGCGAGGAGCATGAAAAGGTGTGAAAAATGCGAGCATGAAAAGGTGTGAAAATTGCAAGGAGCATGAAAAGGTGTGAAAAATGCCAGGAGCATGAAAAGAAGTGAAAAATGCGAGGAGCATGAAAAGGTGTGAAAAATGATAGGAGCAAGAAAAGGTGTGAAAAATGTGAGGAGCAAAAAAAAAAATACGAGGAGCATGAAAAGTGTGAAAAACAGGAGGAGCAGGAAAAGGGGAGAAAAAAACGAGGAGCAAAAAAAAAAAAACAGAGAAATACGAGGAGCAGAAAAGTGGGGAAAATAAGAGAAGCATCAAAAGTGTGAAAATGAGAGGAGAAAGAAAAGTGTGAAAAATCCCAGGAGCAGGAAAATGGGAGAAAAATAAGAGGAGCAAAAAAAACAAAAAAAAAAGACGAGAAACAAGAAAAGGTTTTAAAAAATGCGAGGAGCATGAAAAGGTGTGAAAAATGCAAGGAGCAAGAAAAGGTGTGAAAAATGTGAGGAGCAAAAAAAAAAATACGAGGAGCATGAAAAGGTGTGAAAAATGCAACGAGCATGAAAACGTGTGAAAAATGCAAGGAGCATGAAAAGGTGTGAAAAATGCGAGGAACAGGAAAAGGTGTGAAAAATATGACGAGCATGAAAAGGTGTGAAAATTTCGAGGAGCATGAAATGGTGTGAAAAATACGAAGAACATGAATAGCTGTGAAAAATGCAAGGAGCAAAATAAAAAAAGAAACACGAGGAGCATGAAAATTGTGAAAAATGCGAGGAGCATGAAAAGGTGTGAAAAATGCAAGGAGCAAGAAAATGTGTGAAAAATGTGAGGAGTAAAAAAAAAATACGAGGAGCATGAAAAGTGTGAAAAACAGGAGGAGCAGGAAAAGGGGTGAAAAATACGAGGAGAAAAAAAAAAAAAAAAAACAGAGAAATACGAGGAGCAGAAAAGTGGGGAAAATAAGAGAAGCATCAAAAGTGTGAAAATGAGAGGAGCAAGAAAAGTGTGAAAAATCCCAGGAGCAGGAAAATGGGAGAAAAATACGAGGAGCAAAAAAAAAAAAAAAAAAAAAAAAAAAAAAAAAAAAAAAAAAGACGAGGAACATGAAAAGGTTTGAAAAATGCGAAGAGCAAAAAAAAAAAAAAACAGACGAGGAGCATGAAAAGGTGTGAAAAATGCAACGAGCATGAAAACGTGTGAAAAATGCAAGGAGCATGAAAACGTGTGAAAAATGCGAGGAACAGGAAAAGGTGTGAAAAATATGACGAGCATGAAAAGGTGTGAAAATTTCGAGGAGCATGAAATGGTGTGAAAAATACGAAGAATATGAATAGCAGTGAAAAATGCAAGGAGCAAAATAAAAAAAAAAGACGAGGAGCATGAAAATTGTGAAAAATGCGAGGAGCATGAAAAGGTGTGAAAAATGCAAGGAGCAAGAAAAGGTGTGAAAAATGTGAGGAGCAAAAAAAAAAATACGAGGAGCATGAAAAGTGTGAAAAACAGGAGGAGCAGGAAAAGGGGAGAAAAATACGAGGAGCAAAAAAAAAAAAAACAGAGAAATACGAGGAGCAGAAAAGTGGGGAAAATAAGAGAAGCATCAAAAGTGTGAAAATGAGAGGAGAAAGAAAAGTGTGAAAAATCCCAGGAGCAGGAAATGGGAGAAAAATCAGAGGAGCAAAAAAAAAAAAAAAGACGAGGAACATGAAAGGGTTTGAAAATATGCGAAAGAGCAAAAAAAAAAAAAAAAAGACGGGGAGCATGAAAAGGTGTGAAAAATGCAACGAGCATGAAAACGTGTGAAAAATGCAAGGAGCATGAAAAGGTGTGAAAAATGCGAGGAACAGGAAAAGGTGTGAAAAATATGACGAGCATGAAAAGGTGTGAAAATTTCGAGGAGCATGAAAAGGAGAGAAAAAAACGAAGAATATGAATAGCTGTGAAAAATGCAAGGAGCAAAAAAAAAAAAAAGACGAGGAGCATGAAAATTGTGAAAAATGCGAGGAGCAAGAAAAGGTGTGAAAAATGCAAGGAGCAAGAAAAGGTGTGAAAAATGTGAGGAGCAAAAAAAAAAAAAACGAGGAGCATGAAAAGTGTGAAAACACGAGGAGCAGGAAAAGGGGAGAAAAATACAAGGAGCAAAAACAAAAAAACAGAAATATACGAGGAGCAGGAAAGTGGGGAAAATAAGAGGAGCATCAAAAGTGTGAAAATACGAGGAGCAGGAAAAGTGTGAAAAACACGAGGAGCAGTAAAAGGGGAGAAAAATACGAGGAGCAAAAAAAAAAAAACAGAGAAATACGTGGAGCAGAAAAGTGGGGAAAATAAGAGAAGCATCAAAAGTGTGAAAATGAGAGGAGCAAGAAAAGTGTGAAAAATCCCAGGAGCAGGAAAATGGGAGAAAAATACGAGGAGAAAAAAAAAAAAAAAAAAAAAAAAAAAAAAAAAAAAAAAAAAAAACAGAAAAATACGAGGAACAAAAAAAAATAAACAACAGAAAAATACAAGGAGCAAAAAAGTGGGGAAAATAAGAGGAGCATCAAAAGTGTGAAAATACGAGGAGCAAGAAAAGTGTGAAAAATACCAGGCGCCGGAAAAGGGGAGAAAAATACGAGAAGCAAAAAAAAAAATTACAGAAAAATACGAGGAACAGAAAAGTGGGGAAAATAAGAGGAGCATCAAAAGTGTGAAAATACGAGCAGCAAGAAGAGTGTTTAAAACAGGAGGAGGAGAAAAAACGGGGAAAAATACGAGGAGCAAAAAAAAAAAAAAAACAGAAAAATACCAGGAGCAGAGAAGTAGGGAAAATAAGAGAAGCATCAAAAGTGTGAAAATGCAAGGAGCAAGAAAAGTGTGAAAAATCCCAGGAGCAGGAAAATGGGAGAAAAATAAACGGAGCAAAAAAAAAAAAGACGAGGAACATGAAAAGGTTTGAAAAATGCGAGGAGCATGAAAAGGTGTGAAAAATTCGAGGAAAATGAAAAGGTGTGAAAAATGCGAAGAGCAAACAAAAAATAAAAAAAAAACGAGGACCATGAAAAGGTGTGAAAAATGCAACGAGCATTAAAAGTGTGAAAAATGCAAGGAGCATGAAAAGGTGTGAAAAATGCAAGGAACAGGAAAAGGTGTGAAAAATATGAGGAGCATGAAAAGGTGTGAAAATTTCGCGGAGCATGAAAAGGTGTCAAAAATTCTAGGAGTATGAAATGGTGTGAAAAATACGAGGAACATGAATAGCTGTGAAAAATGCGAGGAGCAAAAGAAAAAAAAAAGGCGAGGAGCATGAAAATTGTGAAAAATTCGAGGAGCATGAAAAGGTGTGAAAAACGCGAGGAGCATGACAAGGTGTGAACAATGCGAGGAGCATGAAAAGGTGTGAAAAATTCGAGGAACATGAAAAGGTGTGGAAAAATACCAGGATAATGAAAAGGTGTGAAAAATGCAAGGAGAAAAAAAAAAAAAAAGGCGAGGAGCATGAAAAGGTGTGAAAAATGCGAGCAGCATGAAAAGCTGTGAAAAGTACGAAGAGCATGAAAAGCTGTGAAAAATGCGAGGAGCAAAAAAAAAATGACGAGGAGCATGAAAAAGTGTGAAAAAGGTGAGCAGCATGAAAAGGTGTGAAAAATGCGAAGAGCAAAAAAAAAAAGACGAGGAGCATGAAAAGGTGTGAGAAATGCGAGGAGCATGAAAAGTTGTGAAAAATTCGAGAAACATGAAAAGGTATGAAAATTCGAGGAGCATGAAAAGGTGTGAAAATTGCAAGCAGCATGAAAAGGTGTGAAAATTGCAAGGAGCATGAAAAGGTGTGAAAAATGCAAGGAGCAAAAAAAAAATGACGAGGAGCATGAAATTGTATGAAAAATTCGTGAGCATGAAAAGGAGTGAAAAATGCGAGGAGCATGAAAAGGTGTGAAAGATGCGAGGAGCATGAAAAGGTGTGAAAAATGCAACGAGCATGAAAAGGTGTGAAAAATGCGAGGAGCATGAAAAGGTGTGAAAAATGCAAGGAGCAAAAAAGAAAAAGCTGAGGAGCATGAAAAGTTGTGAAAAATGCCAGGAGCATGAAAAACTGTGAAAAAAACGAGGAGCATGAAAAGCTGTGAAAAATGCGAGGAGCAAAAAAAAAAAATGACGAGGAGCATGAAAAGATGTGAAAAAGGCGAGAGGCATGAAAAGGTGTGAAAAATACCAGGATCATGAAGGTGTGAAAAATGCAAGGAGCAAAAAAAAAAAACAAGACGAGGAGCATGAAAAGGTGTGAAAAATGCGAGCAGCATGAAAAGGTGTGAAAAAGGCGAGGAGCATGAAAAGGTGTGAAAAATGCGAAGAGCAAAAAAAAAAAAAGACGAGGAGCATGAAAAGGTGTCAAAAATGCGAGGAGCATGAAAAGGTGTGAAAATGCGAGGAGCATGAAAAGGTGTGGAAAAGACGAGGAGCATGAAAAAGTGTGAAAATTGCAAGGAGCATGAAAAGGTGTGAAAATTGCGAGGAGCATGAAAAGGTGTGAAAAATTCGAGGAAAATGAAAAGGTGTGAAAAATGCGAAGAGCAAACAAAAAATAAAAAAAAAGGAGCATGAAAACGTGTGAAAAATGCAACGAGCATGAAAAGTGTGAAAAATGCAAGGAGCATGAAAAGGTGTGAAAAATGAAAGGAACAGGAAAAGGTGTGAAAAATGCGAGGAGCATGAAAAGGTGTGAAAAATGCGAGGAGCATGAAAAGGTGTGAAATATGCGAGGAGTAAAAACAAAAAAGATGAGGAGCATGAAAAGGTGTGAAAAAGGCGAGGAGCATGAAAAGTTGTGAAAAATACGAGGAGCATGAAAAGGTGTCAAAATTTCTAGGAGCATGAAAAGGTATGAAAAATGCAAGGAGCATGAGAAGGTGTGAAATATGCGAGGAGAAAAAAAAAAAAAGATGAGGAGCATGAAAAGGTGTGAAAAAGGCGAGGAGCATGAAAAGTTGTGAAAAATACGAGGAGCATGAAAAGGTGTCAAAATTTCTAGGAGCATGAAAAGGTGTGAAAAATGCAAGGAGCAGGAAGGTGTGAAAAATACGAGGAGCATGAAAAGGTGTGAAAATTGCGAGGAACATGAAAAGGTGTGAAAAATATGAGGGTTATGAAAAGGTGTGAAAATTTCAAGGAGCATGAAAAGGTGTCAGAAATTCTAGGAGCATAAAAAGGTGTGAAAAATGCGAGGAGCATGAAGGTGTGAAAAATGCGAGGAGCGTGAAAATGTGTGAAAAATGCGAGGAGCATGAAAAGGTGTTAAAAATGCGAGGAGCATGAAAAGGTGTGAAAAATGCGAGGAGCACGAAAAGGTGTGAAAAATGCGAGGAACATGAAAAGATGTGAAAAATGCGAGCAACATGAAAAGGTGTGAAAATTACGAGGAGCATGAAAAGGTGTGAAAAATGCGAGGAGCATGAAAAAGAGTGAAAATTGTGAGGAGCATGAAATGGCGTGAAAAATGCGAGGAGCATGAACAATTGTGAAAATTGCGAGGAGCATGAAATGGTGTGAAAAATGCGAGGAGCATGAAAAGGTGTGAAAATGCGAGGGGAATGAAAAGGTGTGAAAAATTCGAGGAACATGAAAAGGTGTGAAACATTCGAGGAGCATGAAAATGTGTGAAAATTGCAAGTAGCATGAAAAGGTGTGAAAAATGCAAGGAGCATGAAAAGGAGTGAAAAATGCGAGGAGAAAAAAAAAAATCACGAGGAGCATGAAAATGTGTGAAAAATTCATGAGCATGAAAATGTCTGAAAAATACGAGGAGCATGAAGAGGTGTGAAAAATGAAAGGAGCATGAGAAGGAGTGAAAAATGCGAGGAGCAAAAAAAAAAAAAGACGAGGACCAGGAAAAGGTGTGAAAAATTCGAGGAGCATGAAAAGGGTGAAAAATGCGAGGAGCATGAAAAGGTGTCAAAAATTCGAGGAACATGAAAAGGTGTGAAAATTCGAGGAGCATGAAAATGTGTAAAAATTGCAAGCAGCATGAAAAGGTGTGAAAAATGCGAAGAGCAAAAAAAAAAGAAGAGGAGCATGAAAAGGTGTGAAAAATGCGAGGAGCATGAAAAGGTGTAAAAAATGCGAGGAGCATGAAAAGGTGTGAAAAATGCGAGGAGCATGAAAAGGTGTGAAAAATGCGAGGAGCATGAAAAGGTGTGAAAAAAGCGAGGAGAAAAAAAAAGACGAGGAGCATAAAAAGTGTGAAAAATTCGTGAGCATGAAAAGGTGTGAAAAATACGAGGAGGATGAAAAGGTGTGAAAAATGCGAGGAGCATGAAAAGGAGTGAAAAACGCGAGGAGCATGAAAAGGTGTGAAAAAGGCGAGGAGCAAAAAAAAAAAAAGACGAGGAGCATGAAAAGTTGTGAAAAATACGAGGAGCATGAAAAGGTGTGAAACTGCGAGGAGCATGAAAAGGTGTGAAAAATTCGAGGAACATGAAAAGGTGTGAAACATTCGAGGAGCATGAAAATGTGTGAAAATTGCAAGTAGCATGAAAAGGTGTGAAAAATGCAAGGAGCATGAAAGGGAGTGAAAAATGCGAGGGGCAAAAAAAAATCACGAGGAGCATGAAAATGTGTGAAAAATTCATGAGCATGAAAATGTTTGAAAAATACGAGGAGCATGAAGAGGTGTGAAAAATGAAAGGACCATGAAAAGGAGTGAAAAATGCGAGGAGCAAAAAAAAAAAAGACGAGGACATTGAAAAGGTGTGAAAAATTCGAGGAGCATGAAAAGGGTGAAAAATGCGAGGAGCATGAAAAGGTGTGAAAAATTCGAGGAACATGAAAAGGTGTGAAAATTCGAGAAGCATGAAAATGTGTGAAAATTGCAAGCAGCATGAAAAGGTGTGAAAAATGCAAGGAGCATGAAAAGTAGTGAAAAATGCGAGGAGAAAAAAAAAATGACGAGGAGCATGAAAATGTGTGAAAAATTCATGAGCATTAAAATGTTTGAAAAATATGAGGAGCATGAAGATGTGTGAAAAATGCAAGGAGCATGAAAAGGAGTGAAAAATGCGAGGAGCAAAAAAAAAAAAAGACGAAGAGCAAGAAAAGTTGTGAAAAACGCGAGGAGCATGACAAGGTGTG
This sequence comes from Cervus canadensis, assembly GCF_019320065.1. Lineage (NCBI taxonomy): Eukaryota > Metazoa > Chordata > Mammalia > Artiodactyla > Cervidae > Cervus > Cervus canadensis. The sequence continues at coordinate 74,445,237 of NC_057399.1, read as the reverse complement.
AAAAATGCAAGGAGCATGAAAAGGTGTGAAAAATGTGAAGAGCGAAAAAAAAAAAAAGACGAGGAGCATGAAAAGGTCTGAAAAATGCAAGGAGCAAGAAAAGGTGTAAAAATTGTGAGGAGCAAAAAAAAAAATACGAGGAGCATGAAAAGTGTGAAAAACACGAGGAGCACAAAAAGGGGAGAAAATACGAGGAGCAAAAAAAAAACAGGGAAATACAAGGAGCAGAAAAGTGGGGAAAATAAGAGGAGCATCAAAAGTGTGAAAATACGAGGAGCAAGAAAAGTGTGAAAAATACCAGGAGGCGGAAAAGGGGAGAAAAATACGAGAAGCAAAAAAAAAAACAGAAAAATACGAGGAGCAGAAAAGTCGGGAAAATAAGAGAAGCATCAAAAGTGTGAAAATGCGAGGAGCAAAAAAAGTGTGAAAAATCCCAGGAGCAGGAAAATGGGAGAAAAATAGGAGGAGAAAAAAAAAAAAAAAAAAAAAACAGGAAAATACGAGGAGCAGAAAAGTGGGGAAAATAAGAGGAGCATCAAAAGGGTGAAAATACGAGGAGCAAGAAAAGTGTGAAAAATACCAGGAGCCAGAAAAGGGGAGAAAAATACGAGAAGCAAAAAAAAAAACAGAAAAATACGAGGAGCAGAAAAGTGGGCAAAATAAGAGGAGCATCAAAAGGGTGAAAATACGAGGAGCAAGAAAAGTGTGAAAAACATTAGGAGGAGAAAAAAGGGAGAAAAATACGAGTAGAAAAAAAAAAACAGAAAAATACGAGGAGCAGAAAAGTGGGGAAAATAAGAGAAGCATCAAAAGTGTGAAAATGCGAGGAGCAAGAAAAGTGTGAAAAATCCCAGGAGCAGGAAAATGGGAGAAAAATAGGAGGAGAAAAAAAAAAAGACGAGGAACATGAAAAAGTGTGAAAAATTCGTGAGCATGAAAAGGTTGAAAAATGCGAGGAGCATGAAAATGTGTGAAAAATGCGAGGAGCATGAAAAGGTGTGAAAAATGCGAGGAGCATGAAAAGGTGTGAAAAATGCAACGAGCATGAAAAAGTGTGAAAAATGCGAGGAGCATGAAAAGGTGTGAAAAATGCAAGGAGCAAAAAAAAAAAAGCTGAGGAGCATGAAAAGTTCTGAAAAATGCGAGGAGCATGAAAAACTGTGAAAAAAACGAGGAGCATGAAAAGCTGTGAAAAAAACGAGGAGCATGAAAAGCTGTGAAAAATGCGAGGAGCAAAAAAAAAATGACGAGGAGCATGAAAAGATGTGAAAAAGGCGAGAGGCATGAAAAGGTGTGAAAAATACCAGGATCATGAAGGTGTGGGGGAACAAAAAATTGGCCCAAAAAGGGCAGCTAACCAAAAAAAAAAAAAAAAGACGAGGAGCATGAAAAGGTGTGAAAAATGTGAGCAGCATGAAAAGGTGTGAAAAAGGCGAGGAGCATGAAAAGGTGTGAAAAATGTGAGCAGCATGAAAAGGTGTGAAAAAGGCGAGGAGCATGAAAAGGTGTGAAAATGCGAGGAGCATGAAAAGGTGTGGAAAAGGCGAGGAGCATGAAACAGTGTGAAAATTGCAAGGAGCATGAAAAGGTGTGAAAATTGCGAGGAGCATGAAAAGGTGTGAAAAATTCGAGGAAAATGAAAAGGTGTGAAAAATGCGAAGAGCAAACAAAAAATAAAAAAAAGACAAGGAGCATGAAAACGTGTGAAAAATGCAACGAGCATGAAAAGTGTGAAAAATGCAAGGAGCATGAAAAGGTGTGAAAAATGAAAGGAACAGGAAAAGGTTTGAAAAATGCGAGGAGCATGAAAAGGTGTGAAAAATGCGAAGAGCATGAAAAGGTATGAAAATTGCAAGGCCCATGAAAAGGTGTGAAAAATGCGAAGAGCAAAAAAAAAAAAGACGAGGAGCATGAAAAAGGGTGAAAAATGCGAGGAGCAAAAAAAAAATACGAGGAGCATGAAAAGGTGTGAAAAATGCAAGGAGCAAGAAAAGGTGTGAAAAATGTGAGGAGCAAAAAAAAAAAATACGAGGAGCATGAAAAGTGTGAAAAACACGAGGAGCAGGAAAAGGGGAGAAAAGTACGAGGAGCAAAAAAAAAAAAAAAACAGAGAAATACGAGGAGGAGAAAAGTGGGGAAAATAAGAGAAGCATCAAAAGTGTGAAAATGAGATGAGCAAGAAAAGTGTGAAAAATCCCAGGAGCAGGAAAATGGGAGAAAAATAAGAGGAGAAAAAAAAAAAAGACGAGGAACATGAAAAGGTATGAAAAAAGCGAGGAGCAAGAAAAGGTGTGAAAAATTCGAGGAATATGAAAAGGTGTGAAAAATGTGAAGAGCAAAAAAAAAAAAAAAAGACTAGGAGCATGAAAAGGTGTGAAAAATGCAACGAGCATGAAAACGTGTGAAAAAGGCAAGGAGCATGAAAAGGTATGAAAATGCGAGGAGCATGAAAAGGTGTCAAAAATTCTAGGAGCATGAAAAGGTGTGAAAATGCGAGGAGCATGAAAAGGTGTCAAAAATTCTAGGAGCATGAAAAGGTGTGAAAAATGCGAAGAGCATTAAGGTGTGAAAAATGCGAGGAGCATGAAAAGGTGTGAAAAATTCGAGGAACATGAAAAGGTGTGAAAATTCGAGGAGCATGAAAATGTGTGAAAATTGCAAGCAGCATGAAAAGGTGTGAAAAATGCAAGGAGCATGAAAAGTAGTGAAAAATGCGAGGAGCAAAAAAAAAATGACGAGGAGCATGAAAATGTGTGAAAAATTCATGAGCATGAAAATGTTTGAAAAATATGAGGAGCATGAAGAGGTGTGAAAAATGAAAGGAGCATGAAAAGGAGTGAAAAATGCGAGGAGCAAAAAAAAAAAAGACGAAGAGCAAGAAAAGTTGTGAAAAACGCGAGGAGCATGACAAGGTGTGAAAAATGCGAGGAGCATGAAAAGGTGTGAAAAATGTGAAGAGCAAAAAAAAAAAGACGAGGAGCATGAAAAGGTCTGAAAAATGCAAGGAGCAAGAAAAGGTGTAAAAATTGTGAGGAGCAAAAAAAAAAATACGAGGAGCATGAAAAGTGTGAAAAACACGAGGAGCAAAAAAAGGGGAGAAAATACGAGGAGCAAAAAAAAAACAGGGAAATACAAGGAGCAGAAAAGTGGGGAAAATAAGAGGAGCATCAAAAGTGTGAAAATACGAGGAGCAAGAAAAGTGTGAAAAATACCAGGAGGCGGAAAAGGGGAGAAAATCGAGAAGCAAAAAAAAAACGAAAAATAGAGTAGCAGAATGGAAATAAGAGGAGCATCAAAAGTGTGAAAATACGAGGAGCAAGAAAAGTGTGAAAAATACCAGGAGCCAGAAAAGGGGAGAAAAATACGAGAAGCAAAAAAAAAAACAGAAAAATACGAGGAGCAGAAAAGTGGGCAAAATAAGAGGAGCATCAAAAGGGTGAAAATACGAGGAGCAAGAAAAGTGTGAAAAATACCAGGAGCCAGAAAAGGGGAGAAAAATACGAGAAGCAAAAAAAAAAAACAGAAAAATACGAGGAGCAGAAAAGTGGGCAAAATAAGAGGAGCATCAAAAGGGTGAAAATACGAGGAGCAAGAAAAGTGTGAAAAACATTAGGAGGAGAAAAAAGGGAGAAAAATACGAGTAGAAAAAAAAAAACAGAAAAATACGAGGAGCAGAAAAGTGGGGAAAATAAGAGAAGCATCAAAAATGTGAAAATGCGAGGAGCAAGAAAAGTGTGAAAAATCCCAGGAGCAGGAAAATGGGAGAAAAATAGGAGGAGAAAAAAAAAAAGACGAGGAACATGAAAAAGTGTGAAAAATTCGTGAGCATGAAAAGGTTGAAAAATGCGAGGAGCATGAAAATGTGTGAAAAATACGAGGAGCATGAAAATGTGTGAAAAATGCGAGGAGCATGAAAAGGTTTGAAAAATGCGAGGAGCATGAAAAGGTGTGAAAAATTCGAGGAAAATGAAAAGGTGTGAAAAATGCGAAGAGCAAACAAAAAATAAAAAAAAGACGAGGACCATGAAAAGGTGTGAAAAATGCAACGAGCATTAAAAGTGTGAAAAATGCAAGGAGCATGAAAAGGTGTGAAAAATGCAAGGAACAGGAAAAGGTGTGAAAAATATGAGGAGCATGAAAAGGTGTGAAAATTTCACGGAGCATGAAAAGGTGTCAAAAATTCTAGGAGCATGAAATGGTGTGAAAAATACGAGGAACATGAATAGCTGTGAAAAATGCAAGGAGCAAAAGAAAAAAAAAGGCGAGGAGCATGAAAATTGTGAAAAATTCGAGGAGCATGAAAAGGTGTGAAAATTGCGAGGAGCATGAAAAGATGTGAAAAATGCGAGGAGCATGAAAAGGTGTGAAAAATTCGAGGAACATGAAAAGGTGTGGAAAAATACCAGGATAATGAAAAGGTGTGAAAAATGCAAGGAGAAAAAAAAAAAAAAAAAGGCGAGGAGCATGAAAAGGTGTGAAAAATGCGAGCAGCATGAAAAGCTGTGAAAAGTACGAAGAGCATGAAAAGCTGTGAAAAATGCAAGGAGCAAAAAAAAAATGACGAGGAGCATGAAAAGGTGTGAAAAAGGCGAGCAGCATGAAAAGGTGTGAAAATAGCGAAGAGCAAAAAAAAAAAAGACGAGGAGCATGAAAAGGTGTGAGAAATGCGAGGAGCATGAAAAGTTGTGAAAAATTCGAGAAACATGAAAAGGTATGAAAATTCGAGGAGCATGAAAAGGTGTGAAAATTGCAAGGAGCATGAAAAGGTGTGAAAAATGCAAGGAGCAAAAAAAAATGACGAGGAGCATGAAAATGTATGAAAAATTCGTGAGCATGAAAAGGAGTGAAAAATGCGAGAAGCATGAAAATGTGTGAAAGATGCGAGGAGCATGAAAAGGTGTGAAAAATGCAACGAGCATGAAAAGGTGTGAAAAATGCGAGGAGCATGAAAAGGTGTGAAAAATGCGAGGAGCATGAAAAGGTGTGAAAAATGCAACGAGCATGAAAAAGTGTGAAAAATGCGAGGAGCATGAAAAGGTGTGAAAAATGCAAGGAGCAAAAAAAAAAAGCTGAGGAGCATGAAAAGTTGTGAAAAATGCGAGGAGCATGAAAAACTGTGAAAAAAACGAGGAGCATGAAAAGCTGTGAAAAATGCGAGGAGCAAAAAAAAAAATGACGAGGAGCATGAAAAGAAGTGAAAAAGGCGAGAGGCATGAAAAGGTGTGAAAAATACCAGGATCATGAAGGTGTGAAAAATGCAAGGAGCAAAAAAAAAAAAAAAAGACAAGGAGAAAGAAAAGGTGTGAAAAATGCGAGCAGCATGAAAAGGTGTGAAAAAGGCGAGGAGCATGAAAAGGTGTGAAAAATGCGAAGAGCAAGAAAAAAAAAAGACGAGGAGCATGAAAAGGTGTCAAAAATGCGAGGAGCATGAAAAGGTGTGAAAATGCGAGGAGCATGAAAAGGTGTGGAAAAGGCGAGGAGAATGAAAAAGTGTGAAAATTGCAAGGAGCATGAAAAGGTGTGAAAATTGCGAGGAGCATGAAAAGGTGTGAAAAATTCGAGGAAAATGAAAAGGTGTGAAAAATGCGAAGAGCAAACAAAAAATAAAAAAAAGACAAGGAGCATGAAAACGTGTGAAAAAGGCAACGAGCATGAAAAGTGTGAAAAATGCAAGGAGCATGAAAAGGTGTGAAAAATGAAAGGAACAGGAAAAGGTGTGAAAAATGCGAGGAGCATGAAAAGGTGTGAAAAATGCGAGGAGCATGAAAAGGTGTGAAATATGCGAGGAGTAAAAACAAAAAAGATGAGGAGCATGAAAAGGTGTGAAAAAGGCGAGGAGCATGTAAAGTTGTGAAAAATACGAGGAGCATGAAAAGGTGTCAAAATTTCTAGGAGCATGAAAAGGTGTGAAAAATGCAAGGAGCATGAGAAGGTGTGAAATATGCGAGGAGTAAAAAAAAAAAAAAGATGAGGAGCATGAAAAGGTGTGAAAAAGGCGAGGAGCATGAAAAGTTGTGAAAAATACGAGGAGCATGAAAAGGTGTCAAAATTTCGAGGAGCATGAAAAGGTGTGAAAAATGCAAGGAGCAGGAAGGTGTGAAAAATGCGAGGAGCATGAAAAGGTGTGAAAATTGCGAGGAACATGAAAAGGTATGAAAAATACGAGGGTTATGAAAAGGTGTGAAAATTTCAAGGAGCATGAAAAGGTGTCAGAAATTCTAGGAGCATAAAAAGGTGTGAAAAATGCGAGGAGCATGAAGGTGTGAAAAATGCGAGGAGCGTGAAAAGGTGTGAAAAATGCGAGGAGCATGAAAAGGTGTTAAAAATGCGAGGAGCACGAAAAGGTGTGAAAAATGCGAGGAGCACGAAAAGGTGTGAAAAATGCGAGGAACATGAAAAGATGTGAAAAATGTGAGCAACATGAAAAGGTGTGAAAATTACGAGGAGCATGAAAAGGTGTGAAAAATGCGAGGAGCATGAAAAAGAGTGAAAATTGTGAGGAGCATGAAATGGCGTGAAAAATGCGAGGAGCATGAACAATTGTGAAAATTGCGAGGAGCATGAAATGGTGTGAAAAATGCGAGGAGCATGAAAAGGTGTGAAAATGCGAGGGGAATGAAAAGGTGTGAAAAATTCGAGGAACATGAAAAGGTGTGAAACATTCGAGGAGCATGAAAATGTGTGAAAATTGCAAGTAGCATGAAAAGGTGTGAAAAATGCAAGGAGAATGAAAAGGAATGAAAAATGCGAGGAGCAAAAAAAAATCACGAGGAGCATGAAAATGTGTGAAAAATTCATGAGCATGAAAATGTCTGAAAAATACGAGGAGCATGAAGAGGTGTGAAAAATGAAAGGAGCATGAGAAGGAGTGAAAAATGCGAGGAGCAAAAAAAAAAAAAGACGAGGACCAGGAAAAGGTGTGAAAAATTCGAGGAGCATGAAAAGGGTGAAAAATGCGAGGAGCATGAAAAGGTGTCAAAAATTCGAGGAACATGAAAAGGTGTGAAAATTCGAGGAGCATGAAAAGGTGTAAAAATTGCAAGCAGCATGAAAAGGTGTGAAAAATGCGAAGAGCAAAAAAAAAAAAGAAGAGGAGCATGAAAATGTGTGAAAAATGCGAGGAGCATGAAAAGGTGTAAAAAATGCGAGGAGCATGAAAAGGTGTGAAAAATGCGAGGAGCATGAAAAGGTGTGAAAAATGTGAGGAGCATGAAAAGGTGTGAAAAAAGCGAGGAGAAAAAAAAAGACGAGGAGCATAAAAAGTGTGAAAAATTCGTGAGCATGAAAAGGTGTGAAAAATACGAGGAGCATGAAAAGCTGTGAAAAATGCAAGGAGCATGAAAAGGTGTGAAAAACGCGAGGAGCATGAAAAGGTGTGAAAAATGCGAGGAGCAAAAAAAAAAAAAGAGGAGGAGCATGAAAAGTTGTGAAAAATACGAGGAGCATGAAAAGGTGTGAAACTGCGAGGAGCATGAAAAGGTGTGAAAAATTCGAGGAACATGAAAAGGTGTGAAACATTCGAGGAGCATGAAAATGTGTGAAAATTGCAAGTAGCATGAAAAGGTGTGAAAAATGCAAGGAGCATGAAAGGGAGTGAAAAATGCGAGGGGCAAAAAAAAATCACGAGGAGCATGAAAATGTGTGAAAAATTCATGAGCATGAAAATGTTTGAAAAATACGAGGAGCATGAAGAGGTGTGAAAAATGAAAGGACCATGAAAAGGAGTGAAAAATGCGAGGAGCAAAAAAAGAAAAGACGAGGACATTGAAAAGGTGTGAAAAATTCGAGGAGCATGAAAAGGGTGAAAAATGCGAGGAGCATGAAAAGGTGTGAAAAATTCGAGGAACATGAAAAGGGGTGAAAATTCGAGGAGCATGAAAATGTGTGAAAATTGCAAGCAGCATGAAAAGGTGTGAAAAATGCAAGGAGCATGAAAAGTAGTGAAAAATGCGAGGAGCAAAAAAAAATGACGAGGAGCATGAAAATGTGTGAAAAATTCATGAGCATGAAAATGTTTGAAAAATATGAGGAGCATGAAGAGGTGTGAAAAATGCAAGGACCATGAAAAGGAGTGAAAAATGCGAGGAGCATGAAAAGGTGTGAAAAATGCGAGGAGCATGAAAAGGTGTGAAAAATGCGAGGAGCATGAAAAGGTGTGAAAAATGGCAGGAGCATGAAAAGGAGTGAAAAATGCGAGGAGCATGAAAAGGTGTGAAAAATACAAGGAGCAAGAAAAGGTGTGAAAAATGTGAGGAGCAAAAAAAAAAATACGAGGAGCATGAAAAGTGTGAAAAACAGGAGGAGCAGGAAAAGGGGAGAAAAATACGAGGAGCAAAAAAAAAAAAACAGAGAAATACGAGGAGCAGAAAAGTGGGGAAAATAAGAGAAGCATCAAAAGTGTGAAAATGAGAGGAGCAAGAAAAGTGTGAAAAATACCAGGAGCAGGAAAAGGGGAGAAAAATACGAGGGAGAAAAAAAAAAAAAAAAAAAAAAAAGACGAGGAACAAGAAAAGGTTTGAAAAATGCGAGGAGCATGAAAAGGTATGAAAAATTCGAGGAACATGAAAAGGTGTGAAAAATGCGAAGATCAAAAAAAAAAAAAAGACGAGGAGCATGAAAAGGTGTGAAAAATGCAACGAGCATGAAAACGTGTGAAAAATGCAAGGAGCATGAAAAGGTGTGAAAAATGCGAGGAACAGGAAAAGGTGTGAAAAATATGACGAGCATGAAAAGGTGTGAAAATTTCGAGGAGCATGAAATGGTCTGAAAAATATGAAGAACATGAATAGCTGTGAAAAATGCAAGGAGCAAAATAAAAAAAGAAACACGAGGAGCATGAAAATTGTGAAAAATGCGAGGAGCATGAAAAGGTGTGAAAAATGCAAGGAGCAAGAAAAGGTGTGAAAAATGAGAGGAGCAAAAAAAAAAATATGAGGAGCATGAAAAGTGTGAAAAACAGGAGGAGCAGGAAAAGGGGAGAAAAATACGAGGAGCAAAAAAAAAAAAACAGAGAAATACGAGGAGCAGAAAAGTGGGGAAAATAAGAGAAGCATCAAAAGTGTGAAAATGAGAGGAGAAAGAAAAGTGTGAAAAATCCCAGGAGCAGGAAAATGGGAGAAAAATAGGAGGAGAAAAAAAAAAAGACGAGGAACATGAAAAAGTGTGAAAAATTCGTGAGCATGAAAAGGTTGAAAAATGCGAGGAGCATGAAAATGTGTGAAAAATGCGAGGAGCATGAAAAGGTGTAAAAAATGCGAGGAGCATGAAAAGGTGTGAAAAATGCGAGGAACAGGAAAAGGTGTGAAAAATATGACGAGCATGAAAAGGTGTGAAAATTTCGAGGAGCATGAAATGGTGTGAAAAATACGAAGAATATGAATAGCTGTGAAAAATGCAAGGAGCAAAATAAAAAAAAAGACGAGGAGCATGAAAATTGTGAAAAATGCGAGGAGCATGAAAAGGTGTGAAAAATGCAAGGAGCAAGAAAAGGAGTGAAAAATGTGAGGAGCAAAAAAAAAAATACGAGGAGCATGAAAAGTGTGAAAAACAGGAGGAGCAGGAAAAGGGGAGAAAAATACAAGGAGCAAAAAAAAAAAAACAGAAATATACGAGGAGCAGGAAAGTGGGGAAAATAAGAGGAGCATCAAAAGTGTAAAAATACGAGGAGCAGGAAAAGTGTGAAAAACACGAGGAGCAGTAAAAGGGGAGAAAAATACGAGGAGCAAAAAAAAAAAAAAAACAGAGAAATACGTGGAGCAGAAAAGTGGGGAAAATAAGAGAAGCATCAAAAGTGTGAAAATGAGAGGAGCAAGAAAAGTGTGAAAAATCCCAGGAGCAGGAAAATGGGAGAAAAATACGAGGAGCAAAAAAAAATAAACAACAGAAAAATACAAGGAGCAAAAAAGTGGGGAAAATAAGAGGAGCATCAAAAGTGTGAAAATACGAGGAGCAAGAAAAGTGTGAAAAATACCAGGAGCCGGAAAAGGGGAGAAAAATACGAGAAGCAAAAAAAAAAATTACAGAAAAATACGAGGAACAGAAAAGTGGGGAAAATAAGAGGAGCATCAAAAGTGTGAAAATACGAGCAGCAAGAAGAGTGTTTAAAACAGGAGGAGGAGAAAAAACGGGGAAAAATACGAGGAGCAAAAAAAAAAAAAAAACAGAAAAATACCAGGAGCAGAGAAGTAGGGAAAATAAGAGAAGCATCAAAAGTGTGAAAATGCAAGGAGCAAGAAAAGTGTGAAAAATCCCAGGAGCAGGAAAATGGGAGAAAAATAAACGGAGCAAAAAAAAAAAAAGACGAGGAACATGAAAAGGTTTGAAAAATGCGAGGAGCATGAAAAGGTGTGAAAAATTCGAGGAAAATGAAAAGGTGTGAAAAATGCGAAGAGCAAACAAAAAATAAAAAAAGACGAGGACCATGAAAAGGTGTGAAAAATGCAACGAGCATTAAAAGTGTGAAAAATGCAAGGAGCATGAAAAGGTGTGAAAAATGCAAGGAACAGGAAAAGGTGTGAAAAATATGAGGAGCATGAAAAGGTGTGAAAATTTCGCGGAGCATGAAAAGGTGTCAAAAATTCTAGGAGCATGAAATGGTGTGAAAAATACGAGGAACATGAATAGCTGTGAAAAATGCGAGGAGCAAAAGAAAAAAAAAGGCGAGGAGCATGAAAATTGTGAAAAGTTCGAGGAGCATGAAAAGGTGTGAAAATTGTGAGGAGCATGAAAAGATGTGAAAAATGCGAGGAGCATGAAAAGGTGTGAAAAATTCGAGGAACATGAAAAGGTGTGGAAAAATACCAGGATAATGAAAAGGTGTGAAAAATGCAAGGAGCAAAAAAAAAAAAAAGGCGAGGAGCATGAAAAGGTGTGAAAAATGCGAGCAGCATGAAAAGCTGTGAAAAGTACGAAGAGCATGAAAAGCTGTGAAAAATGCGAGGAGCAAAAAAAAATGACGAGGAGCATGAAAAGGTGTGAAAAAGGCGAGCAGCATGAAAAGGTGTGAAAAATTCGAGAAACATGAAAAGGTATGAAAATTCGAGGAGCATGAAAAGGTGTGAAAATGGCAAGGAGCATGAAAAGGTGTGAAAAATGCAAGGAGCAAAAAAAAATGACGAGGAGCATGAAAATGTATGAAAAATTCGTGAGCATGAAAAGGAGTGAAAAATGCGAGGAGCATGAAAAGGTGTGAAAGATGCGAGGAGCATGAAAAGGTGTGAAAAATGCAACGAGCATGAAAAGGTGTGAAAAACGCGAGGAGCATGAAAAGGTGTGAAAAATGCAAGGAGCAAAAAAGAAAAAGCTGAGGAGCATGAAAAGTTGTGAAAAATGCGAGGAGCATGAAAAACTGTGAAAAAAACGAGGAGCATGAAAAGCTGTGAAAAATGCGAGGAGCAAAAAAAAAAAATGACGAGGAGCATGAAAAGATGTGAAAAAGGCGAGAGGCATGAAAAGGTGTGAAAAATACCAGGATCATGAAGGTGTGAAAAATGCAAGGAGCAAAAAAAAAAAAAAAAGACGAGGAGCATGAAAAGGTGTGAAAAATGCGAGCAGCATGAAAAGGTGTGAAAAAGGCGAGGAGCATGAAAAGGTGTGAAAAATGCGAAGAGCAAGAAAAAAAAAAGACGAGGAGCATGAAAAGGTGTCAAAAATGCGAGGAGCATGAAAAGGTGTGAAAATGCGAGGAGCATGAAAAGGTGTGGAAAAGGCGAGGAGAATGAAAAAGTGTGAAAATTGCAAGGAGCATGAAAAGGTGTGAAAATTGCGAGGAGCATGAAAAGGTGTGAAAAATTCGAGGAAAATGAAAAGGTGTGAAAAATGCGAAGAGCAAACAAAAAATAAAAAAAAAGGAGCATGAAAACGTGTGAAAAATGAAACGAGCATGAAAAGTGTGAAAAATGCAAGGAGCATGAAAAGGTGTGAAAAATGAAAGGAACAGGAAAAGGTGTGAAAAATGCGAGGAGCATGAAAAGGTGTGAAAAATGCGAGGAGCATGAAAAGGTGTGAAATATGCGAGGAGTAAAAACAAAAAAGATGAGGAGCATGAAAAGGTGTGAAAAAGGCGAGGAGCATGAGGTGTTGTGAAAAATACGAGGAGCATGAAAAGGTGTCAAAATTTCTAGGAGCATGAAAAGGTGTGAAAAATGCAAGGAGCATGAGAAGGTGTGAAATATGCGAGGAGTAAAAAAAAAAAAGATGAGGAGCATGAAAAGGTGTGAAAAAGGCGAGGAGCATGAAAAGTTGTGAAAAATACGAGGAGCATGAAAAGGTGTCAAAATTTCTAGGAGCATGAAAAGGTGTGAAAAATGCAAGGAGCATGAGAAGGTGTGAAAAATGCGAGGAGCATGAAAAGGTGTGAAAATTGCGAGGAACATGAAAAGGTGTGAAAAATACGAGGGTTATGAAAAGGTGTGAAAATTTCAAGGAGCATGAAAAGGTGTCAGAAATTCTAGCAGCATAAAAAGGTGTGAAAAATGCGAGGAGCATGAAGGTGTGAAAAATGCGAGGAGCGTGAAAATGTGTGAAAAATGCGAGGAGCATGAAAAGGTGTTAAAAATGCGAGGAGCACGAAAAGGTGTGAAAAATGCGAGGAGCACGAAAAGGTGTGAAAAATGCGAGGAACATGAAAAGATGTGAAAAATGCGAGCAACATGAAAAGGTGTGAAAATTACGAGGAGCATGAAAAGGTGTGAAAAAAGCGAGGAGCATGAAAAAGAGTGAAAATTGTGAGGAGCATGAAATGGCGTGAAAAATGCGAGGAGCATGAAAAATTGTGAAAATTGCGAGGAGCATGAAATGCTGTGAAAAATGCGAGGAGCATGAAAAGGTGTGAAATATGCGAGGGGAATGAAAAGGTGTGAAAAATTCGAGGAACATGAAAAGGTGTGAAACATTCGAGGAGCATGAAAATGTGTGAAAATTGCAAGTAGCATGAAAAGGTGTGAAAAATGCAAGGAGCATGAAAAGGAGAGAAAAATGCGAGGAGCAAAAAAAAATCACGAGGAGCATGAAAATGTGTGAAAAATTCATGAGCATGAAAATGTCTGAAAAATACGAGGAGCATGAAGAGGTGTGAAAAATGAAAGGAGCATGAGAAGGAGTGAAAAATGCGAGGAGCAAAAAAAAAAAAAGACGAGGACCAGGAAAAGGTGTGAAAAATTCGAGGAGCATGAAAAGGGTGAAAAATGCGAGGAGCATGAAAAGGTGTCAAAAATTCGAGGAACATGAAAAGGTGTGAAAATTCGAGGAGCATGAAAAGGTGTAAAAATTGCAAGCAGCATGAAAAGGTGTGAAAAATGCGAAGAGCAAAAAAAAAAAAGAAGAGGAGCATGAAAATGTGTGAAAAATGCGAGGAGCATGAAAAGGTGTAAAAAATGCGAAGAGCATGAAAAGGTGTGAAAAATGCGAGGAGCATGAAAAGGTGTGAAAAATGCGAGGAGCATGAAAAGGTGTGAAAAAAGCGAGGAGAAAAAAAAAGACGAGGAGCATAAAAAGTGTGAAAAATTCGTGAGCATGAAAAGGTGTGAAAAATGCAAGGAGCAAGAAAAGGTGTGAAAAATGTGAGGAGCAAAAAAAAAAAAAACGAGGAGAATGAAAAGTGTGAAAACACGAGGAGCAGGAAAAGGGGAGAAAAATACAAGGAGCAAAAAAAAAAAAACAGAAATATACGAGGAGCAGGAAAGTGGGGAAAATAAGAGGAGCATCAAAAGTGTGAAAATACGAGGAGCAAGAAAAGTGTGAAAAATACCAGGAGCCGGAAAAGGGGAGAAAAATACGAGAAGCAAAAAAAAAAATTACAGAAAAATACGAGGAACAGAAAAGTGGGGAAAATAAGAGGAGCATCAAAAGTGTGAAAATACGAGCAGCAAGAAGAGTGTGAAAAACAGGAGGAGGAGAAAAAACGGGGAAAAATACGAGGAGCAAAAAAAAAAAAAACAGAAAAATACCAGGAGCAGAGAAGTAGGGAAAATAAGAGAAGCATCAAAAGTGTGAAAATGCAAGGAGCAAGAAAAGTGTGAAAAATCCCAGGAGCACGAAAATGGGAGAAAAATAAACGGAGCAAAAAAAAAAAAAGACGAGGAACATGAAAAGGTTTGAAAAATGCGAGGAGCATGAAAAGGTGTGAAAAATTCGAGGAAAATGAAAAGGTGTGAAAAATGCGAAGAGCAAACAAAAAATAAAAAAAGACGAGGACCATGAAAAGCTGTGAAAAATGCAACGAGCATTAAAAGTGTGAAAAATGCAAGGAGCATGAAAAGGTGTGAAAAATGCAAGGAACAGGAAAAGGTGTGAAAAATATGAGGAGCATGAAAAGGTGTGAAAATTTCGCGGAGCATGGAAAGGTGTCAAAAATTCTAGGAGCATGAAAAGGTGTGAAAAATGCGAGCAGCATGAAAAGCTGTGAAAAGTACGAAGAGCATGAAAAGCTGTGAAAAATGCGAGGAGCAAAAAAAAAATGACGAGGAGCATGAAAAGGTGTGAAAAAGGCGAGCAGCATGAAAAGTTGTGAAAAATTCGAGAAACATGAAAAGGTATGAAAATTCGAGGAGCATGAAAAGGTGTGAAAATTGCAAGGAGCATGAAAAGGAGTGAAAAATGCAAGGAGCAAAAAAAAAATGACGAGGAGCATGAAAATGTATGAAAAATTCGTGAGCATGAAAAGGAGTGAAAAATGCGAGGAGCATGAAAAGGTGTGAAAGATGCGAGGAGCATGAAAAGGTGTGAAAAATGCAAGGAGCATGAAAAGGTGTGAAAAACGCGAGGAGCATGAAAAGGTGTGAAAAATGCGAAGATCAAAAAAAAAAAAAAGACGAGAAGCATGAAAAGGTGTGAAAATTCCGAGGAGCATGAAAAGGTGTGAAACTGCCGAGGTAGCATGAAAAGTGGAAAAATCTTCGAGGAACATGAAAAGTTCGTGAAACATTCTGAGGGCATGAAATGTGTGAAAATTGCAAAGTAGCATGAAAAGTGCGTGAAAACATGCAAGGAGCATGAAAAGGAGTGAAAAATGCGAGGCGGCAAAAAAATCGACGCAGCGAGCATGAAAATGTGTGAAACATTACATAAGCATGAAAATGTTGAAAAATACGAGAGCATTGAAGGTCGTGAAAATGAAAGGACCATGGAAAAAGTTGACAAAATTCGAGGACAAAAAAAAAAAAAAGACGAGACATGTGAAAAGGTGTGAAAAATTCGAGGAGCAGGAAAAGCGGTTGAAAAATGCAGAGGAGCCATGGAAAGGGTGTGAAAATTCGAGGCAACATGAAAAGGGTGTGAAAATTCGGAGAAGCAACTGAAAATGTGTGAAAATTGCAACGCCAGCATGAAAAGGCTTGTGAAAAATGCAAGGCATGAAAAAGGAGTGAAAAATGCGAAGGAGCAAAAAAAAATGACGAGTCAGGAGCATGAAAATGTGTTGAAAACGATTCAGTTGGGCATGAAATGTTTTGAAAAATATGAGGGCACTGCAAGAGGTGTTGACACAAACGGCAAGGAGCATGAAAAGGAGGAAAAATTGCGAGGAAAAAAAAAAAAAGACGAAGAGCAAGAAAAGTTGTGAAAAACGCGAGGAGCATGACAAGGTGTGAACAATGCGAGGAGCATGAAAAGGTGTGAAAAATTCGAGGAACATGAAAAGGTGTGGAAAAATACCAGGATAATGAAAAGGTGTGAAAAATGCAAGGAGCAAAAAAAAAAAAAAGGCGAGGAGCATGAAAAGGTGTGAAAAATGCGAGCAGCATGAAAAGCTGTGAAAAGTACGAAGAGCATGAAAAGCTGTGAAAAATGCGAGGAGCAAAAAAAAATGACGAGGAGCATGAAAAGGTGTGAAAAAGGCGAGCAGCATGAAAAGGTGTGAAAAATGCGAAGAGCAAAAAAAAAAAAGACGAGGAGCATGAAAAGGTGTGAGAAATGCGAGGAGCATGAAAAGTTGTGAAAAATTCGAGAAACATGAAAAGGTATGAAAATGCGAGGAGCATGAAAAGGTGTGAAAATTGCAAGGAGCATGAAAAGGTGTGAAAAATGCAAGGAGCAAAAAAAAAATGACGAGGAGCATGAAAATGTATGAAAAATTCGTGAGCATGAAAAGGAGTGAAAAATGCGAGGAGCATGAAAAGGTGTGAAAGATGCGAGGAGCATGAAAAGGTGTGAAAAATGCAACGAGCATGAAAAGGTGTGAAAAATGCGAGGAGCATGAAAAGGTGTGAAAAATGCGAGGAGCATGAAAAGGTGTGAAAAATGCAAGTAGCATGAAAAAGTGTGAAAAATGCGAGAAGCATGAAAAGGTGTGAAAAATGCAAGGAGCAGGAAAAGGTGTGAAAAATGTGAGGAGCAAAAAAAAAAAAACGAGGAGCATGAAAAGTGTGAAAAACACGAAGAGCAGGAAAAGGGGAGAAAAATACAAGGAGCAAAAAAAAACAAAACAGAAATATACGAGGAGCAGGAAAGTGGGGAAAATAAGAGAAGCATCAAAAGTGTGAAAATGAGAGGAGCAAGAAAAGTGTGAAAAACAGGAGGAGGAGAAAAAACGGGGAAAAATACGAGGAGCAAAAAAAAAAAAAAAACAGAAAAATACCAGGAGCAGAGAAGTAGGGAAAATAAGAGAAGCATCAAAAGTGTGAAAATGCAAGGAGCAAGAAAAGTGTGAAAAATCCCAGGAGCAGGAAAATGGGAGAAAAATAAACGGAGCAAAAAAAAAAAAAAGACGAGGAACATGAAAAGGTTTGAAAAATGCGAGGAGCATGAAAAGGTGTGAAAAATTCGAGGAAAATGAAAAGGTGTGAAAAATGCGAAGAGCAAACAAAAAATAAAAAAAGACGAGGACCATGAAAAGGTGTGAAAAATGCAACGAGCATTAAAAGTGTGAAAAATGCAAGGAGCATGAAAAGGTGTGAAAAATGCAAGGAACAGGAAAAGGTGTGAAAATATGAGGAGCATGAAAAGGTGTGAAAATTTCGCGGAGCATGAAAAGGTGTCAAAAATTCTAGGAGCATGAAATGGTGTGAAAAATACGAGGAACATGAATAGCTGTGAAAAATGCGAGGAGCAAAAGAAAAAAAAAAGGCGAGGAGCATGAAAATTGTGAAAAATTCGAGGAGCATGAAAAGGTGTGAAAATTGCGAGGAGCATGAAAAGATGTGAAAAATGCGAGGAGAATGAAAAGGTGTGAAAAATTCGAGGAACATGAAAAGGTGTGGAAAAATACCAGGATAATGAAAAGGTGTGAAAAATGCAAGGAGCAAAAAAAAAAAAAAAAAAAGGCGGGAAGCATGAAAAGGTGTGAAAAATGCGAGCAGCATGAAAAGCTGTGAAAAGTACGAAGAGCATGAAAAGCTGTGAAAAATGCGAGGAGCAAAAAAAAAATGACGAGGAGCATGAAAAGGTGTGAAAAAGGCAAGCAGCATGAAAAGGTGTGAAAAATTCGAGAAACATGAAAAGGTATGAAAATTCGAGGAGCATGAAAAGGTGTGAAAATTGCAAGGAGCATGAAAAGGTGTGAAAAATGCAAGGAGCAAAAAAAAAAAATTAGAACAAAGGGAGAGAGATGAAAATGTTGAAAAATTCGTGAGCATGAAAAAGGAAGTGAAAACAATGCGAGGAGCATGAAAAGGTGTGAAGATTGCGAGGAGCTGAAAGGTGTGAAAAAAATGCAAGGAGAGCATAGAAAAGGTGTGAAAAACAACGGCGACGAGTCATGAAAAAGGTGGAAATTTGCGAGGACAAAAAAAAAAAAATAAAAAGACCCCGAGGAGCCATGAAATAGTTGTTGGAAAAAAAATGCGAGGAGCATGAAAAGGTGTGAAAAATGCGAGGGGCATGAAAAGGTGTGAAAAATTCGAGGAACATGAAAAGGTGTGAAACATTCGAGGAGCATGAAAAGGTGTGAAAATTGCAAGTAGCATGAAAAGGTGTGAAAAATGCAAGGAGCATGAAAAGGAGTGAAAAATGCGAGGGGCAAAAAAAAATCACGAGGAGCATGAAAATGTGTGAAACATTAATGAGCATGAAAATGTTTGAAAAATACGAGGAGCATGAAGAGGTGTGAAAAATGAAAGGACCATGAAAAGGAGTGAAAAATGCGAGGAGCAAAAAAAAAAAAGACGAGGACATTGAAAAGGTGTGAAAAATTCGAGGAGCATGAAAAGGGTGAAAAATGCGAGGAGCATGAAAGGGAGTGAAAAATGCGAGGAACATGAAAAGGTGTGAAAATTCGAGAAGCATGAAAATGTGTGAAAATTGCAAGCAGCATGAAAAGGTGTGAAAAATGCAAGGAGCATGAAAAGGAGTGAAAAATGCGAGGAGCAAAAAAAAAATGACGAGGAGCATGAAAATGTGTGAAAAATTCATGAGCATGAAAATGTTTGAAAAATATGAGGAGCATGAAGAGGTGTGAAAAATGCAAGGAGCATGAAAAGGAGTGAAAAATGCGAGGAGCAAAAAAAAAAAAAGACGAAGAGCAAGAAAAGTTGTGAAAAACGCGAGGAGCATGACAAGGTGTGAACAATGCGAGGAGCATGAAAAGGTGTGAAAAATTCGAGGAACATGAAAAGGTGTGGAAAAATACCAGGATAATGAAAAGGTGTGAAAAATGCAAGGAGCAAAAAAAAAAAAAAGGCGAGGAGCATGAAAAGGTGTGAAAAATGCGAGCAGCATGAAAAGCTGTGAAAAGTACGAAGAGCATGAAAAGCTGTGAAAAATGCGAGGAGCAAAAAAAAAATGACGAGGAGCATGAAAAGGTGTGAAAAAGGTGAGCAGCATGAAAAGTTGTGAAAAATGCGAAGAGCAAAAAAAAAAAGACGAGGAGCATGAAAAGGTGTGAGAAATGCGAGGAGCATGAAAAGTTGTGAAAAATTCGAGAAACATGAAAAGGTATGAAAATTCGAGGAGCATGAAAAGGTGTGAAAATTGCAAGGAGCATGAAAAGGAGTGAAAAATGCAAGGAGCAAAAAAAAAATGACGAGGAGCATGAAAATGTATGAAAAGTTCGTGAGCATGAAAAGGAGTGAAAAATGCGAGGAGCATGAAAAGGTGTGAAAGATGCGAGGAGCATGAAAAGGTGTGAAAAATGCAACGAGCAATAGAAAAGGTGTTGAAAAATGGCCGAAGGAGCTATGAAAAAGGGTGAAAAAAAAAATTGCGAGGGGAGCATTGAAAAGGTGTGAAAAATGCCAAGTAGCATGAAAAAGTGGAAAATATGCGAGAAGCATGAAAAAAGTGTGAAAGCATAGGAGCGGAAAAAAAGTGTGAAATGTGAGGAAGCAAAAAAAAAAAAAACTGAGGAGCATCGAAAAGTGTGAAAAACACGAAGAGCAGAGAAGGGGGAAAAATACCAAGGAGCAAAAAAAAAAACCAAAACAGAAATATCGAGGCAGGAAAAGTGGGGAAATAAGAGAAGCATCAAAAGTGTGCAAATGAGAGGAAGCAATGAAAAGTGTGAAAAACAAGGATGAGCAGGAAAGAAAAACGGGGAAAAAATAGAGGAACAAAAAAAAAAAAAACAGATCAACCCAGGAGCAGAGAAGGAGGGAAAAAAAGAGAAGCATCAAAAGTGTGAAAATGCAAGGAGCAAGAAAAGTGTGAAAAATCCCAGGAGCAGGAAAATGGGAGAAAAATAAACGGAGAAAAAAAAAAAAAAGACGAGGAACATGAAAAGGTTTGAAAAATGCGAGGAGCATGAAAAGGTGTGAAAAATTCGAGGAAAATGAAAAGGTGTGAAAAATGCGAAGAGCAAACAAAAAATAAAAAAAGACAAGGACCATGAAAAGGTGTGAAAAATGCAACGAGCATTAAAAGTGTGAAAAATGCAAGGAGCATGAAAAGGTGTGAAAAATGCAAGGAACAGGAAAAGGTGTGAAAAATATGAGGAGCATGAAAAGGTGCGAAAATTTCGCGGAGCATGAAAAGGTGTCAAAAATTCTAGGAGCATGAAATGGTGTGAAAAATACGAGGAACATGAATAGCTGTGAAAAATGCGAGGAGAAAAAGAAAAAAAAAGGCGAGGAGCATGAAAATTGTGAAAAGTTCGAGGAGCATGAAAAGGTGTGAAAATTGTGAGGAGCATGAAAAGATGTGAAAAATGCGAGGAGCATGAAAAGGTGTGAAAAATTCGAGGAACATGAAAAGGTGTGGAAAAATACCAGGATAATGAAAAGGTGTGAAAAATGCAAGGAGCAAAAAAAAAAAAAAGGCGAGGAGCATGAAAAGGTGTGAAAAATGCGAGCAGCATGAAAAGCTGTGAAAAGTACGAAGAGCATGAAAAGCTGTGAAAAATGCGAGGAGCAAAAAAAAAATGACGAGGAGCATGAAAAGGAGTTAAAAAGGCAAGCAGCATGAAAAGTTGTGAAAAATTCGAGAAACATGAAAAGGTATGAAAATTCGAGGAGCATGAAAAGGTGTGAAAATTGCAAGGAGCATGAAAAGGTGTGAAAAATGCAAGGAGCAAAAAAAAATGACGAGGAGCATGAAAATGTATGAAAAATTCGTGAGCATGAAAAGGAGTGAAAAATGCGAGGAGCATGAAAAGGTGTGAAAGATGCGAGGAGCATGAAAAGGTGTGAAAAATGCAAGGAGCATGAAAAGGTGTGAAAAACGCGAGGAGCATGAAAAGGTGTGAAAAATGCGAGGAGCAAAAAAAAAAAAAGACGAGGAGCATGAAAAGTTGTGAAAAATACGAGGAGCATGAAAAGGTGTGAAACTGCGAGGAGCATGAAAAGGTGTGAAAAATTCGAGGAACATGAAAAGTGTGAAACATTCGAGGAGCATGAAAATGTGTGAAAATTGCAAGTAGCATGAAAAGGTGTGAAAAATGCAAGGAGCATGAAAAGGAGTGAAAAATGCGAGGGGCAAAAAAAAATCACGAGGAGCATGAAAATGTGTGAAACATTCATGAGCATGAAAATGTTTGAAAAATACGAGGAGCATGAAGAGGTGTGAAAAATGAAAGGACCATGAAAAGGAGTGAAAAATGCGAGGAGCAAAAAAAAAAAAGACGAGGACATTGAAAAGGTGTGAAAAATGCGAGGAGCATGAAAAGGGTGAAAAATGCGAGGAGCATGAAAAGGTGTGAAAAATTCGAGGAACATGAAAAGGTGTGAAAATTCGAGAAGCATGAAAATGTGTGAAAATTGCAAGCAGCATGAAAAGGTGTGAAAAATGCAAGGAGCATGAAAAGTAGTGAAAAATGCGAGGAGAAAAAAAAAATGACGAGGAGCATGAAAATGTGTGAAAAATTCATGAGCATTAAAATGTTTGAAAAATATGAGGAGCATGAAGATGTGTGAAAAATGCAAGGAGCATGAAAAGGAGTGAAAAATGCGAGGAGCAAAAAAAAAAAAAGACGAAGAGCAAGAAAAGTTGTGAAAAACGCGAGGAGCATGACAAGGTGTGAAAAATGCGAGGAGCATGAAAAGGTGTGAAAAATTCGAGGAACATGAAAAGGTGTGGAAAAATACCAGGATAATGAAAAGGTGTGAAAAATGCAAGGAGCAAAAAAAAAAAAAAGGCGAGGAGCATGAAAAGGTGTGAAAAATGCGAGCAGCATGAAAAGCTGTGAAAAGTTACGAAAAGCATTCAAGGAGCATGAAAGGTGTCAAATATTGGAAGAGCATGAAAAGGTTTGAAAAATGAGAGACGCATGAAAAGGTGTGAAAAATGCGAGGAGCATGAAAAGGTGTGAAAAATGCGAGGAGCAAGAAAAAAAAATCCGAGGAGCATGAAAAGGTGTGAAAAATGCGAAAAACATGAAAAGGAGTGAAAAATGTGAGGAGCATGAAAAGGTGTGAAAAATACGAGGAGCATGAAAAGGTGTGAAAAATGCGAGGAGCATGAAAAGGTGTGAAAAATGCGAAGAGCAAAAAAAAAAACAAAAAAGACAAGGAGCATGAAATGGTGTGAAAAATGCGAGGAGCAAGAAAAGAAAATACAAGGAGCAAGAAAAGGTGAGAAAAATGCGAGGAACATAAAAAAGTGTGAAAAATGCGAGGAACTTGAAAAGGTGTGAAAAATACGAGGAGCATGAAAACGTGTGAAAATTTCCAGGAGCATGAAAAGCTGTCAAAAATTCTGGGAGCATGAAATTGTGTGATAAATACGTGGAACATGAATAGCTGTGAAAAATGAGAGCAGCAAAAAAAAAAAAAAAAAAAGACGAGAAGCATGAAAATTTTGAAAATTTCGAGGAGCATGAAAAGGTGTGAAAATTTCGAGGAGCATGAAAAGGTGTCAAAAATTCGAGGAGCAGGAAAAGGTGAGAAAAATGCGAGGAGCATGAAATGGTGTGAAAAATGCAAGGAGCATGAAATGGTGTGAAAAATTCGAGGAACATGAAAAGGTGTGAAAAATACGGGGAGCATGAAAAGGTGTGAAAATTTCAAGGAGCATGAAAAGGTGTCAAATATTGGAAGAGCATGAAAAGGTTTGAAAAATGAGAGAAGCATGAAAAGCTGTGAAAAATGCGAGGAGCATGAAAAGGTGTGAAAAATGCGAGGAGCAAGAAAAAAAAATCCGAGGAGCATGAAAAGGTGTGAAAAATGCGAGAAACATGAAAAGGTGTGAAAAATGCGAGGAGCATGAAAAGCTGTGAAAAATACGAGGAGCATGAAAAGGTGTGAAAAATGCGAGGAGCATGAAAAGGTGTGAAAAATGCGAGGAGAAAAAAAAAAAAAACGAGGAGCATGAAATGGTGTGAATAATGCGAGGAGCAAGAAAAAAAAATACGAGGAGCATGAAAAGGTGTGAAAAATGCGAGGAGCGTGAAATGGTGTGAAAAATGCAAGGAGCATGAAAAGGAGTGAAAAATGCGAGGAGCCAAAAAAAAAAAAAGACGAGGACCATGAAAAGGTGTAAAAAATTCGAGGAGCATGAAAAGGTGTGAAAAATGCGAGGAGCAAAAAAAAAAAAGACGGGAAGCATGAAAAGTTGTGTAAAATGCGAGGAGCATGAAAAGGTGTGAATAATGCGAGGAGCATGAAAAGGTGTGAAAAATGCGAGGAATAGAAAAGGTGTGAAAAATGCGAGGAACATGAAAAGGTGTGAAAAATGCGAGGAGCATGAAAAGGTGTGAAAAATGCGAAGAGCAAAAAAAAAACAAAAAAGACAAGGAGCATGAAATGGTGTGAAAAATGCGAGGAGCAAGAAAAAAAAATACAAGGAGTAAGAAAAGGTGAGAAAAATGCGAGGAACATAAAAAGGTGTGAAAAATGCGAGGAACTAGAAAAGGTGTGAAAAATACGAGGAGCATGAAAACGTGTGAAAATTTCGAGGAGCATGAAAAGCTGTCAAAAATTCTGGGAGCATGAAATGTTGTGAAAAATACGAGGAACATGAATAGCTGTGAAAAATGCGAGCAGCAAAATAAAAAAAAAAAAAGACGAGGAGCATGAAAATTTTGAAAATTTCAAGGAGCATGAAAAGGTGTGAAAATTGCGAGGAGCATGAAAAGATGTGAAAATGCGAGGAGCATGAAAAGGTGTGAAAAATTCGAGGAACATGAAAAGGTGTGAAAAATACGAGGAGCATGAAAAGGTGTGAAAATGTCAAGGAGCATGAAAAGGTGTCAAATAATGGAAGAGCATGAAAAGGTTTGAAAAATGAGAGAAGCATGAAAAGGTGTGAAAAATGCGAGGAGCATGAAAAGGTGTGAAAAATGCGAGGAGCAAAATAAAAAAAAAAAAGACGAGGAGCATGAAAATTTTGAAAATTTCGAGGAGCATGAAAAGGTGTGAAAATTGCGAGGAGCATGAAAAGATGTGAAAATGCGAGGAGCATGAAAAGCTGTGAAAAATTCGAGGAACATGAAAAGGTGTGAAAAATACGGGGAGCATGAAGGGGTGTGAAAATTCAAGGAGCATGAAAAGGTGTCAAATATTGGAAGAGCATGAAAAGGTTTGAAAAATGAGAGAAGCATGAAAAGGTGTGAAAAATGCGAGGAGCATGAAAAGGTGTGAAAAATTCGAGGAGCAAGAAAAAAAAATCCGAGGAGCATGAAAAGATGTGAAAAATGCGAGAAACATGAAAAGGAGTGAAAAATGTGAGGAGCATGAAAAGGTGTGAAAAATACGAGGAGCATGAAAAGGTGTGAAAAATGCGAGGAGCATGAAAAGGAGTGAAAAATGAGAGGAGCAAAAAAAAAAAAAACGAGGAGCATGAAATGTTGTGAATAATGCGAGGAGCATGAAAAGGTGTGAAAAATGCGAGGAGCAAGAAAAAAAAAATACGAGGAGCATGAAAAGGTGTGAAAAATGCGAGGAGCGTGAAATGGTGTGAAAAATGCGAGGAGCATGAAAAGGTGTGAAAAATGCAAGGAGCATGAAAAGGAGTGAAAAATGCGAGGAGCAAAAAAAAAAAACACGAGGACCATGAAAAGGTGTAAAAAATTCGAGGAGCATGAAAAGGTGTGAAAAATGCGAGGAGCAAAAAAAAAAAAAAGACGGGGAGCATGAAAAGTTGTGTAAAATGCAAGGAGCATGAAAAGGTGTGAATAATGCGAGGAGCATGAAAAGGTGTGAAAAATTCGAGGAACATGAAAAGGTGTGAAAAATACGAGGAGCATGAAAAGGTGTGAAAATTTCAAGAAGCATGAAAAGGTGTCAAATATTGGAAGAGCATGAAATGGTGTGAAAAATGCGAGGAGCATGAAAAGGTGTGAAAAATGCGAGGAGCATGAAAAGGTGTGAAAAATGCGAGGAGCAAGAAAAAAAAATCCGAGGAGCATGAAAAGGTGTGAAAAATGCGAGAAACATGAAAAGGTGTGAAAAATGCGAGGAGCATGAAAAGCTGTGAAAAATACGAGGAGCATGAAAAGGTGTGAAAAATGCGAGGAGCATGAAAAGGTGTGAAAAATGCGAGGAGCAAGAAAAAAAAATCCGAGGAGCATGAAAAGGTGTGAAAAATGCGAGACATGAAAAGGTGTGAAAAATGCGAGGAGCATGAAAAGCTGTGAAAATACGAGGAGCATGAAAAGGTGTGAAAAATGCGAGGAGCATGAAAAGGTGTGAAAAATGCGAGGAGCAAAAAAAAAAAAAACGAGGAGCATGAAATGGTGTGAATAATGCGAGGAGCAAGAAAAAAAAATACGAGGAGCATGAAAAGGTGTGAAAAATGCGAGGAGCGTGAAATGGTGTGAAAAATGTGAGGAGCATCAAAAGGTGTGAAAAATGCAAGGAGCATGAAAAGGAGTGAAAAATGCGAGGAGCCAAAAAAAAAAAAAGACGAGGACCATGAAAAGGTGTAAAAAATTCGAGGAGCATGAAAAGGTGTGAAAAATGCGAGGAGCAAAAAAAAAAAAGACGGGAAGCATGAAAAGTTGTGTAAAATGCGAGGAGCATGAAAAGGTGTGAATAATGCGAGGAGCATGAAAAGGTGTGAAAAATGCGAGGAATAGAAAAGGTGTGAAAAATGCGAGGAACATGAAAAGGTGTGAAAAATGCGAGGAGCATGAAAAGGTGTGAAAATGCGAAGAGCAAAAAAAAAACAAAAAAGACAAGGAGCATGAAATGGTGTAAAAAATGCGAGGAGCAAGAAAAAAAAATACAAGGAGTAAGAAAAGGTGAGAAAAATGCGAGGAACATAAAAAGGTGTGAAAAATGCGAGGAACTAGAAAAGGTGTGAAAAATACGAGGAGCATGAAAACGTGTGAAAATTTCGAGGAGCATGAAAGCTGTCAAAAATTCTGGGAGCATGAAATGTTGTGAAAAATACGTGGAACATGAATAGCTGTGAAAAATGCGAGCAGCAAAATAAAAAAAAAAAAGACGAGGAGCATGAAAATTTTGAAAATTTCGAGGAGCATGAAAAGGTGTGAAAATTGCGAGGAGCATGAAAAGATGTGAAAATGCGAGGAGCATGAAAAGGTGTGAAAAATTCGAGGAACATGAAAAGGTGTGAAAAATACGAGGAGCATGAAAAGCTGTGAAAATGTCAAGGAGCATGAAAAGGTGTAAAATAATGGAAGAGCATGAAAAGGTTTGAAAAATGAGAGAAGCATGAAAAGGTGTGAAAAACGCGAGGAGCATGAAAAGGTGTGAAAAATGCGAGGAGCAAGAAAAAAAAAATCCGAGGAGCATGAAAAGTTATGAAAAATGCGAGAAACATGAAAAGGAGTGAAAAATGTGAGGAGCATGAAAAGGTGTGAAAAATACGAGGAGCATGAAAAGGTGTGAAAAATGCGAGGAGCATGAAAAGGTGTGAAAAATGCGAGGAGCATGAAAAGGTGTGAAAAATGCGAGGAGCAAAAAAAAAAATACGAGGAGCATGAAAAGGTGTGAAAAATGCGAGGAGCGTGAAATGGTGTGAAAAATGCGAGGAGCATGAAAAGGTGTGAAAAATGCAAGGAGCATGAAAAGGAGTGAAAAATGCGAGGAGCAAAAAAAAAAAAACACGAGGACCATGAAAAGGTGTAAAAAATTCGAGGAGCATGAAAAGGTGTGAAAAATGTGAGGAGAAAAAAAAAAAAAAAGACGAGGACCATGAAAAGGTGTAAAAAATTCGAAGAGCATGAAAAGGTGTGAAAAATGCAAGGAGCAAGAAAAGCTGTGATAAATGTGAGGAGCAAAAAAAAATACGAGGAGCATGAAAAGTGTGAAAAACACGAGGAGCAGGAAAAGGGGAGAAAAATACGAGGAGCAAAAAAAAAAAAACAGAGCAATACGAGGAGCAGAAAAGTGGGGAAAATAAGAGAAGCATCAAAAGTGTGAAAATGAGAGGAGCAAGAAAAGTGTGAAAAATCCCAGGAGCCGGAAAAGGGGAGAAAAATACGAGGGGCAAAAAAAACACAAAAAACAGAAAAATACGAGGAGCAGAAAAGTGGGGAAAATAAAGGAAGCATCAAAAGTGTGAAAATGCGAGGAGCAAGAAAAGTGTGAAAAACAGGAGGAGGAGAAAAAAGGGAGAAAAATACGAGGGGCAAAAAAAAAACAAAAAACAGAAAAATACGAGGAGCAGAAAAGTGGGGAAAATAAAGGAAGCATCAAAAGTGTGAAAATGCGAGGAGCAAGAAAAGTGTGAAAAATCTCAGGAGCAGGAAAATGGGAGAAAAATAAGAGGAGCAAAAAAAAAAAAGATGAGGAACATGAAAAGGTTTGAAAAATGCGAGGATCATGAAAAGGTGTGAAAAATTCGAGGAACATGAAAAGGTGTGAAAAATGTGAAGAGACAAAAAAAAAAGATGAGGAGCATGAAAAGGTGTGAAAAATGCAACGAGCATGAAAACGTGTGAAAAATGCAAGGAGCATGAAAAGGTATGAAAAATGTGAGGAACAGGAAAAGGTGTGAAAAATATGAGGAGTATGAAAAGGTGTGAAAATTTCGAGGAGCATGAAAAGGTGTCAAAAATTCTAGGAGCATGAAATGGTGTGAAAAATACGAGGAACATGAATAGCTGTGAAAAATGCGAGGAGCAAAAAAAAAAAAAAAGACGAGGAGCATGAAAATTGGGAAAAATTCGAGGAGCATGAAAAGTTGTGAAAAATTCGAGGAAAATGAAAAGTTGTGAAAAATGCGAGGAGCATGAAAAGATGAGAAACCTGCGAGGAGCAAGAAAAAACAAATCCGAGGACCAAAAAAGGTGAGAAATATGCGAGGAACATAAAAAGGTGAGAAAAATGCGAGGAACTTGAAAAGGTGTGAAAAATACGAGGAGCATGAAAATGTGTGAAAATTTCGAGGTAAATGAAAAGCTGGCAAAAATTCTAGGAGCATAAAAAGGTGTGAAAAATGCGAGGAGCATGAAAAGTTGTGAAAAATGCGAGGAGCATGAAACAGTGTGAAATATGCAAGGAACATGAAAAAGTGTGAAAAATGCGAGGACCAAAAGAAACAAAAATGACGAGGAGCATGAAAAGTGTGAAAAACACGAGGAGCAGGAATAGGGGAGAAAAATACGAGGAGCAAAAAAAAAAAACAGAGCAATACGAGGAGCAGAAAAGTGGGAAAATAAGAGAAGCATCAAAAGTGTGAAAATGCGAGGAGCAAGTAAAGTGTGAAAAATCCCAGGAGCAGGAAAATGGGAGAAAAATGCGAGGAGCAAAAGAAAAAAAAATACGAGGAGCAAGAAAAGGAGAGAAAAATGCGAGGAATAGAAAAGGTGGGAAAAAAGGGAGGAACATGATAAGGTGTGAAAAATGCGAGGAGCAAAAGAAAAAAAAAGAGGAGGAGCATGAAAATGTGTGAAAAATGCGAGGAGCATGAAAAGGTGTGAAAAATGCGAGGAGCATTAAAAGGTGTGAAAAATGCGAGGAACTTGAAAAGGTGTGAAAAATACGAGCAGCATGAAAACATGTGAAAATTTCGAGGAAAATGAAAAGCGGGCAAAAATTCTAGGAGCATAAAAAGGTGTGAAAAATGCGAGGAGCAAAAAAAAAAAAAAGAGGAGGAGCATGAAAATGTGTGAAAAATGCGAGGAGCATGAAAAGGTGTGAAAAATGCGAGGTGCATTAAAAGGTGTAAAAATGCAAGGAGCATGAACAGGTTGAAATATACGAGGAGCATGAAAACATGTGAAAATTTCGAGGAAAAAAAAAGCTGTCAAAAATTCTAGGAGCACGAAAAGGTGTGAAAAATGCGAGGAGCATGAAAAGTTGTGAAAAATGCGAGGAGCATGAAAACGTGTGAAAAATGCAAGGAGCATGAAAAGGTGTGAAAAATGCGAGGAACAGGAAAAGGTGTGAAAAATATGACGAGCATGAAAAGGTGTGAAAATTTCGAGGAGCATGAAATGGTGTGAAAAATACGAAGAACATGAATAGCTGTGAAAAATGCAAGGAGCAAAATAAAAAAAGAAACACGAGGAGCATGAAAATTGTGAAAAAATGCGAGGAGCATGAAAAGGTGTGAAAAATGCAAGGAGCAAGAAAATGTGTGAAAAATGTGAGGAGCAAAAAAAAAAATACGAGGAGCATGAAAAGTGTGAAAAACAGGAGGAGCAGGAAAAGGGGAGAAAAATACGAGGAGCAAAAAAAAAAAAAAAAACAGAGAAATACGAGGAGCAGAAAAGTGGGGAAAATAAGAGAAGCATCAAAAGTGTGAAAATGAGAGGAGCAAGAAAAGTGTGAAAATCCCAGGAGCAGGAAAATGGGAGAAAAATAAGAGGAGCAAAAAAAAAAAAAAAAAAAAAAAAGACGAGGAACATGAAAAGGTTTGAAAAATGCGAAGAGCAAAAAAAAAAAAAAACAGACGAGGAGCATGAAAAGGTGTGAAAAATGCAACGAGCATGAAAACGAAAACGTGTGAAAAATGCAAGGAGCATGAAAAGGTGTGAAAAATGCGAGGAACAGGAAAAGGTGTGAAAAATATGACGAGCATGAAAAGGTGTGAAAATTTCGAGGAGCATGAAATGGTCTGAAAAATATGAAGAACATGAATAGCTGTGAAAAATGCAAGGAGCAAAATAAAAAAAAAGACGAGGAGCATGAAAATTGTGAAAAATGCGAGGAGCATGAAAAGGTGTGAAAAATGCAAGGAGCAAGAAAAGGTGTGAAAAATGTGAGGAGCAAAAAAAAAACGAGGAGCATGAAAAGTGTGAAAACACGAGGAGCAGGAAAAGGGGAGAAAAATACAAGGAGCAAAACAAAAAAACAGAAATATACGAGGAGCAGGAAAGTGGGGAAAATAAGAGGAGCATCAAAAGTGTGAAAATACGAGGAGCAGGAAAAGTGTGAAAAACACGAGGAGCAGTAAAAGGGGAGAAAAATACGAGGAGCAAAAAAAAAAAAACAGAGAAATACGTGGAGCAGAAAAGTGGGGAAAATAAGAGAAGCATCAAAAGTGTGAAAATGAGAGGAGCAAGAAAAGTGTGAAAAATCCCAGGAGCAGGAAAATGGGAGAAAAATACGAGGAGAAAAAAAAAAAAAAAAAAAAAAAAAAAAAAAAAAAAAAAAAAAAAAAACAGAAAAATACGAGGAGCAAAAAAAAATAAAAAACAGAAAAATACAAGGAGCAAAAAAGTGGGGAAAATAAGAGGAGCATCAAAAGTGTGAAAATACGAGGAGCAAGAAAAGTGTGAAAAATACCAGGAGCCGGAAAAGGGGAGAAAAATACGAGAAGCAAAAAAAAAAAAAAAAATTACAGAAAAATACGAGGAACAGAAAAGTGGGGAAAATAAGAGGAGCATCAAAAGTGTGAAAATACGAGCAGCAAGAAGAGTGTGAAAAACAGGAGGAGGAGAAAAAACGGGGAAAAATACGAGGAGCAAAAAAAAAAAAAAAAACAGAAAAATACCAGGAGCAGAGAAGTAGGGAAAATAAGAGAAGCATCAAAAGTGTGAAAATGCAAGGAGCAAGAAAAGTGTGAAAAATCCCAGGAGCAGGAAAATGGGAGAAAAATAAACGGAGCAAAAAAAAAAAAAGACGAGGAACATGAAAAGGTTTGAAAAATGCGAGGAGCATGAAAAGGTGTGAAAAATTCGAGGAAAAAGAAAAGGTGTGAAAAATGCGAAGAGCAAACAAAAAATAAAAAAAAGACGAGGACCATGAAAAGGTGTGAAAAATGCAACGAGCATTAAAAGTGTGAAAAATGCAAGGAGCATGAAAAGGTGTGAAAAATGCAAGGAACAGGAAAAGGTGTGAAAAATATGAGGAGCATGAAAAGGTGTGAAAATTTCGCGGAGCATGAAAAGGTGTCAAAAATTCTAGGAGCATGAAATGGTGTGAAATATACGAGGAACATGAATAGCTGTGAAAAATGCGAGGAGCAAAAGAAAAAAAAAGGCGAGGAGCATGAAAATTGTGAAAAATTCGAGGAGCATGAAAAGGTGTGAAAATTGCGAGGAGCATGAAAAGATGTGAAAAATGCGAGGAACATGAAAAGGTGTGGAAAAATACCAGGATAATGAAAAGGTGTGAAAAATGCAAGGAGCAAAAAAAAAAAAAAGGCGAGGAGCATGAAAAGGTGTGAAAAATGCGAGCAGCATGAAAAGCTGTGAAAAGTACGAAGAGCATGAAAAGCTGTGAAAAATGCGAGAAGCAAAAAAAAAATGACGAGGAGCATGAAAAGGTGTGAAAAAGGCGAGCAGCATGAAAAGGTGTGAAAAATGCGAAGAGAAAAAAAAAAAAAGACGAGGAGCATGAAAAGGTGTGAGAAATGCGAGGAGCTTGAAAAGTTGTGAAAAATTCGAGAAACATGAAAAGGTATGAAAATTCGAGGAGCATGAAAAGGTGTGAAAATTGCAAGGAGCATGAAAAGGTGTGAAAAATGCAAGGAGCAAAAAAAATGACGAGGAGCATGAAAATGTATGAAAAATTCGTGAGCATGAAAAGGAGTGAAAAATGCGAGGAGCATGAAAAGGTGTGAAAGATGCGAGGAGCATGAAAAGGTGTGAAAAATGCAACGAGCATGAAAAGGTGTGAAAAATGCGAGGAGCATGAAAAGGTGTGAAAAATGCAAGGAGCAAAAAAGAAAAAGCTGAGGAGCATGAAAAGTTGTGAAAAATGCCAGGAGCATGAAAAACTGTGAAAAAAACGAGGAGCATGAAAAGCTGTGAAAAATGCGAGGAGCAAAAAAAAATGACGAGGAGCATGAAAAGATGTGAAAAAGGCGAGAGGCATGAAAAGGTGTGAAAAATACCATGATCATGAAGGTGTGAAAAATGCAAGGAGCAAAAAAAAAAAAACTAAGACGAGGTAGCCATGAAAAATTTGTGAAAAATGCGAGGAAGCATGAAAAGGTGTGAAAAAAATGCAAGGAGCAAGAAAGGTTTGTGAAAATATGTGAGGAGCAAAAAGAAAATAAAAAAAGAGGAGCATGAAAAGTGTTGAAAACACGAGGAGCAGAAAAGGGGAGAAAATACAAGGAGCAAAAACAAAAACAGAAATATAACAAGGAGGCAGGAAGTGGCGAAAAATATAAGTAGGGCATCAAAAGTGGTGAAATAATCGAGGAGCAGGAAAAGTGTGTGAAAAACCGAGGATGCAGTAAAGGGGAGAAAAATACGAACAGGAGCAAAAAAAAAAAAAAAAACAGAGAAATACGTGGAGCAGAAAAGTGGGGAAAATAAGAGAAGCATCAAAAGTGTGAAAATGAGAGGAGCAAGAAAAGTGTGAAAAATCCCAGGAGCATGAAAAGGTGTGAAAAATGCAAGGAGCAAAAAAAAAAAACAAGACGAGGAGCATGAAAAGGTGTGAAAAATGCGAGCAGCATGAAAAGGTGTGAAAAAGGCGAGGAGCATGAAAAGGTGTGAAAAATGCGAAGAGCAAAAAAAAAAAAAGACGAGGAGCATGAAAAGGTGTCAAAAATGCGAGGAGCATGAAAAGGTGTGAAAATGCGAGGAGCATGAAAAGGTGTGGAAAAGGCGAGGAGCATGAAAAAGTGTGAAAATTGCAAGGAGCATGAAAAGGTGTGAAAATTGCGAGGAGCATGAAAAGGTGTGAAAAATTCGAGGAAAATGAAAAGGTGTGAAAAATGCGAAGAGCAAACAAAAAATAAAAAAAAGACAAGGAGCATGAAAACGTGTGAAAAATGCAACGAGCATGAAAAGTGTGAAAAATGCAAGGAGCATGAAAAGGTGTGAAAAATGAAAGGAACAGGAAAAGGTGTGAAAAATGCGAGGAGTAAAAACAAAAAAGATGAGGAGCATGAAAAGGTGTGAAAAATGAAAGGAACAGGAAAAGGTGTGAAATATGCGAGGAGTAAAAACAAAAAAGATGAGGAGCATGAAAAGGTGTGAAAAAGGCGAGGAGCATGAGGTGTTGTGAAAAATACGAGGAGCATGAAAAGGTGTCAAAATTTCTAGGAGCATGAAAAGGTGTGAAAAATGCAAGGAGCATGAGAAGGTGTGAAATATGCGAGGAGTAAAAAAAAAAAAGATGAGGAGCATGAAAAGGTGTGAAAAAGGCGAGGAGCATGAAAAGTTGTGAAAAATACGAGGAGCATGAAAAGGTGTTAAAATTTCTAGGAGCATGAAAAGGTGTGAAAAATGCAAGGAGCAGGAAGGTGTGAAAAATGCGAGGAACATGAAAAGGTGTGAAAAATACGAGGGTTATGAAAAGGTGTGAAAATTTCATGGAGCATGAAAAGGTGTCAGAAATTCTAGGAGCATAAAAAGGTGTGAAAAATGCGAGGAGCATGAAGGTGTGAAAAATGCGAGGAGCGTGAAAATGTGTGAAAAATGCGAGGAGCATGAAAAGGTGTTAAAAATGCGAGGAGCACGAAAAGGTGTGAAAAATGCGAGGAGCACGAAAAGGTGTGAAAAATGCGAGGAACATGAAAAGATGTGAAAAATGCGAGCAACATGAAAAGGTGTGAAAATTACGAGGAGCATGAAAAGGTGTGAAAAATGCGAGGAGCATGAAAAAGTGTGAAAAATGCGAGGAGCATGAAATGGTGTGAAAAATGCGAGGAGCATGAAAAATTGTGAAAATTGCGAGGAGCATGAAATGGTGTGAAAAATGCGAGGAGCATGAAAAGGTGTGAAAAATGCGAGGGGAATGAAAAGGTGTGAAAAATTCGAGGAACATGAAAAGGTGTGAAACATTCGAGGAGCATGAAAATGTGTGAAAATTGCAAGTAGCATGAAAAGGTGTGAAAAATGCAAGGAGGAAAAGTGTGAAAAACACGAAGAGCAGGAAAAGGGGAGAAAAATACAAGGAGCAAAAAAAAACAAAACAGAAATATACGAGGAGCAGGAAAGTGGGGAAAATAAGAGAAGCATCAAAAGTGTGAAAATGAGAGGAGCAAGAAAAGTGTGAAAAACAGGAGGAGGAGAAAAAACGGGGAAAAATACGAGGAGCAAAAAAAAAAAAAAAACAGAAAAATACCAGGAGCAGAGAAGTAGGGAAAAAAAGAGAAGCATCAAAAGTGTGAAAATGCAAGGAGCAAGAAAAGTGTGAAAAATCCCAGGAGCAGGAAAATGGGAGAAAAATAAACGGAGAAAAAAAAAAAAAAGACGAGGAACATGAAAAGGTTTGAAAAATGCGAGGAGCATGAAAAGGTGTGAAAAATTCGAGGAAAATGAAAAGGTGTGAAAAATGCGAAGAGCAAACAAAAAATAAAAAAAGACAAGGACCATGAAAAGGTGTGAAAAATGCAACGAGCATTAAAAGTGTGAAAAATGCAAGGAGCATGAAAAGGTGTGAAAAATGCAAGGAACAGGAAAAGGTGTGAAAAATATGAGGAGCATGAAAAGGTGCGAAAATTTCGCGGAGCATGAAAAGGTGTCAAAAATTCTAGGAGCAGGAAATGGTGTGAAAAATACGAGGAACATGAATAGCTGTGAAAAATGCGAGGAGCAAAAGAAAAAAAAAGGCGAGGAGCATGAAAATTGTGAAAAGTTCGAGGAGCATGAAAAGGTGTGAAAATTGTGAGGAGCATGAAAAGATGTGAAAAATGCGAGGAGCATGAAAAGGTGTGAAAAATTCGAGGAACATGAAAAGGTGTGGAAAAATACCAGGATAATGAAAAGGTGTGAAAAATGCAAGGAGCAAAAAAAAAAAAAAGGCGAGGAGCATGAAAAGGTGTGAAAAATGCGAGCAGCATGAAAAGCTGTGAAAAGTACGAAGAGCATGAAAAGCTGTGAAAAATGCGAGGAGCAAAAAAAAAATGACGAGGAGCATGAAAAGGAGTTAAAAAGGCAAGCAGCATGAAAAGTTGTGAAAAATTCGAGAAACATGAAAAGGTATGAAAATTCGAGGAGCATGAAAAGGTGTGAAAATTGCAAGGAGCATGAAAAGGTGTGAAAAATGCAAGGAGCAAAAAAAAATGACGAGGAGCATGAAAATGTATGAAAAATTCGTGAGCATGAAAAGGAGTGAAAAATGCGAGGAGCATGAAAAGGTGTGAAAGATGCGAGGAGCATGAAAAGGTGTGAAAAATGCAAGGAGCATGAAAAGGTGTGAAAAACGCGAGGAGCATGAAAAGGTGTGAAAAATGCGAGGAGCAAAAAAAAAAAAAGACGAGGAGCATGAAAAGTTGTGAAAAATACGAGGAGCATGAAAAGGTGTGAAACTGCGAGGAGCATGAAAAGGTGTGAAAAATTCGAGGAACATGAAAAGTGTGAAACATTCGAGGAGCATGAAAATGTGTGAAAATTGCAAGTAGCATGAAAAGGTGTGAAAAATGCAAGGAGCATGAAAAGGAGTGAAAAATGCGAGGGGCAAAAAAAAATCACGAGGAGCATGAAAATGTGTGAAACATTCATGAGCATGAAAATGTTTGAAAAATACGAGGAGCATGAAGAGGAGTGAAAAATGAAAGGACCATGAAAAGGAGTGAAAAATGCGAGGAGCAAAAAAAAAAAAGACGAGGACATTGAAAAGGTGTGAAAAATTCGAGGAGCATGAAAAGGGTGAAAAATGCGAGGAGCATGAAAAGGTGTGAAAAATTCGAGGAACATGAAAAGGTGTGAAAATTCGAGAAGCATGAAAATGTGTGAAAATTGCAAGCAGCATGAAAAGGTGTGAAAAATGCAAGGAGCATGAAAAGTAGTGAAAAATGCGAGGAGAAAAAAAAAATGACGAGGAGCATGAAAATGTGTGAAAAATTCATGAGCATTAAAATGTTTGAAAAATATGAGGAGCATGAAGATGTGTGAAAAATTGCAAGGAGCATGAAAAGGAGTGAAAAATGCGAGGAGCAAAAAAAAAAAAAGACGAAGAGCAAGAAAAGTTGTGAAAAACGCGAGGAGCATGACAAGGTGTGAAAAATGCGAGGAGCATGAAAAGGTGTGAAAAATTCGAGGAACATGAAAAGGTGTGGAAAAATACCAGGATAATGAAAAGGTGTGAAAAATGCAAGGAGCAAAAAAAAAAAAAAGGCGAGGAGCATGAAAAGGTGTGAAAAATGCGAGCAGCATGAAAAGCTGTGAAAAGTACGAAGAGCATGAAAAGCTGTGAAAAATGCGAGGAGCAAAAAAAAAATGACGAGGAGCATGAAAAGGTGTGAAAAAGGTGAGCAGCATGAAAAGGTGTGAAAAATGCGAAGAGCAAAAAAAAAAAGACGAGGAGCATGAAAAGGTGTGAGAAATGCGAGGAGCATGAAAAGTTGTGAAAAATTCGAGAAACATGAAAAGGTATGAAAATTCGAGGAGAATGAAAAGGTGTGAAAATTGCAAGGAGCATGAAAAGGTGTGAAAAATGCAAGGAGCAAAAAAAAAATGACGAGGAGCATGAAAATGTATGAAAAATTCGTGAGCATGAAAAGGAGTGAAAAATGCGAGGAGCATGAAAAGGTGTGAAAGATGCGAGGAGCATGAAAAGGTGTGAAAAATGCAACGAGCATGAAAAGGTGTGAAAAATGCGAGGAGCATGAAAAGGTGTGAAAAATGCGAGGAGCATGAAAAGGTGTGAAAAATGCAAGGAGCATGAAAAAGTGTGAAAAATGCGAGAAGCATGAAAAGGTGTGAAAAATGCAAGGAGCAGGAAAAGGTGTGAAAAATGTGAGGAGCAAAAAAAAAAAACGAGGAGCATGAAAAGTGTGAAAAACACGAAGAGCAGGAAAAGGGGAGAAAAATACAAGGAGCAAAAAAAAACAAAACAGAAATATACGAGGAGCAGGAAAGTGGGGAAAATAAGAGAAGCATCAAAAGTGTGAAAATGAGAGGAGCAAGAAAAGTGTGAAAAACAGGAGGAGGAGAAAAAACGGGGAAAAATACGAGGAGCAAAAAAAAAAAAAAAACAGAAAAATACCAGGAGCAGAGAAGTAGGGAAAATAAGAGAAGCATCAAAAGTGTGAAAATGCAAGGAGCAAGAAAAGTGTGAAAAATCCCAGGAGCAGGAAAATGGGAGAAAAATAAACGGAGCAAAAAAAAAAAAAGACGAGGAACATGAAAAGGTTTGAAAAATGCGAGGAGCATGAAAAGGTGTGAAAAATTCGAGGAAAATGAAAAGGTGTGAAAAATGCGAAGAGCAAACAAAAAATAAAAAAAGACGAGGACCATGAAAAGGTGTGAAAAATGCAACGAGCATTAAAAGTGTGAAAAATGCAAGGAGCATGAAAAGGTGTGAAAAATGCAAGGAACAGGAAAAGGTGTGAAAAATATGAGGAGCATGAAAAGGTGTGAAAATTTCGCGGAGCATGAAAAGGTGTCAAAAATTCTAGGAGCATGAAATGGTGTGAAAAATACGAGGAACATGAATAGCTGTGAAAAATGCGAGGAGCAAAAGAAAAAAAAAGGCGAGGAGCATGAAAATTGTGAAAAATTCGAGGAGCATGAAAAGGTGTGAAAATTGCGAGGAGCATGAAAAGATGTGAAAAATTCGAGGAACATGAAAAGGTGTGGAAAAATACCAGGATAATGAAAAGGTGTGAAAAATGCAAGGAGAAAAAAAAAAAAAAAGGCGAGGAGCATGAAAAGGTGTGAAAAATGCGAGCAGCATGAAAAGCTGTGAAAAGTACGAAGAGCATGAAAAGCTGTGAAAAATGCGAGGAGCAAAAAAAAATGACGAGGAGCATGAAAAGGTGTGAAAAAGGCGAGCAGCATGAAAAGTTGTGAAAAATTCGAGAAACATGAAAAGGTATGAAAATTCGAGGAGCATGAAAAGGTGTGAAAATTGCAAGGAGCATGAAAAGGTGTGAAAAATGCAAGGAGCAAAAAAAAATGACGAGGAGCATGAAAATGTATGAAAAATTCGTGAGCATGAAAAGGAGTGAAAAATGCGAGGAGCATGAAAAGGTGTGAAAGATGCGAGGAGCATGAAAAGGTGTGAAAAATGCAAGGAGCATGAAAAGGTGTGAAAAACGCGAGGAGCATGAAAAGGTGTGAAAAATGCGAGGAGCAAAAAAAAAAAAAGACGAGGAGCATGAAAAGTTGTGAAAAATACGAGGAGCATGAAAAGGTGTGAAACTGCGAGGAGCATGAAAAGGTGTGAAAAATTCGAGGAACATGAAAAGGTGTGAAACATTCGAGGAGCATGAAAATGTGTGAAAATTGCAAGTAGCATGAAAAGGTGTGAAAAATGCAAGGAGCATGAAAAGGAGTGAAAAATGCGAGGGGCAAAAAAAAAATCACGAGGAGCATGAAAATGTGTGAAAAATTCATGAGCATGAAAATGTTTGAAAAATACGAGGAGCATGAAGAGGTGTGAAAAATGAAAGGACCATGAAAAGGAGTGAAAAATGCGAGGAGCAAAAAAAAAAAAAGACGAGGACATTGAAAAGGTGTGAAAAATTCGAGGAGCATGAAAAGGGTGAAAAATGCGAGGAGCATGAAAGGGTGTGAAAAATTCGAGGAACATGAAAAGGTGTGAAAATTCGAGAAGCATGAAAATGTGTGAAAATTGCAAGCAGCATGAAAAGGTGTGAAAAATGCAAGGAGCATGAAAAGGAGTGAAAAATGCGAGGAGCAAAAAAAAAATGACGAGGAGCATGAAAATGTGTGAAAAATTCATGAGCATGAAAATGTTTGAAAAATATGAGGAGCATGAAGAGGTGTGAAAAATGAAAGGAGCATGAAAAGGAGTGAAAAATGCGAGGAGCAAAAAAAAAAAAGACGAAGAGCAAGAAAAGTTGTGAAAAACGCGAGGAGCATGACAAGGTGTGAAAAATGCGAGGAGCATGAAAAGGTGTGAAAAATACGAGGAACATGAAAAGGTGTGGAAAAATACCAGGATAATGAAAAGGTGTGAAAAATGCAAGGAGCAAAAAAAAAAAAAAGGCGAGGAGCATGAAAAGGTGTGAAAAATGCGAGCAGCATGAAAAGCTGTGAAAAGTACGAAGAGCATGAAAAGCTGTGAAAAATGCGAGGAGCAAAAAAAAAATGACGAGGAGCATGAAAAGGTGTGAAAAAGGTGAGCAGCATGAAAAGGTGTGAAAAATGCGAAGAGAAAAAAAAAAAAGACGAGGAGCATGAAAAGGTGTGAGAAATGCGAGGAGCATGAAAAGTTGTGAAAAATTCGAGAAACATGAAAAGGTATGAAAATTCGAGGAGCATGAAAAGGTGTGAAAATTGCAAGGAGCATGAAAAGGTGTGAAAAATGCAAGGAGCAAAAAAAAAAATGACGAGGAGCATGAAAATGTATGAAAAATTCGTGAGCATGAAAAGGAGTGAAAAATGCGAGGAGCATGAAAAGGTGTGAAAGATGCGAGGAGCATGAAAAGGTGTGAAAAATGCAACGAGCATGAAAAGGTGTGAAAAATGCGAGGAGCATGAAAAGGTGTGAAAATGCGAGGGGAATGAAAAGGTGTGAAAAATTCGAGGAACATGAAAAGGTGTGAAACATTCGAGGAGCATGAAAATGTGTGAAAATTGCAAGTAGCATGAAAAGGTGTGAAAAATGCAAGGAGAATGAAAAGGAATGAAAAATGCGAGGAGCAAAAAAAAAATCACGAGGAGCATGAAAATGTGTGAAAAATTCATGAGCATGAAAATGTCCGAAAAATGCGAGGAGCATGAAGAGGTGTGAAAAATGAAAGGAGCATGAGAAGGAGTGAAAAATGCGAGGAGCAAAAAAAAAAAAAGACTAGGACCATGAAAAGGTGTGAAAAATTCGAGGAGCATGAAAAGGGTGAAAAATGCGAGGAGCATGAAAAGGTGTCAAAAATTCGAGGAACGTGAAAAGGTGTGAAAATTCGAGGAGCATGAAAATGTGTAAAAATTGCAAGCAGCATGAAAAGGTGTGAAAAATGCGAAGAGCAAAAAAAAAAAGAAGAGGAGCATGAAAAGGTGTGAAAAATGCGAGGAGCATGAAAAGGTGTAAAAAATGCGAGGAGCATGAAAAGGTGTGAAAAATGCGAGGAGCATGAAAAGGTGTGAAAAATGTGAGGAGCATGAAAAGGTGTGAAAAAAGCGAGGAGAAAAAAAAAGACGAGGAGCATAAAAAGTGTGAAAAATTCGTGAGCATGAAAAGGTGTGAAAAATACGAGGAGCATGAAAAGCTGTGAAAAATGCAAGGAGCATGAAAACGTGTGAAAAACGCGAGGAGCATGAAAAGGTGTGAAAAATGCGAGGAGCAAAAAAAAAAAAAGACGAGGAGCATGAAAAGTTGTGAAAAATACGAGGAGCATGAAAAGGTGTGAAACTGCCAGGAGCATGAAAAGGTGTGAAAAATTCGAGGAACATGAAAAGGTGTGAAACATTCGAGGAGCATGAAAATGTGTGAAAATTGCAAGTAGCATGAAAAGGTGTGAAAAATGCAAGGAGCATGAAAAGGAGTGAAAAATGCGAGGAGCAAAAAAAAATCACGAGGAGCATGAAAATGTGTGAAAAATTCATGAGCATGAAAATGTCTGAAAAATACGAGGAGCATGAAGAGGTGTGAAAAATGAAAGGAGCATGAAAAGGAGTGAAAAATGCGAGGAGCAAAAAAAAAAAAGACGAGGACATTGAAAAGGTGTGAAAAATTCGAGGAGCATGAAAAGGGTGAAAAATGCGAGGAGCATGAAAAGGTGTGAAAAATTCGAGGAACATGAAAAGGTGTGAAAATTCGAGGAGCATGAAAATGTGTGAAAATTGCAAGCAGCATGAAAAGGTGTGAAAAATGCAAGGAGCATGAAAAGTAGTGAAAAATGCGAGGAGCAAAAAAAAAATGACGAGGAGCATGAAAATGTGTGAAAAATTCATGAGCATGAAAATGTTTGAAAAATATGAGGAGCATGAAGAGGAGTGAAAAATGCAAGGAGCATGAAAAGGAGTGAAAAATGCGAGGAGCAAAAAAAAAAAAAGACGAAGAGCAAGAAAAGTTGTGAAAAACGCGAGGAGCATGACAAGGTGTGAAAAATGCGAGGAGCATGAAAAGGTGTGAAAAATGTGAAGAGCAAAAAAAAAAAGACGAGGAGCATGAAAAGGTCTGAAAAATGCAAGGAGCAAGAAAAGGTGTAAAAATTGTGAGGAGCAAAAAAAAAAATACGAGGAGCATGAAAAGTGTGAAAAACACGAGGAGCACAAAAAGGGGAGAAAATACGAGGAGCAAAAAAAAAAACAGGGAAATACAAGGAGCAGAAAAGTGGGGAAAATAAGAGGAGCATCAAAAGTGTGAAAATACGAGGAGCAAGAAAAGTGTGAAAAATACCAGGAGCCGGAAAAGGGGAGAAAAATACGAGAAGCAAAAAAAAAAAAAAAAAAAAAAAAAAAAAAAAAAAAAAAAAAAAAAAAAAAAAAAAAAAAAAAAAAAAAAAAAAAAAAAAAAAAAAAAAAAAAAAAAAAAAAAAAAAGAGAAAAATACGAGGAGCAAAAAAAAATAAAAAAAAGAAAAATACAAGGAGCAGAAAAGTGAGGAAAATAAGAGGAGCATCAAAAGGGTGAAAATACGAGGAGCAAGAAAAGTGTGAAAAATACCAGGAGCCAGAAAAGGGGAGAAAAATACGAGAAGCAAAAAAAAAAACAGAAAAATACGAGGAGCAGAAAAGTGGGCAAAATAAGAGGAGCATCAAAAGGGTGAAAATACGAGGAGCAAGAAAAGTGTGAAAAACATTAGGAGGAGAAAAAAGGGAGAAAAATACGAGTAGAAAAAAAAAAACAGAAAAATACGAGGAGCAGAAAAGTGGGGAAAATAAGAGAAGCATCAAAAGTGTGAAAATGCGAGGAGCAAGAAAAGTGTGAAAAATCCCAGGAGCAGGAAAAGGGGAGAAAAATAGGAGGAGAAAAAAAAAAAGACGAGGAACATGAAAAAGTGTGAAAAATTCGTGAGCATGAAAAGGTTGAAAAATGCGAGGAGCATGAAAATGTGTGAAAAATGCGAGGAGCATGAAAAGGTGTGAAAAATGCGAGGAGCATGAAAAGGTGTGAAAAATGCAACGAGCATGAAAAAGTGTGAAAAATGCTAGGAGCATGAAAAGGTGTGAAAAATGCAAGGAGCAAAAAAAAAAAGCT
The DNA here is from genome assembly GCF_019320065.1 of Cervus canadensis. Lineage (NCBI taxonomy): Eukaryota > Metazoa > Chordata > Mammalia > Artiodactyla > Cervidae > Cervus > Cervus canadensis. The sequence goes on along the minus strand of NC_057399.1, from coordinate 74,403,509 downwards.
GAGGAGCATGAAAAGTTGTGAAAAATGCGAGGAGCATGAAAAACTGTGAAAAAAACGAGGAGCATGAAAAGCTGTGAAAAATGCGAGGAGCAAAAAAAAAATGACGAGGAGCATGAAAAGATGTGAAAAAGGCGAGAGGCATGAAAAGGTGTGAAAAATACCATGATCATGAAGGTGTGAAAAATGCAAGGAGCAAAAAAAAAAAACAAGACGAGGAGCATGAAAAGGTGTGAAAAATGCGAGCAGCATGAAAAGGTGTGAAAAAGGCGAGGAGCATGAAAAGGTGTGAAAAATGCGAAGAGCAAAAAAAAAAAAAGACGAGGAGCATGAAAAGGTGTCAAAAATGCGAGGAGCATGAAAAGGTGTGAAAATGCGAGGAGCATGAAAAGGTGTGGAAAAGGCGAGGAGCACGAAAAAGTGTGAAAATTGCAAGGAGCATGAAAAGGTGTGAAAATTGCGAGGAGCATGAAAAGGTGTGAAAAATTCGAGGAAAATGAAAAGGTGTGAAAAATGCGAAGAGCAAACAAAAAATAAATAAAAGACAAGGAGCATGAAAACGTGTGAAAAATGCAACGAGCATGAAAAGTGTGAAAAATGCAAGGAGCATGAAAAGGTGTGAAAAATGAAAGGAACAGGAAAAAGTTTGAAAAATGCGAGGAGCATGAAAAGGTGTGAAAAATGCGAAGAGCATGAAAAGGTATGAAAATTGCAAGGCCCATGAAAAGGTGTGAAAAATGCGAAGAGCAAAAAAAAAAAAGACGAGGAGCATGAAAAAGTGTGAAAAATGCGAGGAGCAAAAAAAAAATACGAGGAGCATGAAAAGGTGTGAAAAATGCAAGGAGCAAGAAAAGGTGTGAAAAATGTGAGGAGCAAAAAAAAAAAAAATACGAGGAGCATGAAAAGTGTGAAAAACACGAGGAGCAGGAAAAGGGGAGAAAAGTACGAGGAGAAAAAAAAAAAAAAACAGAGAAATACGACGAGGAGAAAAGTGGGGAAAATAAGAGAAGCATCAAAAGTGTGAAAATGAGATGAGCAAGAAAAGTGTGAAAAATCCCAGGAGCAGGAAAATGGGAGAAAAATAAGAGGAGAAAAAAAAAAAAGACGAGGAACATGAAAAGGTTTGAAAAATGCGAGGAGCATGAAAAGGTGTGAAAAATTCGAGGAATATGAAAAGGTGTGAAAAATGTGAAGAGCAAAAAAAAAAAAAAAAGACTAGGAGCATGAAAAGGTGTGAAAAATGCAACGAGCATGAAAACGTGTGAAAAAGGCAAGGAGCATGAAAAGGTATGAAAATGCGAGGAGCATGAAAAGGTGTCAAAAATTCTAGGAGCATGAAAAGGTGTGAAAATGCGAGGAGCATGAAAAGGTGTCAAAAATTCTAGGAGCATGAAAAGGTGTGAAAAATGCGAAGAGCATTAAGGTGTGAAAAATGCGAGGAGCATGAAAAGGTGTGAAAAATGCGAGGAACATGAAAAGGTGTGAAAAATACGAGGGGCATGAAAAGGTGTGAAAATTTCGAGGGGCCTGAAAAGGTGTCAAAAATGCGAGAAGCATGAAAAGGTGTGAAAAATGCGAGGAGCATGAAAAGGTGTGAAAATTGCGAAGAGCAAAAAAAAAAAAGACGAGGAGCATGAAAAGGTGTGAAATATGCGAGGAGTAAAAAAAAAAAAGATGAGGAGCATGAAAAGGTGTGAAAAAGTCGAGGAGCATGAAAAGTTGTGAAAAATACGAGGAGCATGAAAAGGTGTCAAAATTTCTAGGAGCATGAAAAGTTGTGAAAAATGCAAGGAGCATGAGAAGGTGTGAAATATGCGAGGAGTAAAAAAAAAAAAGATGAGGAGCATGAAAAGTTGTGAAAAATACGAGGAGCATGAAAAGGTGTCAAAATTTCTAGGAGCATGAAAAGGTGTGAAAAATGCAAGGAGCAGGAAGGTGTGAAAAATGCGAGGAGCATGAAAAGGTGTGAAAATTGCGAGGAACATGAAAAGGTGTGAAAAATACGAGGGTTATGAAAAGGTGTGAAAATCTCAAGGAGCATGAAAAGGTGTCAGAAATTCTAGGAGCATAAAAAGGTGTGAAAAAAGCGAGGAGCATGAAGGTGTGAAAAATGCGAGGAGCATGAAAATGTGTGAAAAATGCGAGGAGCATGAAAAGGTGTTAAAAATGCGAGGAGCATGAAAAGGTGTGAAAAATGCGAGGAGCACGAAAAGGTGTGAAAAATGCGAGGAACATGAAAAGATGTGAAAAATGCGAGCAACATGAAAAGGTGTGAAAATTACGAGGAGCATGAAAAGGTGTGAAAAATGCGAGGAGCATGAAAAAGTGTGAAAATTGTGAGGAGCATGAAATGGCGTGAAAAATGCGAGGAGCATGAAAAGTTGTGAAAATTGCGAGGAGCATGAAATGGTGTGAAAAATGCGAGGAGCATGAAAAGGTGTGAAAAATGCGAGGGGCATGAAAAGGTGTGAAAAATTCGAGGAACATGAAAAGGTGTGAAACATTCGAGGAGCATGAAAATGTGTGAAAATTGCAAGTAGCATGAAAAGGTGTGAAAAATGCAAGGAGAATGAAAAGGAGTGAAAAATGCGAGGAGCAAAAAAAAAATCACGAGGAGCATGAAAATGTGTGAAAAATTCATGAGCATGAAAATGTCTGAAAAATACGAGGAGAATGAAGAGGTGTGAAAAATGAAAGGAGAATGAGAAGGAGTGAAAAATGCGAGGAGCAAAAAAAAAAAAAGACGAGGACCATGAAAAGGTGTGAAAAATTCGAGGAGCAGGAAAAGGGTGAAAAATGCGAGGAGCATGAAAAGGTATCAAAAATTCGAGGAACATGAAAAGGTGTGAAAATTCGAGGAGCATGAAAATGTGTAAAAATTGCAAGCAGCATGAAAAGGTGTGAAAAATGCGAGGAGCATGAAAAGGTGTAAAAAATGCGAGGAGCATGAAAAGGTGTGAAAAATGCGAGGAGCATGAAAAGGTGTGAAAAATGCGAGGAGCATGAAAAGGTGTGAAAATTGCAAGGAGCATGAAAAGGTGTGAAAAAAGCGAGGAGAAAAAAAAAGACGAGGAGCATAAAAAGTGTGAAAAATTCATGAGCATGAAAAGGTGTGAAAAATACGAGGAGCATGAAAAGCAGTGAAAAATGCAAGGAGCATGAAAAGGTGTGAAAAACGCGAGGAGCATGAAAAGGTGTGAAAAATGCGAGGAGCAAAAAAAAAAAAAAGACGAGGAGCAGAAAAGTTGTTTGAAATAATACGAGGAGCATGAAAAGGTGTGAAACTGCGAGGAGCATGAAAAGGTGTGAAAAATTCGAGGAACATGAAAAGGTGTGAAACATTCGAGGAGCATGGAAAATGTGTGAAAATTGCAAGTAGCATGAAAAGGTGTGAAAAATGCAAGGAGCATGAAAAGGAGTGAAAAATGCGAGGGGCAAAAAAAAATCACGAGGAGCATGAAAATGTGTGAAAAATTCATGAGCATGAAAATGTTTGAAAAATACGAGGAGCATGAAGAGGTGTGAAAAATGAAAGGACCATGAAAAGGAGTGAAAAATGCGAGGAGCCAAAAAAAAAAAGACGAGGACATTGAAAAGGTGTGAAAAATTCGAGGAGCATGAAAAGGGTGAAAAATGCGAGGAGCATGAAAAGGTGTGAAAAATTCGAGGAACATGAAAAGGTGTGAAAATTCGAGGAGCATGAAAATGTGTGAAAATTGCAAGCAGCATGAAAAGGTGTGAAAAATGCAAGGAGCATGAAAAGTAGTGAAAAATGCGAGGAGCAAAAAAAAAATGACGAGGAGCATGAAAATGTGTGAAAAATTCATGAGCATGAAAATGTTTGAAAAATATGAGGAGCATGAAGAGGTGTGAAAAATGCAAGGAGCATGAAAAGGAGTGAAAAATGCGAGGAGAAAAAAAAAAAAAAGACGAAGAGCAAGAAAAGTTGTGAAAAACGCGAGGAGCATGACAAGGTGTGAAAAATGCGAGGAGCATGAAAAGGTGTGAAAAATGTGAAGAGCAAAAAAAAAAAAAAGACGAGGAGCATGAAAAGGTCTGAAAAATGCAAGGAGCAAGAAAAGGTGTAAAAATTGTGAGGAGCAAAAAAAAAAATACGATGAGCATGAAAAGTGTGAAAAACACGAGGAGCACAAAAAGGGGAGAAAATACGAGGAGCAAAAAAAAAAACAGGGAAATACAAGGAGCAGAAAAGTGGGCAAAATAAGAGGAGCATCAAAAGGGTGAAAATACGAGGAGCAAGAAAAGTGTGAAAAATACCAGGAGCCAGAAAAGGGGAGAAAAATACGAGAAGCAAAAAAAAAAACAGAAAAATACGAGGAGCAGAAAAGTGGGCAAAATAAGAGAAGCATCAAAAGTGTGAAAATGCGAGGAGCAAGAAAAGTGTGAAAAATCCCAGGAGCAGGAAAATGGGAGAAAAATAGGAGGAGCAAAAAAAAAAGACGAGGAACATGAAAAAGTGTGAAAAATTCGTGAGCATGAAAAGGTTGAAAAATGCGAGGCGCATGAAAATGTGTGAAAAATGCGAGGAGCATGAAAATGTGTGAAAAATGCGAGGAGCATGAAAAGGTTTGAAAATGCGAGGAGCATGAAAAGGTGTGAAAAATTCGAGGAAAATGAAAAGGTGTGAAAAATGCGAAGAGCAAACAAAAAATAAAAAAAGACGAGGACCATGAAAAGCTGTGAAAAATGCAACGAGCATTAAAAGTGTGAAAAATGCAAGGAGCATGAAAAGGTGTGAAAAATGCAAGGAACAGGAAAAGGTGTGAAAAATATGAGGAGCATGAAAAGGTGTGAAAATTTCACGGAGCATGAAAAGGTGTCAAAAATTCTAGGAGCATGAAATGGTGTGAAAAATACGAGGAACATGAATAGCTGTGAAAAATGCGAGGAGAAAAAGAAAAAAAAAAGGCGAGGAGCATGAAAATTGTGAAAAATTCGAGGAGCATGAAAAGGTGTGAAAATTGCGAGGAGCATGAAAAGATGTGAAAAATGCGAGGAGCATGAAAAGGTGTGAAAAATTCGAGGAACATGAAAAGGTGTGGAAAAATACCAGGATAATGAAAAGGTGTGAAAAATGCAAGGAGAAAAAAAAAAAAAAAAAGGCGAGGAGCATGAAAAGGTGTGAAAAATGCGAGCAGCATGAAAAGCTGTGAAAAGTACGAAGAGCATGAAAAGCTGTGAAAAATGCGAGGAGCAAAAAAAAAATGACGAGGAGAATGAAAAGGTGTGAAAAAGGCGAGCAGCATGAAAAGGTGTGAAAAATGCGAAGAGCAAAAAAAAAAAGACGAGGAGCATGAAAAGGTGTGAGAAATGCGAGGAGCATGAAAAGTTGTGAAAAATTCGAGAAACATGAAAAGGTATGAAAATTCGAGGAGCATGAAAAGGTGTGAAAATTGCAAGGAGCATGAAAAGGTGTGAAAAATGCAAGGAGCAAAAAAAAAATGACGAGGAGCATGAAAATGTATGAAAAATTCGTGAGCATGAAAAGGAGTGAAAAATGCGAGGAGCATGAAAATGTGTGAAAGATGCGAGGAGCATGAAAAGGTGTGAAAAATGCAACGAGCATGAAAAGGTGTGAAAAATGCGAGGAGCATGAAAAGGTGTGAAAAATGCAACGAGCATGAAAAAGTGTGAAAAATGCGAGGAGCATGAAAAGGTGTGAAAAATGCGAGGAGCATGAAAAGGTGTGAAAAATACGAGGAGCATGAAAAGGAGTGAAAAATGTGAGGAGCAAAAAAAAAAAAGACAAGGAGCATGAAAACTGTCAAAAATGCGAGGAGCATGAAAAGGTGTGAAAAATGCGAGGAGCAAGAAAAGGTGTGAAAAATGCGAGGAGCAAAAAAGAAAAAAGCCGAGGAGCATGAAAATGTGTGAAAAATGCCAGGAGGAATAAAAAAATCTGAGGAGCATGAAAAGGTGTGAAAAATGCGAGGATCATGAAAAGGTGTGAAAAATCCAAGGAGCATGAAAAGGTGTGAAAAATGCGAGAAACAGGAAAAGGTGTGAAAAATACGAGGAGCATGAAAAGGAGTGAAAATTTCGAGGAAAAAAAAAAGGTGTCAAAAATTCTAGAAGCATGAAAAGGTGTAAAAAATGCGAGGAGCATGAAAAGTTGTGAAAAATACGAGGAACATGAAAGCTATGAAAAATGCGAGGAGCAAAAGAAACGAGGAGGAGTATGAAATGGTGTGAAAAATTCGAGGAGCATGAAAAGTTGTGAAAAATGCGAGGAGCATGAAAAGGTGTGAAAAATACGAGGAGCATGAAAACGTGTGAAAATTTCGAAGAAAATGAAAAGCTGTCAAAAATTCTAGAAGCATGAAATGGTGTGAAAAATGCAAGGAGCATGAAAAGCTGTGAAAAATGCGAGGAGCATGAAAAGCTGTGAAAAATGCGAGGAGCATGAAAAGGTGTGAAAATTGCGAGGAGCATGAAAAGTTGTGAAAAGTGCGAAGAGCATGAAAAGGTGTGAAAATTGCAAGGAGCATGAAAATGTGTGAAAAATGCGACGAGCAAAAAAGAAAAAGACAAGGAGCATGAAAAGTGTCAAAAATGCGAGGAGCATGAAAAGGTGTGAAATATGTGAGGAGCATGAAAAGGTGTGAAAATTGCAAGGAGCCTGAAAAAGTGTGAAAAATCGAGGAGCCAAAAAAAAAAATATGAGGAGCATGAAAAGGAGTGAAAAATGCGAGGAATATGAAAAGGTATGAAAAATGCGAGGAACATGAAAAGGAGTGAAAAATGTGAGGAGCATGAAAAGGTGTGAATAATCCCAGGAGCAGAAAAAAAAAGAAAAAAGACGAGGAGCATGAAAAGTTGTAAAAAATTCCAGGAGCATGAAAAGTTGTGAAAAATAACAGGAGGAAAAAAAAAAGGAAGAGGAGCATGAAAAGGTGTGAAAAATTCCAGTAGCATCAAAAGGTGTGAAAAATGCCAGGAGGAAAAAAAATAAAGAAGAGGAGCATGAAAAGTTGTGAAAAATTCCAGGAGCATCAAAAGGTGTGAAAAATGCCAGGAGGAAAGAAAAATAAAGAAGAGGAGCATGAAAAGGTGTGAAAAATGACAGGAGCATGAAAAGGGGTGAAAAAGACGAAGAGCATGAAAATGTGTGAAAATTTCGAGGAAAATGAAAAGCTGTCAAAAATTCTAGGAGCATGAAAAGGTATGAAAAATGCGAGGAGCATGAAAAGGTGTGAAAATGTGAGGAGCATGAAAAGGTGTGAAAATGCGAGGAGCATGAAAACGTGTGAAAATTTTGAGGAAAATAAAAAGCTGTCAAAAATTCTAAGAACATGAAATGGTGTGAAAAATGCGAGGAGCATGAAAAGGTGTGAAAAATGCGAGGAGCATGAAAATGTGTGATAAATGCGAGGAGCATGAAAAGTGGTGAAAAATACGAGGAGCATGAAAACGTGTGAAAATTTTGAGGAAAATAAAAAGCTGTCAAAAATTCTAAGTGCATGAAAAGGTGTGAAAAATGCGAGGAGCATGAAAAGGTGTCAAAAATCGAGGAGCATGAAAAGGTGTGAAAAATGGGAGGAGCATGAAAAGGTGTCAAAAATCGAGGAGCATGAAAAGGTGTGAAAATTGCAAGGAGAATGAAAAGGTGTGAAAAATGCGAGGAGCATGAAAAGGTGTCAAAAATCGAGGAGCATGAAAAGGTGTGAAAATTGCAAGGAGAATGAAAAGGTGTGAAAAATGCGAGGAGCATGAAAAGGTGTCAAAAATCGAGGAGCATGAAAAGGTGTGAAAATTGCAAGGAGAATGAAAAGGTGTGAAAAATGCGAGGAGCAAAAAAAAAAAAGACGAGGAGCCTGAAAAGGTGTGCAAAATGCGAAGAGAAAAAAAAAAAAGACGAGGAGCATGAAAAGGTGTGAAAAATGAAAGGAGCATGAAAAGGTGTGAAAATTGGGAAGAGCAAAAAAAAAAAAAAAGACAAGGAGCATGAAAAAGTGTGAAAAATGCGAGGAGCATGAAAAGGTTTGAAAAATGCGAGGAGCATGAAAAGGTGTGAAAAATGCGAGGAGCAAAAGAAAAAAAAGACGAAGAGCAAGAAAAGTTGTGAAAAACGCGAGGAGCATGAAAAGGTGTGAAAAATGCGAGGAGCATGAAAAAAAAAGGAGCATGAAAAGAAAAATGCGAGGAGCAAAAAAAAAAAAAAGACGAAGAGCAAGAAAAGTTGTGAAAAACGCGAGGAGCATGAAAAGGTGTGAAAAATGCGAGGAGCATGAAAAGGTGTGAAAAATGCGAGGAGCATGAAAAGATGTGAAAAATGCGAGGAGCAAAAAAAAAAAAAAGACGAAGAACCATAAAAGTTGTGAAAAACGCGAGGAGAATGAAAAGGTGTGAAAAATTCGAGGAGCATGAAAAGGGTGAAAAATGCGAGGAGCATGAAAAGGTGTGAAAAATGCGAGGAGCAAAAGAAAAAAAAGATGAAGAGCAAGAAAAGTTGTGAAAAACGCGAGGAGCATGAAAAGGTGTGAAAATGTGAGGAGCATGAAAAGGTGTGAAAAATGCGAGGAGCATGAAAAGGTGTGAAAATGCGAGGAGCATGAAAAGGTGTGAAAAATGCAAGGAGCATTAAAAGGTTTGAAAAATGGGAGGAACATGAAAAGATGTGACAATTTTGAGGAGCATGAAAATGTGTGAAAAATGTGAGGAGCATGAAAAGGTGTGAAAAATGCGAGCATGAAAATGTGTGAAAATTGCAAGGAGCATGAAAAGGTGTGAAAAAAGCGAGGAGAAAAAAAAAAGACGAGGAGCATGAAAAAGTGTGAAAAATGCAAGGAGAATGAAAAGGTGTGAAAAACGCGAGGAGTATGAAAAGGTGGGAAAAATGCGAAGAGCAAAAAAAAAGACAAGAAGCATGAAAAGTGTCAAAAATGCGAGGAGCATGAAAAGGTGTGAAAAATACGAGGAGCATGAAAAGGTGTGAAAAATGCAAGGAGCATGAAAAGGTGTGAAAAATGCGAGGAGCATTAAAAGGTGGGAAAAATGCGAAGAGCAAAAAAAAAAAAGACAAGGAGCATGAAAAGTGTCAAAAATGCGAGGAGCCTGAAAATGTGTGAAAAATTCGAGGAGCATGAAAACGTATGAAAATTCGAGGAGCATGAAAATGTGTGAAAATTGCAAGCAGCATGAAAAGGTGTGAAAAATGCAGAGAGCAAAAAAAAAAAAGACAAGGAGCATGAAAAGTGTCAAAAATGCGAGCAGCATGAAAAGGTGTGAAAATTGCAAGCAGCATGAAAAGGGGTGAAAATGCAAGGAGCATGAAAAGGAGTGAAAAATGCGAGGAGCAAAAAAAAAATGACGAGGAGCATGAAAATGTGTGAAAAATTCATGAGCATGAAAATGTTTGAAAAATACGAGTTGCATGAAGAGGTGTGAAATATGCAAGGAGCATGAAAGGAAGTGAAAAAGGCGAGGAGTAAAAAAAAAAAAAGACGAGGACCATGAAAAGGTGTGAAAAATTCGAAGAGCATGAAAAGTGTGAAAAATGCGAGGAGCATGAAAATGTGTGAAAAATGCGAGGAGCAAAAAAAAAAAAGACGAGGACGATGAAAAGGTGTGAAAAATTCGAAGAGCATGAAAAGGGTGAAAAATGCGAGGAGCTTGAAAATGTGTGAAAAATGCGAGGAGCATGAAAAGGTGTGAAAAATGCGAGGAGCATGAAAAGGTGTGAAAAATGCGAAGAGCAAACAAAAAATAAAAAAAAGACAAGGAGCATGAAAACGTGTGAAAAATGCAACGAGCATGAAAAGTGTGAAAAATTCGAGGAGCATGAAAAGGGTGAGAAATGCGAGGAGCATGAAAAGGTATCAAAAAATTCGAGGAACATGAAAAGGTATGAAAATTCGAGGAGCATGAAAATGTGTGAAAATTGCAAGCAGCATGAAAAGGTGTGAAAAATGCAAAGAGCAAAAAAAAAAAAGACAAGGAGCATGAAAACTGTCAAAAATGCGAGGAGCATGAAAATGTGTGAAAAATTCGAGGAACATGAAAAGGGTGAAAAATGCGAGGAGCATGAAAAGGTGTGAAAAATTTGAGGAACATGAAAAGGTGTTAAAATTCGAGGAGCATGAAAATGTGTGAAAATTGCAAGCAGCATGAAAAGGTGTGAAAAATGCAAGGAGCATGAAAAGGAGTGAAAAATGTGAGGAGCAAAAAAAAAAAGACAAGGAGCATGAAAACTGTCAAAATGCGAGGAGCATGAAAAGGTGTGAAAAATGCGAGGAGCAAGAAAAGGTGTGAAAAATGCGAGGAGCAAAAAAGAAAAAAGCCGAGGAGCATGAAAATGTGTGAAAAATGCCAGGAGGAATAAAAAAAGCTGAGGAGCATGAAAAGGTGTGAAAAATGCGAGGATCATGAAAAGGTGTGAAAAATCCAAGGAGCATGAAAAGGTGTGAAAAATGCGAGAAACAGGAAAAGGTGTGAAAAATACGAGGAGCATGAAAAGGAGTGAAAATTTCGAGGAAAAAAAAAAGGTGTCAAAAATTCTAGAAGCATGAAAAGGTGTGAAAAATGCGAGGAGCATGAAAAGTTGTGAAAAATACGAGGAACATGAAAGCTATGAAAAATGCGAGGAGCAAAAGAAACGAGGAGGAGTATGAAATGGTGTGAAAAATTCGAGGAGCATGAAAAGTTGTGAAAAATGCGAGGAGCATGAAAAGGTGTGAAAAATACGAGGAGCATGAAAACGTGTGAAAATTTCGAAGAAAATGAAAAGCTGTCAAAAATTCTAGAAGCATGAAATGGTGTGAAAAATGCAAGGAGCATGAAAAGCTGTGAAAAATGCGAGGAGCATGAAAAGCTGTGAAAAACGCGAGGAGCATGAAAAGGTGTGAAAATTGCGAGGAGCATGAAAAGTTGTGAAAAGTGCGAAGAGCATGAAAAGGTGTGAAAATTGCAAGGAGCATGAAAATGTGTGAAAAATGCGACGAGCAAAAAAGAAAAAGACAAGGAGCATGAAAAGTGTCAAAAATGCGAGGAGCATGAAAAGGTGTGAAATATGTGAGGAGCATGAAAAGGTGTGAAAATTGCAAGGAGCCTGAAAAAGTGTGAAAAATCGAGGAGCCAAAAAAAAAATATGAGGAGCATGAAAAGGAGTGAAAAATGCGAGGAATATGAAAAGGTATGAAAAATGCGAGGAACATGAAAAGGTGTGAAAAATGTGAGGAGCATGAAAAGGTGTGAATAATCCCAGGAGCAAAAAAAAAAAGAAAAAAGACGAGGAGCATGAAAAGTTGTAAAAAATTCCAGGAGCATGAAAAGTTGTGAAAAATAACAGGAGGAAAAAAAAAAGGAAGAGGAGCATGAAAAGGTGTGAAAAATTCCAGGAGCATCAAAAGGTGTGAAAAATGCCAGGAGGAAAAAAAATAAAGAAGAGGAGCATGAAAAGTTGTGAAAAATTCCAGGAGCATCAAAAGGTGTGAAAAATGCCAGGAGGATAAAAAAATAAAGAAGAGGAGCATGAAAAGGTGTGAAAAATGACAGGAGCATGAAAAGGGGTGAAAAAGACGAAGAGCATGAAAATGTGTGAAAATTTCGAGGAAAATGAAAAGCTGTCAAAAATTCTAGGAGCATGAAAAGGTATGAAAAATGCGAGGAGCATGAAAAGGTGTGAAAATGTGAGGAGCATGAATAGGTGTGAAAATGCGAGGAGCATGAAAACGTGTGAAAATTTTGAGGAAAATAAAAAGCTGTCAAAAATTCTAAGAACATGAAATGGTGTGAAAAATGCGAGGAGCATGAAAAGGTGTGAAAAATGCGAGGAGAATGAAAATGTGTGATAAATGCGAGGAGCATGAAAAGTGGTGAAAAATACGAGGAGCATGAAAACGTGTGAAAATTTTGAGGAAAATAAAAAGCTGTCAAAAATTCTAAGAGCATGAAAAGGTGTGCGAAGAGCAAAAAAAAAATTAAAAAGACAAGAAGCAAGAAAAGGTGTGAAAAATGGGAGGAGCATGAAAAGGTGTGAAAAATGGGAGGAGCATGAAAAGGTGTGAAAAATGCGAGGAGCATGAAAAGGTGTGAAAAATGCGAGGAGCATGAAAAGGTGTGAAAAATGCGAGGAGCAAGAAAAGCTGTGAAAAATGCATGGAGCATTAAAAGTTGTGAAAAATGCAAGGAGCAAAATAAAAGACGAGGAGTTTGAAAAGGTGTGAAAAAGGCGAGGAGAATGAAAAGGTGTGAAAAATGCGAGGAGCAAAAAAAAAAAAGACGAGGAGCCTGAAAAGGTGTGCAAAATGCGAAGAGAAAAAAAAAAAAGACGAGGAGCATGAAAAGGTGTGAAAAATGAAAGGAGCATGAAAAGGTGTGAAAATTGGGAAGAGCAAAAAAAAAAAAAAAGACAAGGAGCATGAAAAAGTGTGAAAAATGCGAGGAGCATGAAAAGGTTTGAAAAATGCGAGGAGCATGAAAAGGTGTGAAAAATGCGAGGAGCAAAAGAAAAAAAAGACGAAGAGCAAGAAAAGTTGTGAAAAACGCGAGGAGAATGAAAAGGTGTGAAAAATGCGAGGAGCATGAAAAGGGTGAAAAATGCGAGGAGCATGAAAAGGTGTGAAAAATGCGAGGAGCAAAAAAAAAAAAAAGACGAAGAGCAAGAAAAGTTGTGAAAAACGCGAGGAGCATGAAAAGGTGTGAAAAATGCGAGGAGCATGAAAAGGTGTGAAAAATGCGAGGAGCATGAAAAGATGTGAAAAATGCGAGGAGCAAAAAAAAAAAAAGACGAAGAACCATAAAAGTTGTGAAAAACGCGAGGAGAATGAAAAGGTGTGAAAAATTCGAGGAGCATGAAAAGGGTGAAAAATGCGAGGAGCATGAAAAGGTGTGAAAAATGCGAGGAGCAAAAGAAAAAAAAGATGAAGAGCAAGAAAAGTTGTGAAAAACGCGAGGAGCATGAAAAGGTGTGAAAATGTGAGGAGCATGAAAAGGCGTGAAAAATGCGAGGAGCATGAAAAGGTGTGAAAATGCGAGGAGCATGAAAAGGTGTGAAAAATGCAAGGAGCATTAAAAGGTTTGAAAAATGGGAGGAACATGAAAAGATGTGACAATTTTGAGGAGCATGAAAATGTGTGAAAAATGTGAGGAGCATGAAAAGGTGTGAAAAATGCGAGCATGAAAATGTGTGAAAATTGCAAGGAGCATGAAAAGGTGTGAAAAAAGCGAGGAGAAAAAAAAAAGACGAGGAGCATGAAAAAGTGTGAAAAATGCAAGGAGAATGAAAAGGTGTGAAAAACGCGAGGAGTATGAAAAGGTGGGAAAAATGCGAAGAGCAAAAAAAAAAGACAAGAAGCATGAAAAGTGTCAAAAATGCGAGGAGCATGAAAAGGTGTGAAAAATACGAGGAGCATGAAAAGGTGTGAAAAATGCAAGGAGCATGAAAAGGTGTGAAAAATGCGAGGAGCATTAAAAGGTGGGAAAAATGCGAAGAGCAAAAAAAAAAAAGACAAGGAGCATGAAAAGTGTCAAAAATGCGAGGAGCCTGAAAATGTGTGAAAAATTCGAGGAGCATGAAAACGTATGAAAATTCGAGGAGCATGAAAATGTGTGAAAATTGCAAGCAGCATGAAAAGGTGTGAAAAATGCAGAGAGCAAAAAAAAAAAAGACAAGGAGCATGAAAAGTGTCAAAAATGCGAGCAGCATGAAAAGGTGTGAAAATTGCAAGCAGCATGAAAAGGTGTGAAAATGCAAGGAGCATGAAAAGGAGTGAAAAATGCGAGGAGCAAAAAAAAAATGACGAGGAGCATGAAAATGTGTGAAAAATTCATGAGCATGAAAATGTTTGAAAAATACGAGTTGCATGAAGAGGTGTGAAATATGCAAGGAGCATGAAAGGAAGTGAAAAATGCGAGGAGTAAAAAAAAAAAAAAGACGAGGACCATGAAAAGGTGTGAAAAATTCGAAGAGCATGAAAAGTGTGAAAAATGCGAGGAGCATGAAAATGTGTGAAAAATGCGAGGAGCAAAAAAAAAAAAAGACGAGGACCATGAAAAGGTGTGAAAAATTCGAAGAGCATGAAAAGGGTGAAAAATGCGAGGAGCTTGAAAATGTGTGAAAAATGCGAGGAGCATGAAAAGGTGTGAAAAATGCGAGGAGCATGAAAAGGTGTGAAAAATGCGAGGAGCGTGAAAAGGTGTGAAAATTGCAAGGAGCATGAAAAGGTGTGAAAAAAGCGAGAAGAAAAAAAAAAGACGAGGAGCATAAAAAAGTGTGAAAAATTCGTGAGCATGAAAAGGTGTGAAAATGCGAGGAGCATGAAAAGGTGTGAAAAATGCGAAGAGCAAAACTAAAAAGACAAGGAGCATGAAAATTGTCAAAAATGCGAGGAGCATGAAAAGGTGTGAAAAATACGAGGAGCATGAAAAGTTGTGAAAAAAGAAAGGAGCATGAAAATGTGTGAAAATTGCAAGCAGCATAAAAAGGTGTGAAAAATGCAAGGAGTATGAAAAGGAGTGAAAAATGCGAGGAGCAAAAAAAAAAAAGACGAGGACCATGAAAAGGTGTGAAAAATTCGAGACCTTTTCCTGTTCCTCTTCTTTTTTTTTTTTTTTTTGCTCCTCTAATTTTTCTCCCATTTTCCTGCTCCTGGGATTTTTCACACTTTTCTTGCTCCTCTCATTTTCACACTTTTGATGCTTCTCTTATTTTCCCCACTTTTCTGCTCCTCGTATTTCTCTGTTTTTTTTTTTTTGCTCCTCGTATTTTTCTCCCCTTTTCCTGCTCCTCCTGTTTTTCACACTTTTCATGCTCCTCGTATTTTTTTTTTACTCCTCACATTTTTCACACATTTTCTTGCTCCTTGCATTTTTCACACCTTTTCATGCTCCTCGCATTTTTCACAATTTTCATGCTCCTCGTGTTTCTTTTTTTATTTTGCTCCTTGCATTTTTCACAGCTATTCATGTTCTTCTTATTTTTCACACCATTTCATGCTCCTCGAAATTTTCACACCTTTTCATGCTCGTCATATTTTTCACACCTTTTCCTGTTCCTCGCAGTTTTCCACACCTTTTCATGCTCCTTGCATTTTTCACACGTTTTCATGCTCGTTGCATTTTTCACACCTTTTCATGCTCCTCGTCTTTTTTTTTTTTTTTTCTCTTCTCATTTTTCACACCTTTTCATGTTCCTCGAATTTTTCATACCTTTTCATGCTCCTCGCATTTTCAAACCTTTCTTGTTCCCGTCTCCTCTCTTTCGCCTCTCCTTTCTTTTTTTTTTTCATTTTTGTTTTTTTTGCTCCTCTTATTTTTCTCCCATTTTCCTGCTCCTGGGATTTTTCACACTTTTCTTTCTCCTCTCATTTTCACACTTTTGATGCTTCTCTTATTTTCCCCACTTTTCTGCTCCTCGTATTTCTCTGTTTTTTTTTTTTTGCTCCTCGTATTTTTCTCCCCTTTTCCTGCTCCTCCTGTTTTTCACACTTTTCATGCTCCTCGTATTTTTTTTTTTGCTCCTCACATTTTTCACACCTTTTCTTGCTCCTTGCATTTTTCACACCTTTTCATGCTCCTCGCATTTTTCACTCCTTTTCATGCTCCTGGCATTTTTCACACCTTTTCATGCTCCTTGCAATTTTCACACCTTTTCATGCTCGCATTTTTCACACCTTTTCATGCTCCTCGCATTTTTCACACGTTTTCATGTTCCTCGTCTTTTTTTTTTTTTTCTCTTCGCATTTTTCACACCCTTTCATTCTCCTGCCATTTTTCACACCTTTTCATGCTCCTCGCATTTTTCACACCTTTTCATGCTCCTCGCATTTTTCACACCTTTTCATGCTCCTCGCATTTTCACACCTTTTCATGCTCCTCGCATTTTTCACACCTTTTCACGCTCCTCGTCTTTTTTTTAGTGCTCTTCGAATTTTTCACACCTTTTCATGCTCCTCGCATTTTTCACACCTTTTCATGCTCCTCGCATTTTCCACACCTTTTCATGCTCCTCGCGTTTTTCACAACATTTCTTGCTCTTCGTCTTTTTTTTTTT
Source organism: Cervus canadensis (assembly GCF_019320065.1). NCBI lineage: Eukaryota > Metazoa > Chordata > Mammalia > Artiodactyla > Cervidae > Cervus > Cervus canadensis. The sequence goes on along the minus strand of NC_057399.1, from coordinate 74,387,500 downwards.
GCTCTTCACATTTTTCACACCTTTTCATTTTCCTCGAATTTTTCACACCTTTTCATGCTCCTCGCATTTTTCAAACCTTTTCATGTTCCTCGTCTTTTTTTTTTTTTCTCCTCCTAATTTTCTCCCATTTTCCTGCTCCTGGGATTTTTCACACTCTTCTTGCTCCTCGCATTTTCCCACTTTTGATGCTTCTCTTATTTTCCTCACTTTTCTGCTCCTCGTATTTTTCTGTTTTTTTTTTCTTGCTACTCGTATTTTTCTCCCTTTTCTCTCCTCCTAATGTTTTTCACATTTTTCTTGCTCCTCGTATTTTCACCCTTTTGATGCTCCTCTTATTTTCCTCACTTTTCTGCTCCTTGTATTTTTCTGTTTTTTATTTTTTTTTGCTCCTCGTATTTTTCTGTTTTTTTTTTTGCTCCTCGTATTTTTCTCCCATTTTCCTGCTCCTGGGATTTTTCACATTTTTCTTGCTCCTCTCATTTTCACACTTTTGATGCTTCTCTTATTTTCCCCACTTTTCTGCTCCTTGTATTTCCCTGTTTTTTTTTTTGCTCCTCGTATTTTCTCCCCTTTTCCTGCTCCTCGTGTTTTTCACACTTTTCATGCTCCTCATATTTTTTTTTTGCTCCTCACAATTTTTACACCTTTTCTTGCTCCTTGCATTTTTCACACCTTTTCATGCTCCTCGCATTTTTCACACCTTTTCATGTTCCTCGCATTTTTCATACCTTTTCATATTCCTCGCATTTTTCACTCCTTTTCATGCTCCTCATATTTTTTTTGTTGCTCCTCGCATTTTTCACACTTTTTCATGCTCCTCGTCTTTTTTTTTTTTTGCTCTTCGCATTTTTCACACCTTTTCATTCTCCTTGCAATTTTCACACCTTTTCATTCTCCTCGCATTTTTCACACCTTTTCATGCTCCTCGCATTTTTGACACTTTTCATGCTCCTTGTCTTTTTTTTTTTGCTCCTCGCATTTTCACACCTTTTCATGCTCCTCGCATTTATCACAAATTTTCATGCTCCTCGTCTTTTTTTTTTTTGCTCCTCGCATTTTTCACACCTTTTCCTGCTCCTCGCATTTTTCAAGCTTTTCATGCTCCTTGCATTTTTCACACCTTTTCATGCTCCTCGTATTTTTCACACCTTTTCATGCTCACGAATTTTTCACACTTTTTTATTCTCCTCATCTTTTTTTTTTCTCCTCGCTTTTTTTACACCTTTTCATGCTCCTTGCAATTTTCACACCTTTTCATTCTCCTCGCATTTTTCACACGTTTTCATGCTTCTCGCATTTTTCACACCTTTTCATGCTCCTCGCATTTTCACACCTTTTCATGCTCCTCTCATTTTTCACACCTTTTCATGCTCCTCGTCTTTTTCATTTTTTTGCTCCTCGCATTTTTCACACCTTTTCATGCTCCTCATCTTTTTTTTTTTGGCTCTTTGCATTTTTCACACCTTTTCATGCTCCTCGCATTTTTCACACCTTTTCATGCTCCTCGCATTTTTCACACCTTTTCATGCTCCTCGCATTTTTCACTCCTTTTCATGGTCCTTGCATTTTTCACACCTTTTCATGCTACTTGCAATTTTCACACATTTTCATGCTCCTCGAATGTTTCACATCTTTTCATGTTCCTCGAATTTTTCACACCTTTTCATGCTCCTCGCAGTTTCACACCTTTTCATGCTCCTCGTATTTTTCACAACTTTTCATGCTCCTCGTCTTTTTTTTTTTTTTGCTCCTCGCATTTTTCACACCTTTTCATGCTCCTCGCGTTTTTCACTCCTTTTCATGCTCCTTGCATTTTTCACAGCTTTTCATCCTCCTCGTATTTTTCACACCTTTTCATGCTCACGAATTTTTCACACTTTTTATGCTCCTCGTCTTTTTTTTTCTCCTCGCTTTTTTCACACCTTTTCATGCTCCTCACATTTTTCACACCTTTTCATGCTCCTCGCATTTTTCACACCTTTTCATGCTCCTCGCATTTTTTACACCTTTTCATGCTCCTCGCATTTTTCACACATTTTCATGCTCCTCTTCTTTTTTTTTTTGCTCTTCGCATTTTTCACACCTTTTCATGCTGCTTGCAATTTTTACACATTTTCATGCTCCTCGAATTTTCACACCTTTTCATGTTCCTCGAATTTTTGACACCTTTTCATGCTCCTCGCATTTTTCACCCTTTTCATGCTCCTCGAATTTTTCACACCTTTTCATCGTCCTCGTCTTTTTTTTTTTTTGCTCCTCGCATTTTTCACTCCTTCTCATTCTCCTTTCATTTTTCACACCTCTTCATGCTCCTCGCATTTTTCAGACGTTTTCATGCTCATGAATTTTTCACACATTTTCATGCTCCTCGTGATTTTTTTTTTGCTCCTCGCATTTTTCATTCCTTTTCATTCTCCTTGCATTTTTCACACCTTTTCATGCTACTTGCAATTTTCACCCATTTTCATGCTCCTCGAATGTTTCACACCTTTTCATGTTCCTCGAATTTTTCACACCTTTTCATGCTCCTCGCATTTTTCACACCATTTCATGCTCCTCGCAATTTTCACAATTTTTCATGCTCCTCGCATTTTTCACGCCATTTCATGCTCCTCACAATTTTCACACTTTTTCATGCTCCTCGCATTTTTCACACATTTTCACGCTCCTCGCATTTTTCACACCTTCATTCTCCTCGCATTTTTCACACCTTTTTATGCTCCTAGAATTTCTGACACCTTTTCATGCTCCTTGAAATTTTCACACCTTTTCATAACCCTCGTATTTTTCATACCTTTTCATGTTCCTCGCAATTTTCACACCTTTTCATGCTCCTCGCATTTTTCACACCTTCCTGCTCCTTGCATTTTTCACACCTTTTCATGCTCCTAGAAATTTTGACAACTTTTCATGCTCCTCGTATTTTTCACAACTTTTCATGCTCCTCATTTTTTTTTTTTTTACTCCTCGCATATTTCACACCTTCTCATGCTCCTTGCATTTTTCACAGCTTTTCATGCTCCTAGAAATTTTGACACCTTTTCATGCTCCTCGTATTTTTCACAACTTTTCATGCTCCTCGCCTTTTTCACACCTTTTCATGCTCCTCATCTTTTTTGTTTTTACTCCTCGCATATTTCACACCTTTTCCTGTTCCTTTCATTTTTCACACCTTTTCATGCTCCTTGCCTTTTTCACACTTTTCATGCTCGTTGCATTTTTCACACGTTTTCATGCTCCTTGTCTTTTTTTTATTTTTTGTTTGCTCTTCGCATTTTTCACACCTTTTCATTTTCCTCGAATTTTTCACACCTTTTCATGCTCCTCGCAATTTTCACACCTTTTCATGCTCCTTGCAATTTTCACACTTTTTCGTGCTCCTCGCCTTTTCCACACCTTTTCATGCTCCTCGCATTTTCACACCTTTTCATGCTCCTCGCATTTTTGACACCTTTTCATGCTCCTCGTCTTTTTTTTTTCTTGCTCTTCGCATTTTTCACACCTTTTCATGCTCCTCGCCTTTTTCACACCTTTTCATGCTGCTCGCATTTTTCACACCTTTTCATGCTCCTCGTCTTTTTTTTTTTTTTTTGCTCCTTGCATTTTTCACACCTTCATGATCCTGGTATTTTTCACACCTTTTCATGCCTCTCGCCTTTTTCACATCTTTTCATGGTCCTCGTCATTTTTTTTTTTTGCTCCTCGCATTTTTCACAGCTTTTCATGCTCCTCGTTTTTTTCACAGTTTTTCATGCTCCTCGCATTTTTCACAACTTTTCATGCTCCTCAGCTTTTTCTTTTTTGCTCCTTGCATTTTTCACTCCTTTTCTTGCTCCTCGCATTTTTCACACCTTTTCATGCTCGTTGCATTTTTCACACCTTTTCATGCTCCTCGCATCTTTCACACCTTTTCATGCTCCTCGCATTTTTCACTCCTTTTCATGCTCACGAATTTTTCATACATTTTCATGCTCCTCGTCATCTTTTTTTTTGCTCCTTGCATTTTTCACACCTTTTCATGCTTCTTGCAATTTTCACACCTTTTCATGCTCCTCGAATTTTCATACCTTTTCATGTTTCTCGAATTTTTCACAACTTTTCATGCTCCTCGCATTTCTCACACCTTTTCATGCTCCTCGTCTTTTTTTTTTTTGCTCTTCGCATTTTTCACACCTTTTCATTCTGCTCGCCTTTTTCACACCTTTTCATGCTCCTCGTCATTTTTTTTTTGCTCCTCGCATTTTTCACAGCTTTTCATGCTCTTCGTACTTTTCACAGCTTTTCATGCTGCTCGCATTTTTCACACCTTTTCATGCTCCTCGCCTTTTTTTTTTTTTTGCTCCTTGCATTTTTCACACCTTTTCATTATCCTGGTATTTTTCCACACCTTTTCATGTTCCTCAAATTTTTCACACCTTTTCATGCTCCTCGCATTTTTCACATCTTTTCATGCTCCTCGCAATTTTCACACCTTTTCATGCTCCTCGAATTTTTCACAATTTTCATGCTCCTCGCCTTTTTTTTTCTTTTGCTCCTCGCATTTTTCACAGCTATTCATGTTCCTCGTATTTTTCACACCATTTCATGCTCCTAGAATTTTGACACCTTTTCATGCTCCGCGAAATTTTCACACCTTTTCATGCTCCTCATATTTTTCACACCTTTTCCTGTTCCTTTCATTTTTCACACCTTTTCATGCTCCTTGCATTTTTCACACTTTTAATGCTCATTGCATTTTTCACACCTTTTCATGGTCCTCGTCTTTTTTTATTTTTTGTTTGCTCTTCGCATTTTTCACACCTTTTCATTTTCCTCGAATTTTTCACACCTTTTCATGCTCCTCGCATTTTTCAAACCTTTTCATGTTCCTCGTCTTTTTTTTTTTTTTGCTCCGTTTATTTTTCTCCCATTTTCCTGCTCCTGGGATTTTTCACACTTTTCTTGCTCCTTGCATTTTCACACTTTTGATGCTTCTCTTATTTTCCCTACTTCTCTGCTCCTGGTATTTTTCTGTTTTTTTTTTTTTTTTGCTCCTCGTATTTTTCCCCGTTTTTTCTCCTCCTCCTGTTTTTCACACTCTTCTTGCTGCTCGTATTTTCACACTTTTGATGCTCCTCTTATTTTCCCCACTTTTCTGCTCCTCGTATTTTTCTGTAATTTTTTTTTTTTTTTTTTGCTTCTCGTATTTTTCTCCCCTTTTCCGGCTCCTGGTATTTTTCACACTTTTCTTGCTCCTCGTATTTTCACACTTTTGATGCTCCTCTTATTTTCCCCTCTTTTTTGCTCCTTGTATTTTTCTGTTGTTTATTTTTTTTTTCTCCTCGTATTTTTCTGTTTTTTTTTTTTTTTTTTTTTTTTTTTTGCTCCTCTATTTTTCTCCCATTTTCCTGCTCCTGGATTTTTCACACTTTTCCTCCTCTATTTTCACACTTTTGATGCTTCTCTTATTTTCCCCACTTTTCTGCTCCTCGTATTTCTCTGTTTTTTTTTTTTTGCTCCTCGTATTTTTCTCCCCTTTTCCTGCTCCTCCTTGTTTTTCACAGTTTCATGCTCCTCGTATTTTTTTTTTTTTTGCTCCTCACATTTTCACACCTTTCTTGCTCCGTGCATTTTTCACACCTTTTCATTGCTCCTCGCATTTTCAACTCCTTTTCATGCTTCCTGGCATTTTTCACACCTTTTCATGCTCCTTGCAATTTTCACACCTTTCATGACTCACATTTTTCACACCTTTTCATGCTCCTCCGCATTTTTTCACACGTTTTTCTTTTCCTGTCTTTTTTTTTTTTGCTCTTCACATTTTTCACACCTGCATTTGCTCCTGCCATTTTTTCACACCTTTTTCATCTCTCGCATTTTCACACCTTTTCATGCTCCTCGCATTTTCAACCCACCTTTTCATGCCTCGCATTTCACACCTTTTCATGCTCCTCGCATTTTTCACACCTTTTCATGCTCCTAGTCTTTTTTTTAGTGCTCTTCGAATTTTTCACACCTTTTCATGCTCCTCGCATTTTTCACACCTTTTCATGCTCCTCGCATTTTCCACACCTTTTCATGCTCCTCGCGTTTTTCACAACTTTTCTTGCTCTTCGTCTTTTTTTTTTTTTTGCTCTTCACATTTTTCACACCTTTTCATTTTCCTCGAATTTTTCACACCTTTTCATGCTCCTCGCATTTTTCAAACCTTTTCATGTTCCTCGTCTTTTTTTTTTTTCTCCTCCTAATTTTCTCCCATTTTCCTGCTCCTGGGATTTTTCACACTCTTCTTGCTCCTCGCATTTTCACACTTTTGAGGCTTCTCTTATTTTCCCCACTTTTCTGCTCCACGTATTTCTCTGTTTTTTTTTTGCTCTCGTATTTTCTCCCCTTTTCCTGCTCCTCCTGTTTTTCACAGTTTTCATGCTCCTCGTATTTTTTTTTTTGCTCCTCACATTTTTCACACCTTTTCTTGCTCCTTGCATTTTTCACACCCTTTTCATTGCTCCTCGCATTTTTCACTCCTTTTCATTTCCTCTGGCTCCTGGCATTTTCACACCTTTTTCATGCTCCTTTGCAATTTTCACACCTTTTCATGCTTCACATTTTCACACCTTTTCATGCTCCTCGCATTTTTCACACGTTTTCATGTTCCTGGTCTTTTTTTTTTTTTTGCCTTCACTTTTTCACACCTTTTTCATTGCTCCTGCCATTTTTTCACACCTTTTCATGCTCCTCGAATTTTTCACACCTTTTCCTGCTCCTCGCATTTTTCACACTTTTAAATGCTCCTCACATTTTTCACATCTTTTCATGCTCCTCGCATTTTTCACACCTTTTCATGCTCCTCGTCTTTTTTTTAGTGCTCTTCGAATTTTTCACACCTTTTCATGCTCCTCGCATTTTTCACACCTTTTCATGCTCCTCGCATTTTCCACACCTTTTCATGCTCCTCGCGTTTTTCACAACTTTTCTTGCTCTTCGTCTTTTTTTTTTTTTTGCTCTTCACATTTTTCACACCTTTTCATTTTCCTCGAATTTTTCACACCTTTTCATGCTCCTCGCATTTTTCAAACCTTTTCATGTTCCTCGTCTTTTTTTTTTTTCTCCTCCTAATTTTCTCCCATTTTCCTGCTCCTGGGATTTTTCACACTCTTCTTGCTCCTCGCATTTTCACACTTTTGATGCTTCTCTTATTTTCCTCACTTTTCTGCTCCTCGTATTTTTGTTTTTTTGTTTTTTTTTTTTTTGCTACTCGTATTTTTCTCCCTTTTCTCTCCTCCTAATGTTTTTCACACTTTTCTTGCTCCTCGTATTTTCACCCTTTTGATGCTCCTCTTATTTTCCTCACTTTTCTGCTCCTTGTATTTTTCTGTTTTTTATTTTTTTTTGCTCCTCGTATTTTTCTGTTTTTTTTTTTGCTCCTCGTATTTTTCTCCCATTTTCCTGCTCCTGGGATTTTTCACATTTTTCTTGCTCCTCTCATTTTCACACTTTTGATGCTTCTCTTATTTTCCCCACTTTTCTGCTCCTTGTATTTCCCTGTTTTTTTTTTTGCTCCTCGTATTTTCTCCCCTTTTCCTGCTCCTCGTGTTTTTCACACTTTTCATGCTCCTCGTATTTTTTTTTTGCTCATCACAATTTTTACACCTTTTCTTGCTCCTTGCATTTTTCACACCTTTTCATGCTCCTCGCATTTTTCACACCTTTTCATGTTCCTCGCATTTTTCATACCTTTTCATATTCCTCGCATTTTTTACTCCTTTTCATGCTCCTCATATTTTTTTTGTTGCTCCTCGCATTTTTCACACATTTTCATGCTCCTCGTCTTTTTTTTTTTTTTTGCTCTTCGCATTTTTCACACCTTTTCATTCTCCTTGCAATTTTCACACCTTTTCATGCTCCTCGCATTTTTCACACCTTTTCATGCTCCTCGCATTTTTGACACTTTTCATGCTCCTTGTCTTTTCTTTTTTGCTCCTCGCATTTTCACACCTTTTCATGCTCCTCGCATTTATCACAAATTTTCATGCTCCTCGTCTTTTTTTTTTTTGCTCCTCGCATTTTTCACACCTTTTCCTGCTCCTCGCATTTTTCACACCTTTTCCTGCTCCTCGCATTTTTCACAGCTTTTCATGCTCCTCGCATTTTTCACACCTTTTCATGCTCCTCACATTTTTCACACCTTTTCATGCTCCTCGCATTTTTCACACCTTTTCATGCTCCTGGAATTTTTGACTGCTTTTCATTTTCCTCCAAATTTTCACACCTTTTCATGCTCCTCATCTTTTTTTTTTTTTGCTCCTCCCATTTTTCGCTGCTTTTCATGCTCCTCGCATTTTTCACACCTTTTCATGCTCCTCGCATTTTTCACACCAATTCATGCTCCTCGCATTTTTCTCACCTTTTCCTGCTCCTCGAATTTTTCACACCTTTTCAAGCTGCTCGCATTTTTCACACCTTTTCATGCACCTCGTTTTTTTTTTTTTTTGCTCTGCGCATTTTTCACACCTTTTCATGCTCCTCGCATTTTTCACACTATTTCATGCTCCTCATAATTTTTTTTTCTTTTGCCTCTCGCATTTTTCACACCTTTTCATGCTCCTCGTATTTTTCACAGCTTTTCATGCTCCCGAATTTTTCACACATTTTCATGCTCCTCGTCATTTTTTTTTCTTTTGCTCCTCGCATTTTTCACACCTTTTCATGTTCCTCACATTTTTCACACTGTTTCATGCTCCTCGCATTTTTCACAACTTTTCATGCTCCTCACATTTTTCACACCTTTTCGTGCTCCTAGAATTTTTGACAGCTTTTTTTTTCCTCGAAATTTTCACATGTTTTCATGCTCCTCGTATATTTCAACCTGTTCATGCTCCTTGCATTTTTACACCTTTTAATGCTCCTCGCATTTTTCACACCTTTTCATGCTCCTCGCATTTTTCACACATTTTCATGCTCCTCCTCTTTTTTTTTTTTTTGCTCCTCGCATTTTTCACACCTTTTTATGCTCCTAGAATTTTTGCCCGCTTTTCATTTTCCTCGAAATTTTCACATGTTTTCATGCTGCTCGTATTTTTCACACCTTTTCAAGTTCCTCGCATTTTTCACACCTTTTTATGTTCCTCGCATTTTCTCACCTTTTCTTGGTCCTCGTATTTTTTTTTTCTTGCTCCTCGCATGTTTCTCACCTTTTCATGCTCCTGGCATTTTTCACACCTTATCATGTTCCTCACATTTTTCACACCTTTTCTATTCCTCGCATTTTTCACTCCTTTTCATGCTCCTCGTATTTTTTTTTTTTTTTGCTCCTCGCATTTTTCTCCCATTTTCCTGCTCCTGGGATTTTTCACACTTTTCTTGCTCCTCGCATTTTCACACTTTTGATGCTTCTCTTATTTTCCCACTTTTCTGCTCCTCGTATTGCTCTGTTTTTTTTTTTGCTCCTCGTATTTTTCTCCCCTATTCCTGCTCCTCGTGTTTTTCACACTTTTCATGCTCCTCGTCATTTTTGTTTCTTTTGGTCCTCGCATTTTTCACACTTTTTCATGTTCCTTGCATATTTCACACTGTTTCATGCTCCTCGCATTTTTCACAACTTTTCATGCTCCTCGCATTTTTCACACCTTTTTATGCTCCTAGAGTTTTTGCCAGCTTTTCATTTACCTCGAAATTTTCACACATTTTCATGCTCCTCGTATTTTTCACACCTTTTCAAGTTCCTCGCATTTTTCTCACCTTTTTATGTTCCTCGCATATTTCTCACCTTTTCTTGGTCCTCGGATTTGTTTTTTCTTGCTCCTCGCAGGTTTCTCCTCTTTTCATGCTCCTCGCATTTTTCACAACTTTTCATTTTCCTCGAATTTTTCACAACTTTTCATGCTCCTCGAATTTTTCCCAATTTTCATGCTCCTCGTCTTTTTTTTTTTTTTTGCTCCTCGCATTTTTCACAGCTATTCATGTTCCTCGTATTTTTCACACCATTTCATGCTCCTAGAATTTTTGACACCTTTTCATGCTCCTCGAAATTTTCACACCTTTTCATACTCCTCATATTTTTCACACCTTTTCCTGTTCCTCACATTTTTCATACCTTTTCATGCTCCTTGCATTTTTCACACGTTTTCATGCTCGTTGCATTTTTCACACCTTTTCATGCTCCTCATCTTTTTTTTTTGTCTCTTCACATTTTTCACACCTTTTCATGTTCCTCGAATTTTTCACACCTTTTCATGATCCTCGCATTTTTCAAACCTTTTCATGTTCCTCGTCTTTTTTTTTTTTTGCTCCTCTTATTTTTCTCCCATTTTCCTGCTCCTGAGATTTTTCACACTTTTCTTGCTCCTCGCATTTTCACACTTTTGATGCTTCCTTTATTTTCCCCACTTTTCTGCTCCTCGTATTTTTCTGTTTTTTGTGTTTTTTTTGCCCCTCGTATTTTTCTCCCTTTTTTCTCCTCCTCCTGTTTTTCACACTTTTCTTGCTCCTCGCATTTTCACACTTTTGATGCTTCCTTTATTTTCCCCACTTTTCTGCTCCTCGTATTTTTCTGTTTTTTGTGTTTTTTTTGCCCCTCGTATTTTTCTCCCCTTTTCCGGCTCCTGGGATTTTTCACACTTTTCTTGCTCCTCTCATTTTCACACTTTTGATGCTTCTCTTATTTTCCCCACTTTTCTGCTCCTCGTATTGCTCTGTTTTTTTTTTTTTTTGCTCCTCGTATTTTTCTCCCCTTTTCCTGCTCCTCGTGTTTTTCACACTTTTCATGCTCCTCGTATTTTTTTTGCTCCTCACATTTATCACACCTTTTCTTGCTCCTTGCATTTTTCACACCTTTTCATGCTCCTCGAATTTTTTACACCTTTTCATGGTCCTCGTCTTTTTTTTTTTTTTGCTCCTCGCATTTTTCACACCTTTTCATGCTCCTCGAATTTTTTACACCTTTTCATGGTCCTCGTCTTTTTTTTTTTTGCTCCTCGCATTTTTCACTCCTTTTCATGCTCCTTGCTTTTTTCACACCTTTCATGCGCCTCGCATTTTTCACACCATTCACACTCCTCCATTTTCACACCTTCATGCTCCTCGTATTTTTTTTTTTTTTTTCCTCGCATTTTTCACACCTTTTCATGCTCCTCGCATTTTCACACCTTTTCATGCTCCTCGCATTTTTCACACCTTTTCATGCTCCTCGTATTTTTCACACCTTTTCATGCTCCTCACATTTTTCACTCCTTTTCATGTTTCTCGCATTTTTCATAACTTTTCATGCTCCTCGGATTTTTTTTTTCTTGCTCCTCGCATTTTTCACACCTTTTCATGCTCCTCGCATTTTTCACACCTTTTCATGCTTCTCTCATTTTTCAAACCTTTTCATGCTCTTCCATTATTTGACACCTTTTCATGCTCCTTGACATTTTCACACCTTTTCATGCTCCTCGTATTTTTCACACCTTTTCATGTTCCTCGAATTTTTCACAGTTTTTCATGCTCCTCGCATTTTCACATCTTTTCATGCTCCTCGCAATTTTCACACCTTTCATGCTCCTTGAAATTTTCAAAATTTTCATGCTCCTCGTCTTTTTTTTTTTTTATTTTGCTGCTCGCATTTTTCACAGCTATTCATGTTCCACGTATTTTTCACAACATTTCATGCTCCCAGAATTTTTGACAGCTTTTCATGCTCCTCGAAATTTTCACACGTTTTCATGCTCCTCGTATTTTTCACACCTTTTCTAGTTCCTCGCATTTTTCACACCTTTTTATGTTCCTCGCATTTTTCTCACCTTTTCTTACTCCTTGTATTTTTTTTTCTTGCTCCTCGCATTTTTCACACCATTTCATGCTCCTTGTCTTTTTTGTTTTTTTTTTGCTCTTCGCATTTTTCACACCTTTTCATGCTCCTCGCATTTTTCACACCTTTTCATGTTCCTCGCATTTTTCACACCTTTTCTATTCCTCGCATTTTTCACACCTTTTCATGCTCCTCGCATTATTCACACCTTTTCATGCTCCTCGCATTTTACACAACTTTTCATGCTTCCCGTCTTTTTTTTTTTTGCTCCTCGCATTTTTCACACCTTTTCATGCTCCTCGAATTTTTTACACCTTTTCATGGTCCTCGTCTTTTTTTTTTTTTGCTCCTCGCATTTTTCACTCCTTTTCATGCTCCTTGCATTTTTCACACCTTTTCATGCTCCTCGCATTTTTCACACCATTTCACGCTCCTCGCATTTTTCACACCTTTTCATGCTCCTCGTATTTTTTTTTCTTGCTCCTCGCATTATTCACACCATTTCATGCTCCTCGTTTTTTTTTTTTTTGCTCCTCGCATTTTTCACACCTTTTCATGCTCCTCGCATTTTTCACACCTTTTCATGCTCCTCGTATTTTTCACAGCTTTTCATGCTCCTCGCATTTTTCACACCTTTTCATGTTTCTCGCATTTTTCACACCTTTTCATGCTCCTCGGATTTTTTTTTCTTGCTCCTCGCATTTTTCACACCTTTTCATGCTCCTAGCATTTTTCACAGCTTTTCATGCTTCTCTCATTTTTCAAACCTTTTCATGCTCTTCCAATATTTGACACCTTTTCATGCTCCTTGAAATTTTCACACCTTTTCATGCTCCCCGTATTTTTCACACCTTTTCATGTTCCTCGAATTTTTCACACCATTTCATGCTCCTTGCATTTTTCACACCATTTCATGCTTCTCGCATTTTTCTCACCTTTTCCTGCTCCTCGAATTTTTGACACCTTTTCATGCTCCTCGAAATTTTCACACCTTTTCATGCTCCTCGAAATTTTCAAAATTTTCATGCTTCTCGTCTTTTTTTTTTTTTATTTTGCTGCTTTCATTTTTCACAGCTATTCATGTTCCACGTATTTATCACACAATTTCATGCTCCCGGAATTTTTGACAGCTTTTCATGCTCCTGGAAATTTTCACACGTTTTCATGCTCCTCGTATTTTTCACACCTTTTCAAGTTCCTCGCATTTTTCACACTTTTTTATGTTCCTCGCATTTTTCTCACCTTTTCTTGCTCCTTGTATTTTCTTTTCTTGCTCCTCGCATTTTTCACACCATTTCATGCTCCTTGTCTTTTTTGTTTTTTTTTTTGCTCTTCGCATTTTTCACTCCTTTTCATGCTCCTCGCATTTTTCACACCTTTTCATGCTCCTCGTATTTTTCACACCTTTTCATGCTCCTCACATTTTTCACTCCTTTTCATGTTTCTCGCATTTTTCACACCTTTTCATGCTCCTCGGATTTTTTTTTTCTTGCTCCTCGCATTTTTCACACCTTTTCATGCTCCTCGCATTTTTCACACCTTTTCATGCGTCTCTCATTTTTCAAACCTTTTCATGCTCTTCCAATATTTGACACCTTTCATGCTCCTTGACATTTTCACACCTTTTCATGCTCCTCGTATTTTTCACACCTTTTCATGTTCCTCGAATTTTTCACACCTTTTCATGCGCGTCGCATTTTCACATCTTTTCATGCTCCTCGCAATTTTCACACCTTTTCATGCTCCTCGAAATTTTCAAAATTTTCATGCTCCTCGTCTTTTTTTTTTTTTATTTTGCTGCTCGCATTTTTCACAGCTATTCATGTTCCACGTATTTTTCACACCATTTCATGCTCCCAGAATTTTTGACAGCTTTTCATGCTCCTCGAAATTTTCACATGTTTTCAGGCTCCTCGTATTTTTCACACCTTTTCAAGTTCCTCGCATTTTTCACACCTTTTTATGTTCCTCGCATTTTTCTCATCTTTTCTTGCTCCTTGTATATTTTTTCTTGCTCCTCGCATTTTTCACACCATTTCATGCTCCTTGTCTTTTTTGTTTTTTTTTTTGCTCTTCGCATTTTTCACACCTTTTCATGCTCCTCCCATTTTTCACACCTTTTCATGCTCCTCGCATTTTCAACCTTTTCATGCTCCTCGAATTTTTCACACCTTTTTCATGCTCCTCGGCATTTTCACACCATTCATGCCCTCTTCCATATTGACACCTTTTTCATGCTTCTTGAAATTTTCACAAACCTTTCATGCCTCCTCGTATTTTTCACACTTTTCATGTTCCTCGAATTTTTCACACCTTTTCATGCTCCTCGCCATTATTCACCACCTTTTCATGCTCCTTTGCATTTTACACAACTTTTTCATGCTCCCCGTCTTTTTTTTTTTTTTTTTTTGCTCCTCGCATTTTTCCCCTTTTCAGCCCTGCGTTCTTTTTTTTTTTTTTTTTTTGTCTCTTCACATTTTTCACACCTTTTCATGTTCCTCGAATTTTTCACACCTTTTCATGATCTTCGCATTTTTCAAACCTTTTCATGTTCCTCGCATTTTTCACACCATTTCATGCTCTTCCAATATTTGACACCTTTTCATGCTTCTTGAAATTTTCACACCTTTTCATGCTCCTCGTATTTTTCACACCTTTTCATGTTCCTCGAATTTTTCACACCTTTTCATGCTCCTCGCATTATTCACACCTTTTCATGCTCCTTGCATTTTACACAACTTTTCATGCTCCCCGTCTTTTTTTTTTTTTTGCTCCTCGCATTTTTCACACCTTTTCATGCTCCTCGAATTTTTTACACCTTTTCATGGTCCTCGTGTTTTTTTTTTTTTGCTCCTCGCATTTTTCACTCCTTTTCATGCTCCTTGCATTTTTCACACCTTTTCATGCTCCTCGCATTTTTCACACCATTTCACGCTCCTCACATTTTTCACACCTTTTCATGCTCCTCGTATTTTTTTTTTCTTGCTCCTCGCATTTTTCACACCTTTTCATGCTCCTCGCATTATTCACAACATTTCATGCTCCTCGTTTTTTTTTTTTTTGCTCCTCGCATTTTTCACACCTTTTCATGCTCCTCGCATTTTTCACACCTTTTCATGCTCCTCGTATTTTTCACACCTTTTCATGCTCCTCGCATTTTTCACACCTTTTCATGTTTCTCGCATTTTTCACACCTTTTCATGCTCCTCGAATTTTTTTTCTTGCTCCTCGCATTTTTCACACCTTTTCATGCTCCTCGCATTTTTCACAGCTTTTCATGCTTCTCTCATTTTTCAAACCTTTTCATGCTCTTCCAATATTTGACACCTTTTCATGCTCCTTGAAATTTTCACACCCCTTCATGCTCCCCGTATTTTTCACACCTTTTCATGTTCCTCGAATTTTTCACAGCTTTTCATGCTCCTCGCATTTTCACATCTTTTCATGCTCCTCGCAATTTTCACACCTTTTCATGCTCCTCGAAATTTTCAAAATTTTCATGCTCCTCGTCTTTTTTTTTTTATTTTGCTGCTCGCATTTTTCACAGCTATTCATGTTCCACGTAATTTTCACACCATTTCATGCTCCCAGAATTTTTGACAGCTTTTCATGCTCCTCGAAATTTTCACACGTTTTCATGCTCCTCGCATTTTTCACACCTTTTTATTTTCCTCGCATTTTTCTCACCTTTTCTTGCTCGTTGTATTTTTTTTTCTTGCTCCTCGCATTTTTCACACCATTTCATGCTCCTTGTCTTTTTTGTTTTTTTTTTTGCTCTTCGCATTTTTCACTCCTTTTCATGCTCCTCGCATTTTTCACACCTTTTCATGTTCCTCGCATTTTTCACACCTTTTCTATTCCTCGCATTTTTCACCCCTTTTCATGCTCCTTTTTTTTTTTTTGCTCCTCGCATTTTTCACACGTTTTCATGCTCCTCGCATTTTTCACACCTTTTCATGCTTCTCTCATTTTTCAAACCTTTTCATGCTCTTCCAATATTTGACACCTTTTCATGCTCCTTGACATTTTCACACCTTTTCATGCTCCTCGTATTTTTCACACCTTTTCATGTTCCTCGAATTTTTCACACCTTTTCATGCTCGTCGCATTTTCACATCTTTTCATGCTCCTCGCAATTTTCACACCTTTTCATGCTCCTCGAAATTTTCAAAATTTTCATGCTCCTCGTCTTTTTTTTTTTTATTTTGCTGCTCGCATTTTTCACAGCTATTCATGTTCCACGTATTTTTCACACCATTTCATGCTCCCAGAATTTTTGACAGCTTTTCATGCTCCTCGAAATTTTCACACGTTTTCATGCTCCTCGTATTTTTCACACCTTTTCATGTTCCTCGCATTTTTCACACCTTTTTATGTTCCTCGCATTTTTCTCACCTTTTCTTGCTCCTTGTATATTTTTTCTTGCTCCTCGCATTTTTCACACCTTTTCATGCTCCTTGAATTTTTTACATTTTTTTTTTGCTCTTCGCATTTTTCACACCTTTTCATGTTCCTCGCATTTTTCACACCTTTTCATGTTCCTCGCATTTTTCACACCTTTTCATGCTCCTCGCATTATTCACACCTTTTCATGCTCCTCGCATTTTACACAACTTTTCATGCTCCCCGTCTTTTTTTTTTTGCTCCTCGCATTTTTCACACCTTTTCATGCTCCTCGCATTATTCACAACATTTCATGCTCCTCGTTTTTTTTTTTTTGCTCTCGCATTTTTCACACCTTTCATGCTTCCTCGAATTATTTTGACACCTTTCATTGGTCCATGTGTTTTTTCTCTTTTTGTCTCTCGCATTTTTCATCCATTCATGTCCTTGCATTTTTCCACATACTCTTATTCATGCTCCTCGCATTGTTCTTCACCCCTTTTCATTGCTCCTGTATTTTCACACCATTTCACTGCTCCTCGCATTTTTCACACCTTTTCATGTTTCTCGCATTTTCAACATCTTTTCATGCTCCTCGTATTTTTTTTTACTTGCTCCTCGCATTTTCACAACCTTTTCATGCTCCTTCGCATTTGTCCGACCTTCTGCTCTCGATTTTTGACACCTTCATGCTCCTCGAAATTTTCACACCTTTTCATGCCCTCAGTATTTTTCACACCTTTTCATGCTCCTCACATTTTTCACACATTTTCATGCTCCATCGCGATTTTTCCAACACCTTTCATGCTCTCGCATTTTTACACCTTTTGCTTACTTCCTTTCATTTTACATTCTTCTTCATGCTCTAGGAATTTTTGCCAGTTTTTCATTTCTCGAAATTTTCACACCTTTTCTCTCCTCGTCTTTTTTTTTGCTCCTCGCATTTTCCCACCTTTTTGCTCCTCCGGTCTTTTTTTTTTGCTAGTCGATTTTCACACCTTTTCATGTCCTCGCATTTTCACACCTTTCATGGCTCCTCGATTTTTTCACACCTTTCATGCTCTCACATTTTTCACAGCATTTTCATTGTCCTCGTCTTTTTTTATTTGCTCTCGTATTCACAACTTTTTATGCTCCTCGCATTTTTCACTCCTTTTCATGCTCCTCGAATTTTTCACACCTTTTCATGCTCCTCGCATTTTTCACACCATTTCATGCTCTTCCAATATTTGACACCTTTTCATGCTTCTTGAAATTTTCACACCTTTTCATGCTCCTCGTATTTTTCACAACTTTTCATTTTCCTCGAATTTTTCACACCTTTTCATGCTCCTCGCATTTTTCACATCTTTTTATGCTCCTCGCAATTTTCACACCTTTTCATGCTCCTCGAAATTTTCACAATTTTCATGCTCCTCGTCTTTTTTTTTTTTATTTTGCTCCTTGCATTTTTCAAAGCTATTCATGTTCCTCATATTTTTCACAACATTTCATGCTCCTAGAATTTTTGACACCCTTTCATGCTCCACGAAATTTTCACACCTTTTCATGCTCCTCATATTTTTCACACCTTTTGCTGTTCCTCGCATTTTTCACACCTTTTCATGCTCCTTACATTTTTCACACCTTTTCATGCTCGTTGCATTTTTCACACCTTTTCATGCTCGTCGTCTTTTTTTTTTTTTTGCTCTTCGCATTTTTCACACCTTTTCATGTTCCTCGAATTTTTCACACCTTTTCCTGCTCCTCGCATTTTTCACACCTTTTCAGTTTCCTCGTCTTTTTTTTTTTTTTCTCCTCGTATTTTTCTCCCTTTTTTCTCCTCCTCGTGTTTATCACACTTTTTTGCTCCTCGTATTTTGACACTTTTGATGCTCCTCTTATTTTCCTCACTTTCTGATCCTCGTATTTTTCTGTTTTTTTTTTTTTTTTTTTTTTTTTTTTTTTTTTTTTTTTTTTTTTTTTTTGCTCCTCGTATTTTTCTCCCCTTTTCCGGCTCCTGGTATTTTTCACACTTTTCTTGCTCCTCCAATTATCACATTTTTGATGCTCCTCTTAGTTTCCCGACTGTTCTGCTCCTTGTATTTTTCTGTTTTTTTATTTTTTTTTGCTCCTCGTATTTTTCTGTTTTTTTTCTTGCTCCTCGAATTTTCAAAGCTATTCATGTTCCTCGTATTTTTCGCAACATTTCATGCTCCTAGCATTTTTGACACCCTTTCATGCTCCTCGAAATTTTCACACATTTTCATGCTCCTCGCCTTTTTCACACCTTTTCATGCTCCTCACATTTTTCACACCTTTTCATGCTCATCTATTTTTTTTGCTTTTCTCATTTTTCACACCTTTTCATGCTCCTCGCATTTTTCACAACTTTTCATGCTCCTGGCGTGAAAATTTTGAGGAGCATGAAAAGGTGTGAAAAATGCGAGGAGCATGGAAAGGTGTGAAAAATGCGAGGAGCAAGAAAAGGTGTGAAAATTGCGAGGAGTCTGAAAAGGTGTGAAAAATGCGAAGAGCTTGAAAACGTGTGAAAAATGCAAGGAGTATGAAAAGGTGTGAAAAGTGCGAGGAGCATGGAAAGGAGTGAAAAATTCGAGGAGCACGGAAAGGTATGAAAAATGAGAAGAGCATGGAAAGGTGTGAAAAATACGAGGAGCATGAAAAGCTGTGAAAAATGCGAGGAGCAAAAAAAAAAAAAAGACGAGGAGCCTGGAAAGGTGTGAAAAATACGAGGGGCATGAAAAGCTTTGAAAATTTCAATGAGCATGTAAAGTTTTCAAAAAATCGAAGAGCATGAAAAGGTGTGAAAAATGCGGGGAGCATGAAAAGCTGTGCAAAATGCGAGGAGCAAAAAAAAATGAAGAGGAGGATGAGAAGCTGTGAAAAATACGAGGAGCATGAAAAGGTATGAAAAATGAGAGGAACAAGAAAAGGTGTGAAAATCACGAGAGCATGAAAAGGTGTGAAAAATCTGGGGAGCATAAAAAGGTGTGAAAAATGGGAGGAACATGAAAAGTAGAAAAATATGAGGAGCATGAAACGGTGAAAATTTCGAGGAGCATGAAAAGGTGTCAAAAATGCGAGGAGCATGAAAAGGTGTGAAAAATATGAGGAGCATAAAAATGTGTAAAAATTTCGAGGAGCATGAAAGGTGTGAAAAATTCGAGAAGCATGAAGAGGTGTGAAAAAGGTGAGGACCATGAAAAGGTGTGAAAAATGCGAGGAGCATGAAAAGGTGTGAAAATTGCGAGAAGCATGAAAAGTTGTGAAAAATGCGAGGAGCATGAAAAGGTGTGAAAATTGCGAGAAGCATGAAAAGGTGTGAAAAAGGTGAGGACCATGAAAAGGTGTCAAAAATGCGAGGAGCATGAATAGATGTGAAAAAGGTGAGGACCATGAAAAGGTGTGAAAAATGAGAGGAGCATGAATAGGTGTGAAAAATTTGAGGAACATGAAAAGGTGTGAAAAATACGAGGAGCATGAAAAGGTGTGAAAATTTCGAGGAGCATGAAAAGGTGTCAAAATTCGAGGAGCATGAAAAGGTGTGAAAAATGCGAGGAGCATGAAAAGGTGTGAAAATTACGATGAGCATGAAAAGCTGTGCAAATTGGGAGGAGCAAAAAAAAAACCAGGAGCATAAAATGTTGTGAAAAAAGCGAGGAGCATGAAAAGGTGTGAAAAATTCGAGGAACATGAAAAGGTGTGAAAAATACGAGGAACATGAAAAGGGGTGAAAAATGCGAGGAGCAAAAAAAAAAACAAAACAAAATCTAGCAGCATGAACAGGTGTGAAAAATGCGAGGAGCCTGAAAAGGTGTGAAAAATGCGAGGAGAAAAAAAAATCAAAAGACGAGCAGCATGAAAAGGTGTGAAAAATGCGAGGAGCATGAAAAGGTATGAAAAATGCGAAGAGCAAAAAAAAATTCAAAAGACGAGCAGCATGAAAAGGTGTGAAAAATACGAGGAGCATGAAAAGGTGTGAAAAATACGAGGAGCATGAAAAGGAGTGAAAAATACGAGGAGTATGACAAGGTGTGAAAAATATGAGGAGCATGAAAAGGTGTGAAAAATACGAGGAGCATAAAAAGTTATGAAAAATCCCAAGAGCAGGAAAAGGTGTGAAAAATATGAAGAGCAGGAAAAGGTGTGAAAAAAATGAAGATGAGGAAAAGTTGTAAAAAAAACGAGGCGCATGAAAAGGTGTGAAGAAATCGAAGAGCAGAAAAAGGTGTGAAAATTACGAGGAGAAGGAAAAGGCATCAAAAATACGAGGAGCATGACAAGGTGTGAAAAATATGAGGAGCATGAAAAGGTGTCAAGTATACGAGGAGGATGAAAAGGTGTCAGAAATATTTGGAGCAGGAAATGGTGTAAAAAATAGAAGGAGCAGAAAAAGTGTGAAAAATATGAGGAGTGTGAAAAGATCTCAAAAATACAAAGAGCGTGAAATGGTGTGAAAAATATGAAGAGCAGGAAAAGGTGTGAAAAATTCAAAGAGCATGAAAAGGTCTGAAAAATACGAGGAGCAGGAAAAAGTGTGAAAAATACGAGGAACATAAAAAGATGTGAAAAATTCGAAGAGCAGGAAAAGGTGTGGAAAGTATCAGGAGCATGAAAAGGTGTCAAAAATACGAAGATCGTGAAAAGGTGTGAAAAATATGAAGAGTGTGAAAAGGTCTGAAAAATACGAGGAGCTTGAAAAGGTCGGAAAAATACGAGGAACATAAAAAGGTCTGAATAATACAAGGATCATGAAAAGGTGTGAAAAATACGAAGAGCAGGAAAAGGTGCGAAAAATACGAGTAGCATGAAAAGGTGTGAAAAAATGGAAGAGCAGGAAAAGGTGTGAAAAATATGAACTGCATGAAAAAGTGTGAAAAATATGAAGGGCGTGCAAAGGTGTGAAATATACGTGGAGCAAGAAAAGGTCTGAAAAATACGAGGAGCATGAAAAGGTGTGAAAAATTCGAAGAGCAGCAAAAGGTGGGAAAATATGAACTGCATGAAAAGGTGGGAAAAATATGAAGAGCATGAAAAGGTATGAAAAATACTAGGAGCATGAAAAGGTGTGAAAAATATGAGGAGCATGAAAAGGTTTGAAATGCACGAGGAGCATGAAGAGGTGTCAAAAATATGAAGCGTGTGAAAAGGTGTGAAAAATTCGAAAAGCAGGAAAATGTCTAAGAAGTTCGAGGAGCAGGAAAAGGTGTGAAAAATACGAGGAGCAGGAAAAGGTGTGAAAAATATGAGAAGCATGAAAAGGTGTGAAAAATACGAGGAGCATGAAAAAGTGTGAAAAAATCGAAGAGCAGGAAAAGGTGTGAAAAATGTTCGGAGCAGAGAAATGTGTGAAAATAAGAGAAGCGTGAAAAGGTGTCAAAAATATGAAGAGCTTGAAAAGGTGTGAAAAATATGAAGATCGTGAAGAGGTCTGAAAAATACGAGGAGCGAGAAAAGGTCTGAAAAATACGGGGAGAATGAAAAGGTGTGAAGAATTCGAAGACCAAGAAAAGTGTGAAAAATATGAAGAGCATGAATAGGTGAGAAAAATACAGGAGCATGAAAAGGTGTGAAATATTCGAAGAGCATGACAAGGTGTGAAATATTCGAAGAGCATGACAAGGTGTGAAAAATCCGAGGAGCATGAAAAGGTTTGAAAACTATGAACAGCATGAAAAGGTGTGAAAAATACGAGGAGCATGAAAATGTGTGAAAAACTCGAGGAGCATGAGAAGGTGTGAAAAATTCGAAGAGCAGGAAAAGTTATGGAAAATATGAGGAGCACAAAACGGTGTAAAAAATTCAAAGATCAGGAAAAGTTGTGAAAAAAATGAACATCATGAAAAGGTGTGAAAAATACGAGGAGCATGAAAAGGTCTGAAAAATACGAGGAGCATGAAAAGTTGTGAAACATACGAGGAGCATGAAAAGATGTGAAAATACGTGGAGCCGGAAAAGGTGTGAAAAATACGAGGAGCATGAAAAGGTGTCAAGTATACGAGGAGGATGAAAAGGTGTCAGAAATATTTGGAGCAGGAAATGGTGTAAAAAATACAAGGAGCAGAAAAAGTGTGAAAAATATGAGGAGTGTGAAAAGATGTCAAAAATACGAAGAGCGTGAAATGGTGTGAAAAATATGAAGAGCAGGAAAAGGTGTGAAAAATTCAAAGAGCATGAAAAGGTCTGAAAAATACGAGGAGCAGGAAAAAGTGTGAAAAATACGAGGAACATAAAAAGATGTGGAAAATTCGAAGAGCAGGAAAAGGTGTGGAAAGTATCAGGAGCATGAAAAGGTGTCAAAAATACGAAGAGCGTGAAAAGGTGTGAAAAATATGAAGAGTGTGAAAAGGTCTGAAAAATACGAGGAGCTTGAAAAGGTCGGAAAAATACGAGGAACATAAATAGGACTGAATAATACGAGGATCATGAAAAGGTGTGAAAAATACGAAGAGCAGGAAAAGGTGCGAAAAATACGAGTAGCATGAAAAGGTGTGAACAAATGGAAGAGCAGGAAAAGGTGTGAAAAATATGAACTGCATGAAAAAGTGTGAAAAATATGAAGGGTGTGAAAAGGTGTGAAATATACGAGGAGCAAGAAAAGGTCTGAAAAATACGAGGAGCATGAAAAGGTGTGAAAAATTCGAAGAGCAGCAAAAGGTGGGAAAATATGAACTGCATGAAAAGGTGTGAAAAATATGAAGAGCAGCAAAAGGTATGAAAAATACTAGGAGCATGAAAAGGTGTGAAAAATATGAGGAGCATGAAAAGGTTTGAAATGCACGAGGAGCATGAAGAGGTGTCAAAAATATGAAGCGTGTGAAAAGGTGTGAAAAATTCGAAAAGCAGGAAAATGTCTAAGAAGTTCGAGGAGCAAGAAAAGGTGTGAAAAATATGAGAAGCATGAAAAGGTGTGAAAAATACGAAGAGCAGGAAAAGGTGTGAAAAATACGAGGAAGAGGAAAAGGTGTGAAAAATACGAAGGGCAGGAAAAGGTGTGAAAAATACAAGGAGCATGAAAAGGTGTGAAAAATACGAAGAGCAGGAAAAGGTGTGAAAAATACGAGGAGCATGAAAAAGTGTGAAAAAATCGAAGAGCAGGAAAAGGTGTGAAAAATGTTCGGAGCAGAGAAATGTGTGAAAAATAAGAGAAGCGTGAAAAGGTGTCAAAAATATGAAGAGCTGGAAAAGGTGTGAAAAATATGAAGATCGTGAAGAGGTCTGAAAAATACGAGGAGCGAGAAAAGGTCTGAAAAATACGGGGAGAATGAAAAGGTGTGAAGAATTCGAAGAACAAGAAAAGTGTGAAAAATACGAAGAGCACGAATAGGTGAGAAAAATACAGGAGCATGAAAAGGTGTGAAATATTCGAAGAGCATGACAAGGGGTGAAAAATCCGAGGACATAAAGGTTATGAAAACTATGAACCAGCATGAAAAGGTGTGAAAAATACGAGGAGCATGAAAACGTGTGAAAATTACGATGAGCATGAAAAGGTGTGAAAATTCGGAGGAGCAAAAAAAAAACCAGGAGCACAAAACGTTGTGAAAAATACGAGGAGCATGAAAAGGTGTGAAAAATTCGAGGAACATGAAAAGGTGTGAAAAATACGAGGAACATGAAAAGGGGTGAAAAATGCGAGGAGCATGAAAAACTGTGAAAAATGCGAGGAGCAAAAAAAAAAACAAAACAAAATCTAGCAGCATGAACAGGTGTGAAAAATGCGAGGAGCCTGAAAAGGTGTGAAAAATGCGAGGAGAAAAAAAATCAAAAGACGAGCAGCATGAAAAGGTGTGAAAAATGCGAGGAGCATGAAAAGGTATGATAAATGCGAAGAGCAAAAAAAAAAATCAAAAGACGAGCAGCATGAAAAGGTGTGAAAAATACGAGGAGCATGAAAAGGTGTGAAAAATACGAGGAGCATGAAAAGGAGTGAAAAATACGAGGAGCATGACAAGGTGTGAAAAATATGAGGAGCATGAAAAGGTGTGAAAAATACGAGGAGCATAAAAAGTTATGAAAAATCCCAAGAGCAGGAAAAGGTGTGAAAAATATGAAGAGCAGGAAAAGGTGTGAAAAAATTGAAGATGAGGAAAAGTTGTAAAAAAAACGAGGCGCATGAAAAGGTGTGAAGAAATCGAAGAGCAGAAAAAGGTGTGAAAATTACGAGGAGAAGGAAAAGGCATCAAAAATACGAGGAGCATGACAAGGTGTGAAAAATACGAGGAGCATGAAAAGGTGTCAAGTATACGAGGAGGATGAAAAGGTGTCAGAAATATTTGGAGCAGGAAATGGTGTAAAAAATACAAGGAGCAGAAAAAGTGTGAAAAATATGAGGAGTGTGAAAAGATCTCAAAAATACAAAGAGCGTGAAATGGTGTGAAAAATATGAAGAGCAGGAAAAGGTGTGAAAAATTCAAAGAGCATGAAAAGGTCTGAAAAATACGAGGAGCAGGAAAAAGTGTGAAAAATACGAGGAACATAAAAAGATGTGAAAAATTCGAAGAGCAGGGAAAGGTGTGGAAAGTATCAGGAGCATGAAAAGGTGTCAAAAATACGAAGAGCGTGAAAAGGTGTGAAAAATATGAAGAGTGTGAAAAGGTCTGAAAAATACGAGGAGCTTGAAAAGGTCGGAAAAATACGAGGAACATAAAAAGGTCTGAATAATACGAGAATCATGAAAAGTGTGAAAAATACGAAGAGCAGGAAAAGGTGCGAAAAATACGAGTAGCATGAAAAGGTGTGAAAAAATGGAAGAGCAGGAAAAGGTGTGAAAAATATGAACTGCATGAAAAAGTGTGAAAAATATGAAGGGCGTGAAAAGGTGTGAAATATACGTGGAGCAAGAAAAGGTCTGAAAAATACGAGGGGCATGAAAAGGTGTGAAAAATTCGAAGAGCAGCAAAAGGTGGGAAAATATGAACTGCATGAAAAGGTGTGAAAAATATGAAGAGCATGAAAAGGTATGAAAAATACTAGGAGCATGAAAAGGTGTGAAAAATATGAGGAGCATGAAAAGGTTTGAAATGCACGAGGAGCATGAAGAGGTGTCAAAAATATGAAGCGGGTGAAAAGGTGTGAAAAATTCGAAAAGCAGGAAAATGTCTAAGAAGTTCGAAGAGCAGGAAAAGGTGTGAAAAATACGAGGAGCAGGAAAAGGTGTGAAAAATATGAGAAGCATGAAAAGGTGTGAAAAATACGAGGAGCATGAAAAAGTGTGAAAAAATCGAAGAGCAGGAAAAGGTGTGAAAAATGTTCGGAGCAGAGAAATGTGTGAAAATAAGAGAAGCGTGAAAAGGTGTCAAAAATATGAAGAGCTTGAAAAGGTGTGAAAAATATGAAGATCGTGAAGAGGTCTGAAAAATACGAGGAGCGAGAAAAGGTCTGAAAAATACGGGGAGAATGAAAAGGTGTGAAGAATTCGAAGACCAAGAAAAGTGTGAAAAATACGAAGAGCATGAATAGGTGAGAAAAATACAGGAGCATGAAAAGGTGTGAAATATTCGAAGAGCATGACAAGGTGTGAAATATTCGAAGAGCATGACAAGGTGTGAAAAATCCGAGGAGCAGGAAAAGGTTTGAAAACTATGAACAGCATGAAAAGGTGTGAAAAATACGAGGAGCATGAAAAGGTGTGAAAAACTCGAGGAGCATGAGAAGGTGTGAAAAATTCGAAGAGCAGGAAAAGTTATGGAAAATATGAGGAGCACAAAACGGTGTAAAAAATTCAAAGATCAGGAAAAGTTGTGAAAAAAATGAACATCATGAAAAGGTGTGAAAAATACGAGGAGCATGAAAACGTCTGAAAAATACGAGGAGCATGAAAAGTTGTGAAACATACGAGGAGCATGAAAAGATGTGAAAATACGTGGAGCCGGAAAAGGTGTGAAAAATACGAGGAGCATGAAAAGGTGTCAAGTATACGAGGAGGATGAAAAGGTGTCAGAAATATTTGGAGCAGGAAATGGTGTAAAATATACAAGGAGCAGAAAAAGTGTGAAAAATATGAGGAGTGTGAAAAGATGTCAAAAATACGAAGAGCGTGAAATGGTGTGAAAAATATGAAGAGCAGGAAAAGGTGTGAAAAATTCAAAGAGCATGAAAAGGTCTGAAAAATACGAGGAGCAGGAAAAAGTGTGAAAAATACGAGGAACATAAAAAGATGTGAAAAATTCGAAGAGCAGGAAAAGGTGTGGAAAGTATCAGGAGCATGAAAAGGTGTCAAAAATACGAAGAGCGTGAAAAGGTGTGAAAAATATGAAGAGTGTGAAAAGGTCTGAAAAATACGAGGAGCTTGAAAAGGTGGGAAAAATACGAGGAACATAAATAGGACTGAATAATACGAGGATCATGAAAAGGTGTGAAAAATACGAAGAGCAGGAAAAGGTGCGAAAAATACGAGTAGCATGAAAAAGCGTGTGAAAAAATGGAGAGCAGGAAAAGGTGTGAAAAATATTGAAATGGCATGAAAAGTGTGAAAAATATGAAAGGGGTGGTGGAAAAGGGTGTGAAATATACGTGGGCAAGAAAAGGTCTGAAAAATACGAGGAGCATGAAAAAGGTGTGAAAAATTCGAAGAGCAGCAAGGTGGGAAATATAACTGCCATGAAAAAGGTGAGACAAAATATGAAAGACATGAAAAGGTATGAAATATATACCTAGGAGCCAGTGCACAAGGTGTGAAAAATATGAGGAGCAATGAAAAGTTTGAATGCCACGAGGAAGCATGAAAAGGTGTGAAAAATATGAAGAGCGTGAAAAGGTATGAAAAAAACTAGGAGCAGGAAAATGTCTAAGAAATTTGAGGAGCATGAAAAGGTTTGAAATGCACGAGGAGCATGAAGAGGTGTCAAAAATATGAAGCGTGTGAAAAGGTGTGAAAAATTCGAAAAGCAGGAAAATGTCTAAGAAGTTCGAGGAGCAGGAAAAGGTGTGAAAAATACGAGGAGCAGGAAAAGGTGTGAAAAATATGAGAAGCAGGAAAAGGTGTGAAAAATACGAAGAGCAGGAAAAGGTGTGAAAAATACGAGGAGCAGGAAAAGGTGTGAAAAATCGAAGAGCAGGAAAAGGTGTGAAAAATGTTCGGAGCAGAGAAATGTGTGAAAAATAAGAGAAGCGTGAAAAGGTGTCAAAAATATGAAGAGCGTGAAAAGGTGTGAAAAATATGAAGAGCGTGAAGAGGTCTGAAAAATACGAGGAGCGAGAAAAGGTCTGAAAAATACGGGGAGAATGAAAAGGTGTGAAGAATTCGAAGAACAAGAAAAGTGTGAAAAATACGAAGAGCACGAATAGGTGAGAAAAATACAGGAGCATGAAAAGGTGTGAAATATTCGAAGAGCATGACAAGGTGTGAAAAATCCGAGGAGCATGAAAAGGTTTGAAAACTATGAACAGCATGAAAAGGTGTGAAAAATACGAGGAGCATGAAAAGGTGTGAAAAACTCGAGGAGCATGAGAAGGTGTGAAAAATTCGAAGAGCAGGAAAAGTTATGGAAAATACGAGGAGCACAAAACGGTGTAAAAAATTCAAAGATCAGGAAAAGTTGTGAAAAAAATGAACATCATGAAAAGGTGTGAAAAATACGAGGAGCATGAAAAGGTCTGAAAAATACGAGGAGCATGAAAAGTTGTGAAACAATACGAGGAGCATGAAAAGATGTGAAAATACGTGGAGCCGGAAAAGGTGTGAAAAATACGAGGAGCATGAAAAGGTGTCAAGTATACGAGGAGGATGAAAAGGTGTCAAAAATATGAGGAGCAGGAAATGGTGTAAAAAATACAAGGAGCAGAAAAGGTGTGAAAAATACGAGGAGCATGAAAAGGTGTGAAAAATACGAGGAGCATGAA
The DNA here is from genome assembly GCF_019320065.1 of Cervus canadensis. Classification (NCBI taxonomy): domain Eukaryota; kingdom Metazoa; phylum Chordata; class Mammalia; order Artiodactyla; family Cervidae; genus Cervus; species Cervus canadensis. The sequence continues at coordinate 74,359,506 of NC_057399.1, read as the reverse complement.
AAGGAGTGAAAAATACGAGGAGCATGACAAGGTGTGAAAAATATGAGGAGCATGAAAAGGTGTGAAAAATACGAGGAGCATAAAAAGTTATGAAAAATCCCAAGAGCAGGAAAAGGTGTGAAAAATATGAAGAGCAGGAAAAGGTGTGAAAAATACGAGGAGCAGGAAAAGATGTGAAAAAATTGAAGATGAGGAAAAGTTGTAAAAAAAACGAGGCGCATGAAAAGGTGTGAAGAAATCGAAGAGCAGAAAAAGGTGTGAAAATTACGAGGAGAAGGAAAAGGCATCAAAAATACGAGGAGCATGACAAGGTGTGAAAAATACGAGGAGCATGAAAAGGTGTCAAGTATACGAGGAGGATGAAAAGGTGTCAGAAATATTTGGAGCAGGAAATGGTGTAAAAAATACAAGGAGCAGAAAAAGTGTGAAAAATATGAGGAGTGTGAAAAGATCTCAAAAATACAAAGAGCGTGAAATGGTGTGAAAAATATGAAGAGCAGGAAAAGGTGTGAAAAATTCAAAGAGCATGAAAAGGTCTGAAAAATACGAGGAGCAGGAAAAAGTGTGAAAAATACGAGGAACATAAAAAGATGTGAAAAATTCGAAGAGCAGGAAAAGGTGTGGAAAAGTATCAGGAGCATGAAAAGGTGTCAAAAATACGAAGAGCGTGAAAAGGTGTGAAAAATATGAAGAGTGTGAAAAGGTCTGAAAAATACGAGGAGCTTGAAAAGGTCGGAAAAATACGAGGAACATAAAAAGGTCTGAATAATACGAGGATCATGAAAAGGTGTGAAAAATACGAAGAGCAGGAAAAGGTGCGAAAAATACGAGTAGCATGAAAAGGTGTGAAAAAATGGAAGAGCAGGAAAAGGTGTGAAAAATATGAACTGCATGAAAAAGTGTGAAAAATATGAAGGGCGTGAAAAGGTGTGAAATATACGTGGAGCAAGAAAAGGTCTGAAAAATACGAGGAGCATGAAAAGGTGTGAAAAATTCGAAGAGCAGCAAAAGGTGGGAAAATATGAACTGCATGAAAAGGTGTGAAAAATATGAAGAGCATGAAAAGGTATGAAAAATACTAGGAGCATGAAAAGGTGTGAAAAATATGAGGAGCATGAAAAGGTTTGAAATGCACGAGGAGCATGAAGAGGTGTCAAAAATATGAAGCGTGTGAAAAGGTGTGAAAAATTCGAAAAGCAGGAAAATGTCTAAGAAGTTCGAAGAGCAGGAAAAGGTGTGAAAAATACGAGGAGCAGGAAAAGGTGTGAAAAATATGAGAAGCATGAAAAGGTGTGAAAAATACGAGGAGCATGAAAAAGTGTGAAAAAATCGAAGAGCAGGAAAAGGTGTGAAAAATGTTCGGAGCAGAGAAATGTGTGAAAAATAAGAGAAGCGTGAAAAGGTGTCAAAAATATGAAGAGCTTGAAAAGGTGTGAAAAATATGAAGATCGTGAAGAGGTCTGAAAAATACGAGGAGCGAGAAAAGGTCTGAAAAATACGGGGAGAATGAAAAGGTGTGAAGAATTCGAAGACCAAGAAAAGTGTGAAAAATACGAAGAGCATGAATAGGTGAGAAAAATACAGGAGCATGAAAAGGTGTGAAATATTCGAAGAGCATGACAAGGTGTGAAATATTCGAAGAGCATGACAAGGTGTGAAAAATCCGAGGAGCATGAAAAGGTTTGAAAACTATGAACAGCATGAAAAGGTGTGAAAAATACGAGGAGCATGAAAAGGTGTGAAAAACTCGAGGAGCATGAGAAGGTGTGAAAAATTCGAAGAGCAGGAAAAGTTATGGAAAATATGAGGAGCACAAAACGGTGTAAAAAATTCAAAGATCAGGAAAAGTTGTGAAAAAAATGAACATCATGAAAAGGTGTGAAAAATACGAGGAGCATGAAAAGGTCTGAAAAATACGAGGAGCATGAAAAGTTGTGAAACATACGAGGAGCATGAAAAGATGTGAAAATACGTGGAGCCGGAAAAGGTGTGAAAAATACGAGGAGCATGAAAAGGTGTCAAGCATACGAGGAGGATGAAAAGGTGTCAGAAATATTTGGAGCAGGAAATGGTGTAAAAAATACAAGGAGCAGAAAAAGTGTGAAAAATATGAGGAGTGTGAAAAGATGTCAAAAATACGAAGAGCGTGAAATGGTGTGAAAAATATGAAGAGCAGGAAAAGGTGTGAAAAATTCAAAGAGCATGAAAAGGTCTGAAAAATACGAGGAGCAGGAAAAAGTGTGAAAAATACGAGGAACATAAAAAGATGTGAAAAATTCGAAGAGCAGGAAAAGGTGTGGAAAGTATCAGGAGCATGAAAAGGTGTCAAAAATACGAAGAGCGTGAAAAGGTGTGAAAAATATGAAGAGTGTGAAAAGGTCTGAAAAATACGAGGAGCTTGAAAAGGTCGGAAAAATACGAGGAACATAAATAGGACTGAATAATACGAGGATCATGAAAAGGTGTGAAAAATACGAAGAGCAGGAAAAGGTGCGAAAAATACGAGTAGCATGAAAAGGTGTGAAAAAATGGAAGAGCAGGAAAAGGTGTGAAAAATATGAACTGCATGAAAAAGTGTGAAAAATATGAAGGGCGTGAAAAGGTGTGAAATATACGTGGAGCAAGAAAAGGTCTGAAAAATACGAGGAGCATGAAAAGGTGTGAAAAATTCGAAGAGCAGCAAAAGGTGGGAAAATATGAACTGCATGAAAAGGTGTGAAAAATATGAAGAGCATGAAAAGGTATGAAAAATACTAGGAGCATGAAAAGGTGTGAAAAATATGAGGAGCATGAAAAGGTTTGAAATGCACGAGGAGCATGAAGAGGTGTCAAAAATATGAAGCGTGTGAAAAGGTGTGAAAAATTCGAAAAGCAGGAAAATGTCTAAGAAGTTCGAGGAGCAGGAAAAGGTGTGAAAAATACGAGGAGCAGGAAAAGGTGTGAAAAATATGAGAAGCATGAAAAGGTGTGAAAAATACGAAGAGCAGGAAAAGGTGTGAAAAATACGAGGAAGAGGAAAAGGTGTGAAAAATACGAAGGGCAGGAAAAGGTGTGAAAAATGTTCAGAGCAGAGAAATGTGTGAAAAATAAGAGAAGCGTGAAAAGGTGTCAAAAATATGAAGAGCGTGAAAAGGTGTGAAAAATATGAAGAGCGTGAAGAGGTCTGAAAAATACGAGGAGCGAGAAAAGGTCTGAAAAATACGGGGAGAATGAAAAGGTGTGAAGAATTCGAAGAACAAGAAAAGTGTGAAAAATACGAAGAGCACGAATAGGTGAGAAAAATACAGGAGCATGAAAAGGTGTGAAATATTCGAAGAGCATGACAAGGTGTGAAAAATCCGAGGAGCATGAAAAGGTTTGAAAACTATGAACAGCATGAAAAGGTGTGAAAAATACGAGGAGCATGAAAAGGTGTGAAAAACTCGAGGAGCATGAGAAGGTGTGAAAAATTCGAAGAGCAGGAAAAGTTATGGAAAATACGAGGAGCACAAAACGGTGTAAAAAATTCAAAGATCAGGAAAAGTTGTGAAAAAAATGAACATCATGAAAAGGTGTGAAAAATACGAGGAGCATGAAAAGGTCTGAAAAATACGAGGAGCATGAAAAGTTGTGAAACATACGAGGAGCATGAAAAGATGTGAAAATACGTGGAGCCGGAAAAGGTGTGAAAAATACGAGGAGCATGAAAAGGTGTCAAGTATACGAGGAGGATGAAAAGGTGTCAAAAATATGAGGAGCAGGAAATGGTGTAAAAAATACAAGGAGCAGAAAAGGTGTGAAAAATACGAGGAGCATGAAAAGGTGTGAAAAATACGAGGAGCATGAAAAGGAGTGAAAAATACGAGGAGCATGACAAGGTGTGAAAAATATGAGGAGCATGAAAAGGTGTGAAAAATACGAGGAGCATAAAAAGTTATGAAAAATCCCAAGAGCAGGAAAAGGTGTGAAAAATATGAAGAGCAGGAAAAGGTGTGAAAAATACGAGGAGCAGGAAAAGATGTGAAAAAATTGAAGATGAGGAAAAGTTGTAAAAAAAACGAGGCGCATGAAAAGGTGTGAAGAAATCGAAGAGCAGAAAAAGGTGTGAAAATTACGAGGAGAAGGAAAAGGCATCAAAAATACGAGGAGCATGACAAGGTGTGAAAAATACGAGGAGCATGAAAAGGTGTCAAGTATACGAGGAGGATGAAAAGGTGTCAGAAATATTTGGAGCAGGAAATGGTGTAAAAATACAAGGAGCAGAAAAAGTGTGAAAAATATGAGGAGTGTGAAAAGATCTCAAAAATACAAAGAGCGTGAAATGGTGTGAAAAATATGAAGAGCAGGAAAAGGTGTGAAAAATTCAAAGAGCATGAAAAGGTCTGAAAAATACGAGGAGCAGGAAAAAGTGTGAAAAATACGAGGAACATAAAAAGATGTGAAAAATTCGAAGAGCAGGAAAAGGTGTGGAAAGTATCAGGAGCATGAAAAGGTGTCAAAAATACGAAGAGCGTGAAAAGGTGTGAAAAATATGAAGAGTGTGAAAAGGTCTGAAAAATACGAGGAGCTTGAAAAGGTCGGAAAAATACGAGGAACATAAAAAGGTCTGAATAATACGAGGATCATGAAAAGGTGTGAAAAATACGAAGAGCAGGAAAAGGTGCGAAAAATACGAGTAGCATGAAAAGGTGTGAAAAAATGGAAGAGCAGGAAAAGGTGTGAAAAATATGAACTGCATGAAAAAGTGTGAAAAATATGAAGGGCGTGAAAAGGTGTGAAATATACGTGGAGCAAGAAAAGGTCTGAAAAATACGAGGAGCATGAAAAGGTGTGAAAAATTCGAAGAGCAGCAAAAGGTGGGAAAATATGAACTGCATGAAAAGGTGTGAAAAATATGAAGAGCATGAAAAGGTATGAAAAATACTAGGAGCATGAAAAGGTGTGAAAAATATGAGGAGCATGAAAAGGTTTGAAATGCACGAGGAGCATGAAGAGGTGTCAAAAATATGAAGCGTGTGAAAAGGTGTGAAAAATTCGAAAAGCAGGAAAAGGTCTAAGAAGTTCGAGGAGCAGGAAAAGGTGTGAAAAATACGAGGAGCAGGAAAAGGTGTCAAGTATACGAGGAGGATGAAAAGGTGTCAAAAATATGAGGAGCAGGAAATGGTGTAAAAAATACAAGGAGCAGAAAAGGTGTGAAAAATATGAGGAGTGTGAAAAGATGTCAAAAATACGAAGAGCGTGAAATGGTGTGAAAAATATGAAGAGCAGGAAAAGGTGTGAAAAATTCAAAGAGCATGAAAAGGTCTGAAAAATACGAGGAGCAGGAAAAAGTGTGAAAAATACGAGGAACATAAAAAGATGTGAAAAATTCGAAGAGCAGGAAAAGGTGTGGAAAGCATCAGGAGCATGAAAGGGTGTCAAAAATATGAAGAGCGTGAAAAAGTGTGAAAAATATGAAGAGTGTGAAAAGGTCTGAAAAACACGAGGAGCTTGAAAAGGTCGGAAAAATACGAGGAACATAAAAAGGTCTGAATAATACGAGGATCATGAAAAGGTGTGAAAAATACGAAGAGCAGGAAAAGGTGCGAAAAATACGAGTAGCATGAAAAGGTGTGAAAAAATGGAAGAGCAGGAAAAGGTGTGAAAAATATGAACTGCATGAAAAAGTGTGAAAAATATGAAGGGCGTGAAAAGGTGTGAAATATACGTGGAGCAAGAAAAGGTCTGAAAAATACGAGGAGCATGAAAAGGTGTGAAAAATTCGAAGAGCAGCAAAAGGTGTGAAAAATATGAACTGCATGAAAAGGTGTGAAAAATATGAAGAGCATGAAAAGGTATGAAAAATACTAGGAGCATGAAAAGGTGTGAAAAATATGAGGAGCATGAAAAGGTTTGAAATGCACGAGGAGCATGAAGAGGTGTCAAAAATATGAAGCGTGTGAAAAGGTGTGAAAAATTCGAAAAGCAGGAAAATGTCTAAGAAGTTCGAGGAGCAGGAAAAGGTGTGAAAAATACGAGGAGCAGGAAAGGTGTGAAAAATATGAGAAGCATGAAAAGGTGTGAAAAATACGAAGAGCAGGAAAAGGTGTGAAAAATACGAGGAAGAGGAAAAGGTGTGAAAAATAGGAAGGGCAGGAAAAGGTGTGAAAAATACAAGGAGCATGAAAAGGTGTGAAAAATACGAAGAGCAGGAAAAGGTGTGAAAAATACGAGGAGCATTAATAAGTGTGAAAAAATCGAAGAGCAGGAAAAGGTGTGAAAAATGTTCGGAGCAGAGAAATGTGTGAAAAATAAGAGAAGCGTGAAAAGGTGTCAAAAATATGAAGAGCGTGAAAAGGTGTGAAAAATATGAAGAGCGTGAAGAGGTCTGAAAAATACGAGGAGCGTGAAAAGGTCTGAAACATACGGGGAGAATGAAAAGGTGTGAAGAATTCGAAGAGCAGGAAAAGGTGTGAAATCTTCGAAGAGCATGACAAGGTGTGAAAAATCCGAGGAACATGAAAAGGTTTGAAAACTATGAACAGCATGAAAAGTGTGAAAAATACGAAGAGCATGAAAAGGTGAGAAAAATACAGGAGCATGAAAAGGTGTGAAATATTCGAAGAGCAGGAAAAGGTGTGAAATCTTCGAAGAGCATGACAAGGTGTGAAAAATCCGAGGAACATGAAAAGGTTTGAAAACTATGAACAGCATGAAAAGGTGTGAAAAATACGAGGAGCATGAAAAGGTGTGAAAAACTCGAGGAGCATGAGAAGGTGTGAAAAATTCGAAGAGCAGGAAAAGTTATGGAAAATACGAGGAGCACAAAATGGTGTAAAAAATTCAAAGATCAGGAAAAGTTGTGAAAAATATGAACATCATGAAAAGGTGTGAAAAATACGAGGAGCATGAAAAGTTGTGAAACATACGAGGAGCATGAAAAGATGTGAAAATACGTGGAGCCGGAAAAGGTGTGAAAAATACGAGGAGCATAAAAAGGTGTGAACAATTCAAAGAGCAGGAAATGGTGTGAAAAATACAAGGAGCAGAAAAGGTGTGAAAAATGCAAGGAGTGTGAAAAGATGTCAAAAATACGAAGAGCGTGAAAAGGTGTGAAAAATATGAAGAGTGTGAAAAGTTCCGAAAAATACGAAGAGCAGGTAAAGGTCGGAAAAATACGAGCAGCATGAAAATGTGTGATAAATACGAAGAGCAGGATAAGGTGCGAAATATACGAGGAGCATGAAATGTGTGAAAAATGCGAGGAGCATAACAAGGTGTGAAAAATACAAGGAGCACTAAAAGGTGTGAAAAATATGAAGAGTATGTAAAGGAGTGAAAAATTCGAAGAGCAGGAAAAGGTGTGTAAAATACGAGAAGAATGAAAAGGTGTGAAATATTCGAAGAGCATGACAAGCTGTGAAAAATCCGAGGAGCATCACATGTGAAAAATACGAGGAGCAGGAAAAGGTGTGAAAAATACGAGGAGCATGAAATGGTGTCAAAAATATGAAGAGCGTGAAAAGGTGTGAAAAATATGAACAGCATGAAAAGGTCTGAAAAATACAAGGAGCAGGACAAGGTGTGAAAAATACGAGCAGCAGGAAAAGGTGTGAAAAATATGATTAGCATGACAAGGTGTGAAAAACACGAAGAGCAGGAAAAGGTAGAAAAATATTAGGAGCACGAAAAATTCTGAAAAATACAAGGAGCATGAAAAGGTGTGAAAAATACGAGGAGGATGAAAAGGTGTGAAAAATACGAAGAGCAGGAAAAGGTGCGAAAAATACGAGGATCATGAAAGGTGTGAAAAAATCAAAGAGCAGGAAAAGGCATGAAACTTACGAGGAGCAGGAAATGGCGTGAAAAATACGAGGAGCATGAAATGGTGTCAAAAATATGAAGAGCGAGAAAAGGTTGAAAAATACGAGGAGCGGGAAAAGGTGTGAAAAATACGAGGAGCATGAAAAGGTCTGAAAAATACGAAGAGCATGAAAAGGTGTGAAAAATACGGGGAGCATGAAAAGGTGTGGAAAATACGAAGAGCAAGGAAAGGTGCGAATAATACGAGAAGCCTGAAAAGGTATGAAGAAATCGAAGAGCAGGAAAAGGTGTGAAAAATACGAGGAGTAGAAAAAGATGTGAAAAATATGAGGAGCATGAAAAGGTGTCAAAAATAGAAAGAGAGTGTAAAAGTGTGAAAAATATGAAAAGCAAGAAAAGGTCTGAAATATACGAGGAGCATGAAAAGGTGTGAAAAATACGTGGAGAATGAAAAGGCAGGAAAAATATGAGGAGCATCAAAACCTGTGAAAAATGCAAGGAGCAGGAAAAGTGTGAAAAATACGAGGAGCATGAAAAGGTGTGAAAAATACCAAGAGCATGAAAACGTGTGAAAAATATGAAGAGCAAGAAAAGGCCTGAAAAATAGGAGTGGCAAAAAAAGTCTGAAAAATACGAGGAGCATGAAAAGGTCTGAGAAATACGAGGAGCATGAAAAGGTCTGAAAAACATGAGGAGCTAGAAAACGTCTGAAAAATATGAAGAGCCTGAAAAGGTGTGAAAATATGAAGAGCATGAAAAGGTGTGAAAAATACAAGGAACATGAAACGGTGTGAAAAAATATGAGGACCATGAAGAGGTGTGAACAATACGAGGAGCATGAAACCCTCTGAAAAACACGAGATCATGAAATGGAGTGAACAACACGAAGAGCATGGAAAGCTGTGAAAAATATCAAGGGCAAGAAAAGGTCTGAAAAATATGAAAAGCATGATAAGGTGTCAAAAATATGAAGAGCATGAAAAGGTGTGAAAAATATGACGAGCCTGAAAAGGTGTGAAAAACACGAAGAGCATGAAAAGGTGTGAAAAATACGAAGAGCTTGAAAAGATGTGACAAATACGAAGAGCATGTAAAGTTGTGAAAAATTGTGAAAAATACGAGGAGCACAAAGACGTCTGAAAAATACGACGAGCATGAAAAGGTCTGAAAAATATGTAGAGCAAGAAAAAGTGTCAAAAATATGAGGAGCATGAAAAGGTGTCAAAAATACGAAGAGCCTGAAAAGGTGTCAAAAATATGAGTAGCATGCAAAGGTTGAAAAATAAGAGGAGCATGAATTTGTATAAAAAAATATGAGGAGCATGAAACGGTGTGAAAAATATGAAGAGCTTGAAAAGGTGTGAAAAATATGAAGAGCATGAAAAGGTGTAAAAAATATGAAGAGCATGAAAAGGTCTGAAAAAAACGAGGGGCAGGAAAAGGTCTCAAAAATACGAGGAGCATGAAAAGGTCTGAAAAATACAAGCAGCATGAAAAGGTATGAAAAATATGAGGGACATGAAAAGGTGTGAAAAATACTAGGAGCATGAAAAGGCATCAAAAACTGAGGAGCATGTAAAGGCGTGAAAAATACGAGGAGCATGAAAAGGTGTGAAAAATATGAGGAGCATGATAAGGTCTGAAAAATATGAGGAGCATGAACAAGTCTGATAAATATGAAGAGCCTGAAATGGTGTGAAAAATACGAGGAGCATGAAAAGGTGTGAAAAATACGAGGAGCATGAAAAGGTGTGAAAAATACTAGGAGCAGGAAGAGGTGTGAAAAATACGAGGTGCATGAAAAGGTGTGAACAATACGAGGAGCATGAAATGGTCTGATAAATATGAGGAGAATGAAAATTCTGAAAAACATGAAGGGCCTGAAAAGGTGTGAAAAATATGAAGAGCATGAAAAGGTCTGAAATATATGAAGAACATGAAAAGGTCTGAAATATATGAGGACCACGAAAAGGTGTGAAAAATACATGGATCAGGAAAAGGTGTGAAAAATACGAAGAGCCCGAAAACGTGTGGAAAATAGGAGGAGCACGGAAAATTGTGGAAAATACGCGGAGCATGAAAAGGTGTGAACAACACAAGAAGCATGAAAAGGTGTGAAAAATACGAGGAGCATGAAAAGGTGTGAAAAATACGAAGAGCATGAAAAGGTCTGAAAAATATGAAGAGGAAGAAAAGATCTGAAAAACACGAGGAGCATGTAAAGGTCTGAAAAATACGAGGAGTATGAAAAGGTCGGAGAAATACGAGGAGAATGAAAATGTCTGACAAATACGAGGAGCATGAAATGGTTTGAAAAATACGCGGTGCATGAAAAGGTATAAAAAACACGAGAAGCATGAAAAGGTCTGAAAAATACGAAGAGCATGAAAAGGTCTGAAAAATATGAGAAGCTAGAAAAGTTCTGAAAAATATTAAGAGCCTGAAAAGGTGTGAAAAATATGAAGAGCATGAAAAGGTGTGAAAAATCCGAGGAAAATGAAAAGGTGTGAAAAATACGAGGAGCATGAAATGGTCTGAAGTATATGAGGAGCATGAAAAGGTCTGGAAAACATGAAGGGCCTGAAAAGGTGTGAAAAATATGAAGAGCACGAAAAGGTCTGAAATATATGACGACAACGAAAAAGTTTGAAAAATACGGGAGCATGAAAAGGAGTGAAAAATGTGAGGAGCATGAAAAGGTCTGAGAAACTGGAGGAGCATAAAAAGGTCTGAAAAATACAAGGAGCATGAAAAGGTGTGAAAAATACGAGGAGCATGGAAAGGTGTGAAAAAATACAAGGAGCATGAAATGGTCTGAAATATATGAGGAGCATGAAAAGGTCTGAGAAATATGAGGAGCATGAAAAGGCCTGAAAAATATGAGGAGCTAGAAAAGGTCTGAGAATTACGAGGAGCATGAAATGATCTGAGAAATACGAGGAGAATGAAAAGGTGTGAAAAATACGAGGAGCATGAAAAGGTCTGAGAAATATGAGGAGCATGAAAAGGCCTGAAAAATATGAGGAGCTAGAAAAGGTCTGAGAATTACGAGGAGCATGAAATGATCTGAGAAATATGAGGAGAATGAAAAGGTGTGAAAAATACGAGGAGCATGAAAAGGTGTGAAGAATACGAAGAGCATGAAAAGGTCTGAAAAATATGAAGAGCATGAAAAGGTCTGAAAAATATGAAGAGCATGAAAAGGTGTGAAAATCGGAGGAGCATGAAAAGGTGTGAAAAATACAAGGAGCATGAAAAGGTCTGAAAAATATGAAGAGCATGAAAAGGTCTGAGAAATACGAGGAGCATGAAAGTGTCTGAAAAACATGACGAGCTAGAAAACGTCTGAAAAATATGAAGAGCCTGAAAAAGTGTGAAAAATATGAAGAGCATGAAAAGGTGTGAAAAATACAAGGAACATGAAACGGAGTGAAAAATATGAGGAGCATGAAGAGGTGTGAAAAATACGAGGAGCATGAAACACTCTGAAAAACACGAGATCATGAAATGGAGTGAACAACACGAAGAGCATGGAAAGCTGTGAAAAATATCAAGAGCAAGAAAAGGTCTGAAAAATATGAAAAGCATGATAAGGTGTCAAAAATATGAAGAGCATGAAAAGGTTTGAAAAATACGACGAGCCTGAAAAGGTGTGAAAAACACGAAGAGCATGAAAAGGTGTGAAAAATACGAAGAGCTTGAAAAGGTGTGACAAATACGAAGAGCATGTAAACTTGTGAAAAATACGAGGAGCATGAAAAGGTCTGAAAAATACGAGGAGCACGAAGACGTCTGAAAAATACGACGAGCATGAAAAGGTCTGAAAAATATGTAGAGCAAGAAAAAGTGTCAAAAATATGAGGAGCATGAAAAGGTGTCAAAAATACGAAGAGCATGAAAAGGTGTCAAAAATATGAGTAGCATGTAAAGGCTGAAAAATAAGAGGAGCATGAATTTGTATAAAAAAATATGAGGAGCATGAAACGGTGTGAAAAATATGAAGAGCTTGAAAAGGTGTCAAAAATATGAGGAGCATGTAAAGGTGTGAAAAATATGAGGAGCATGAATCTGTATGAAAAATATGAGAAGCGTGAAACGGTGTGAAAAATATGAAGAGCATGAAAAGGAGTGAAAATTATGAGGAGTGTTAAAACATCTTAAAAATGCGAGGAGCATGAAAAGGTCTGAAAAATATGTGGAGCATGAAAAGATGTCAAAAATATGAGGAGAATGAAAAGGTGTGTAAAATATGAAGAGCATGAAACCGTCTCAAAAATATGAAGAGCATGAAAAGATGTGAAAAATACGAAGATCTTGAAAAGGTGTGACAAATACGAAGAGCATGTAAAGTTGTGAAAAATATCAAGAGCAAGAAAAGGTCTGAAATATATGAAAAGCATGATAAGGTGTCAAAAATATGAGGAGCATTAAAAGCTGTCGAAAATATGAGAAGCATGTAAAGGTGTGAAAAATATGAGGAGCATGTAACTGTATGAAAAATGAGAGGAGGATGAAATGGTGTGAAAAATATGAAGAGCATGAAAAGGTGTGAAAAATATGAGGAGTATGAAACACTCTGAAAAACACGAGATCATGAAATGGAGTGAAAACACAAAGAGCATGGAAAGCTGTGAAAAATATCAAGAGCATGAAAAGGTCTGAAAATTATGAAAACCATGAAAAAGTGTCAAAAATATGAAGAGCATGAAAAGCTGTGAAAAATACGACGAGCCTGAAAAGGTGTGAAAAACACGAAGAGCATGTAAAGATGTGAAAATACGAGGAGCATGAAGAGGTCTGAAAAATACGAGGAGCATGAAGATGTCTGAAAAATACGACGAGCATGAGAAGCTCTGAAAAATATGTAGAGCATGAAAACGTGTCAAAAATATGAGTAGCATGTAAAGTTTGAAAAATAAGAGGAGCATGAAATTGTATAAAAAATATGAGGAGCATGAAACGGTGTGAAAAATATGAAGAGCTTGAAAAGGTGTGAAAAATATGAGGAGCATGAAAAGGTGTAAAAAATATGAAGAGCATGAAAAGGTGTCAAAAATATGAGGAGCATCTAAAGGTGTGAAAAATATGAGGAGCATGAATATGTATGAAAAATATGACGAGCGTGAAACAGTGTGAAAAATATGAAGAGCATGAAAAGGAGTGAAAATTATGAGGAGTATGAAAACGTCTTAAAAATGCGAAGAGCATGAAAAGGTCTGAAAAATATGTGGAGCATGAAAAGGTGTGAAAAATACTAGGAGCATGAAAAGGTGTGAAAAACATGAAGAGCATGAAAAGCTGTGAAAAATATAAAAAGCATGAAAAGGTCTGAAAAATATGAAGAGCATGAAAAGGTGTGAAAATTATGAGGAGTATGAAAACCTCTTAAAAATACGAGGAGCATGAAAAGCTGTGAAATATATGAGGAGCATGAAAAGGTGTGTAAAATACGAGGAGCATGAAAATGTGTGAAAAATATGAAGAGCATGAAAGGGTATGAAAAATATGAGGAGCATGAAACTCTGTGAAAAATACGAGGAGCTTGAAATGTTGTGAAAAAATGAGGAGCATGAAAAGATCTCAAAATTAAGAGGAGCATTTAAAGGTCTGAAAAATAGGAAGAGCATGAAGAGCTCTGAAAAATATGAGGAGCATGAAAAGGTGTGAAATATATGTAGAGCATGAAAAAGTGTCAAAAATATGGTGAGCATGAAAACGTGTCAAAAATATGAAGAGCATGAAAAGGTGTCAAAAATATGAGTAGCATGTAAAGGTTGAAAAATAAGAGGAGCATGAATTTGTATAAAAAATATGAAGAGCATGAAAAGGTGTGAAAAATATCAAGTGCATGAAAGATGTAAAAAAATATGAAGAGCATGAAATGTGTGAAAAACACGAAGGGCATGCAATGGTGTGAAAAATATCAAGAGCATGAAAAAGTCTGAAAAATATGAAGAGCATGAAAAGGTGTGAAAAATATCAAGAGCATGAAATATGTGAAAAACACGAAGGGCATGAAAAGGTGTGAGGAATGTGAAGAGCGTGAAAAAGTCTGAAAAATATGAAGAACATGAAAAGGTGTGAAAAATCAGATGAGCATCAAAAGGTATGAAAAAAACGAAGAGCTTAAAAAAGTGTGAAAAGTATGAAGAGCATGAAAAATTGTGAAAAATACGAGGAGCATGAAAAGTTGTGAAAAATAAGAGGAGCATGAAATGTTGTGAAAAATATGAAGAGGATGAAAAAATGTGAAAAATAAGAAGAGCATGAAAAGGTGTGAAAAACCAGATGAGCATCAAAAGGTATGAAAAAAACGAAGAGCTTGAAAAGGTGTGACAAATACGAAGAGCATGAAAAATTGTGAAAAATACGAGGAGCATGAAAAGCTCTGAAAAATACGAGGAGCATGAAAAGTTCTGAAAAATTCGATGAGCATGAAAAGATCTCAAAAATATGAGGAGCATAAAAAGGTTTGAAAAATACGAGGAGCATGAAAAGGTCTGAAAAATATGAAGAGTATGAAAAGGTGTCAAAAATATGAGAAGCATGTAGAGGTGTGAAAAATATGAGGAGCATGAAACTGTATGAAAAATATGCGGAGTATGAAATGGTGTGAAAAATATGAAAAGCAAGAAAAGGGGCGAAAAATATGAGGAGTATGCAAAGGTCTGAAAAATACAAGGAGTATGAAATGGTCTAAGAAATACGAGGAGCATGAGAAGGTCTGAAAAATACGAGGAGCATGAAAAGGTGTCAAAAATATGAAGAGCATGAAAAGTTGTCAAAATATGAGTAGCATATAAGTTGTGAAAAATAAGAGGAGCATGAATCTGTATGAAAAATATGCGGAGCATGAAATGGTGTGAAAAATATGAAGAGCAAGAAAAGTTCTGAAAAATATGAGGAGCATGAAATGGTCTGAAATATATGAGGAGAATGAAAAGCTTTCAAAATATGAGGAGCATTGAGGGTGTGAAAAAAATGAAGAGCATGAAAAGTTGTGAAAAATACGAGGAGCATGAAAAGTTCTGAAAAATACGAGGAGCAAGAAAAGGTCTGAAAAATACGAGGAGCATGAAAATGTCTGAAAAATACGAGGAGTATGAAAAGGTCTCAAATATACGAGGAGCATGAAAAGGTCTGAAAAATAGGAAGAGCATGAAAAGGTGTCAAAAATACGAGGACCATGAAAAGGTGTCAAAAATATGAAGAGCATGAAAAGGTCTCAAATATGAGTAGCATGTAAAGGTGTGAAAAATAAGAGGAGCATGAATCAGTATGAAAAATATGAGGAGCATGAAACGGTGTGAAAAATATGAGGAGCATGAAACGGTCTGAAAAATATGAGGAGCATGAAAAACTGTCAAAAATATGAGGAGCATGAAACAGTGAGAAAAATATGAAGAGCCTGAAAAGGTGTGAAAAATATGAAGAGCATGAAAAGGAGTCAAAAATATGAGGAGCATCAAAAGGTGTCAAAAATATTAAGAGCACGAAAAGGTCTCAAAAATATGAGGAGCATGTAAAGGTGTGAAAAATATGAGGAGCATGTAAAGGCGTGAAAAATATGAAGAGCATGAAAAGGTGTGAAAAATATGAGGAGTATGCAAAGGTCTGAAAAATACGAGGATTATGAAAAGGTTTGAAAATACAAGGAGTATGAAATGGCCTAAAAAATACGAAGAGCATGAAAAGGTCTGAAAAATATGAGAGCATTAAAAGATCTGAAAAATATGAGGAGCATGAGAAGGTCTGAAAAATACGAGGAGCATGAAAAGGTGTCATAAATATGAAGAGCATGAAAAGGTGTCAAAATATGAGTAGCATGTAAAGGTGTGAAAAATAAGAGAAGCATGAATCTGTATGAAAAATATGAGGAACATGAAATGGTGTGAAAAATATGAAAAGGATGAAATGGTCTGAAAAATATGAGGAGCATGAAACGGTCTGAAATATATGAGGTGCATGAAAAGCTGTCAAAAAAATGAGGAGCATTAAGTGGTGTGAAAAAAATGAAGAGCATGAAAAGGTATGAAAAATATGCAGAGCATGAAAAGGTGTGGAAAACACAAAGAGCATGAAAAGATCTGAAAAATATGAAGAGCATGAAAAGGTGTGAAAAATACGAGGAGCATGAAAAGGTGTGAAAGCATTTTTCACACCATTTCACACTCCTCGCATTTTTCACACCTTTTCATGCTCCTCGTATTTTTTTTTCTTGCTCCTCGCATTATTCACACCATTTCATGCTCCTCGTTTTTTTTTTTTTTGCTCCTCGCATTTTTCACACCTTTTCATGCTCCTCGCATTTTTCACACCTTTTCATGCTCCTCGTATTTTTCACAGCTTTTCATGCTCCTCGCATTTTTCACACCTTTTCATGTTTCTCGCATTTTTCACACCTTTTCATGCTCCTCGGATTTTTTTTTCTTGCTCCTCGCATTTTTCACACCTTTTCATGCTCCTCGCATTTTTCACAGCTTTTCATGCTTCTCTCATTTTCAAACCTTTTCATGCTCTTCCAGTATTTGACACCTTTTCATGCTCCTTGAATTTTCACACCCCTTCATGCTCCCCGTATTTTTCACACCTTTTCATGTTCCTCGAATTTTTCACAGCTTTTCATGCTCCTCGCATTTTCAC
This sequence comes from Cervus canadensis, assembly GCF_019320065.1. Taxonomy (NCBI): domain Eukaryota; kingdom Metazoa; phylum Chordata; class Mammalia; order Artiodactyla; family Cervidae; genus Cervus; species Cervus canadensis. The sequence goes on along the minus strand of NC_057399.1, from coordinate 74,343,081 downwards.
ATCTTTTCATGCTCCTCGCAATTTTCACACCTTTTCATGCTCCTCGAAATTTTCAAAATTTTCATGCTCCTCGTCTTTTTTTTTTTTTTTTTTGCTGCTCGCATTTTTCACCGCTATTCATGTTCCACGTATTTTTCACACCATTTCATGCTCCCAGAATTTTTGACAGCTTTTCATGCTCCTCGAAATTTTCACACGTTTTCATGCTCCTCGCATTTTTCACACCTTTTTATTTTCCTCGCATTTTTCTCACCTTTTCTTGCTCGTTGTATTTTTTTTTCTTGCTCCTCGCATTTTTCACACCATTTCATGCTCCTTGTCTTTTTTGTTTTTTTTTTTGCTCTTCGCATTTTTCACACCTTTTCATGCTCCTCGCATTTTTCACACCTTTTCATGTTCTTCGCATTTTTCACACCTTTTCTATTCCTCGCATTTTCACCCCTTTTCATGCTCCTCGTATTTTTTTTTTGCTCCTCGCATTTTTCACACGTTTTCATGCTTCTCGCATTTTTCACTCCTTTTCATGCTTCTCTCATTTTTCAAACCTTTTCATGCTCTTCCAATATTTGACACCTTTTCATGCTCCTTGACATTTTCACACCTTTAATGCTCCTCGTATTTTTCACACCTTTTCATGTTCCTCGAATTTTTCACACCTTTTCATGCTCGTCGCATTTTCACATCTTTTCATGCTCCTCGCAATTTTCACACCTTTTCATGCTCCTCGAAATTTTCAAAATTTTCATGCTCCTCGTCTTTTTTTTTTTTTATTTTGCTGCTCGCATTTTTCACAGCTATTCATGTTCCACGTATTTTTCACACCATTTCATGCTCCCAGAATTTTTGACAGCTTTTCATGCTCCTCGAAATTTTCACACGTTTTCATGTTCCTCGTATTTTTCACACCTTTTCAAGTTCCTCGCATTTTTCACACCTTTTTATGTTCCTCACATTTTTCTCACCTTTTCTTGCTCCTTGTATATTTTTTCTTGCTCCTCGCATTTTTCACACCATTTCATGCTCCTTGTCTTTTTTGTTTTTTTTTTGCTCTTCACATTTTTCACACCTTTTCATGTTCCTCGCATTTTTCACACCTTTTCATGTTCCTCGCATTTTTCACACCTTTTCTATTCCTCGCAATTTTTCACACCTTTTCATGCTCCTCGCATTATTCACACCTTTTCATGCTCCTCGCATTTTACACAACTTTTCATGCTCCCCGTCTTTTTTTTTTTTGCTCCTCGCATTTTTCACACCTTTTCATGCTCCTCGAATTTTTTACACCTTTTCATGGTCCTCGTGTTTTTTTTCTTTTTGCTCCTCGCATTTTTCACTCCTTTTCATGCTCCTTGCATTTTTCACACCTTTTCATGCTCCTCGCATTTTTCACACCATTTCACGCTCCTCGCATTTTTCACACCTTTTCATGCTCCTCGTATTTTTTTTTCTTGCTCCTCGCATTTTTCACACCTTTTCATGCTCCTCGCATTATTCACAACATTTCATGCTCCTCGTTTTTTTTTTTTTTGCTCCTCGCATTTTTCACACCTTTTCATGCTCCTCGAATTTTTTACACCTTTTCATGGTCCTCGTGTTTTTTCACACCATTCATGCTTCCTTCGGCATTTTTTCAACCTTTTTCATGTTTCTCGCATTTTTCACATCTTTTCATGCTCCTCGGATTTTTTTTTCTTGCTCCTCGCATTTTTCACACCTTTTCATGCTCCTCGCATTTTTCTCACCTTTTCCTGCTCCTCGAATTTTTGACTTCTTTTCATGCTCCTCGAAATTTTCACACCTTTTCATGCCCCTCATATTTTTCACACCTTTTCATGCTCCTCACATTTTTCACACATTTTCATGCTCCTCGCATTTTTCACACCTTTTCATGCTCCTCGCATTTTTCACACCTTTTCTTGCTCCTTACATTTTTAACATCTTTTCATGCTCCTAGAATTTTTGCCAGCTTTTCATTTTCCTCGAAATTTTCACACCTTTTCATGCTCCTCGTCTTTTTTTTTTTGCTCCTCGCAATTTTCCCACCTTTTCATGCTCCTCGTCTTTTTTTTTTTTTGCTAGTCGCATTTTTCACACCTTTTCATGCTCCTCGCATTTTTCACACCTTTTCATGCTCCTCGCATTTTTCACACCTTTTAATGCTCCTTGCATTTTTCACACCTTTTCATGCTCCTCGTTCTTTTTTTTTTTTGCTCGCTCGGTATTTTCACACTTTTTTATTGCTCCTCCATTGTTTTTCACACCTTTTCATGCCTTCCTCGAATTTTCACCACTTTTCATGGCTCCTCGCATTTTCACACCATTTCATGCTCTGTCCAATTTTGACACCTTTTCATGCTTCTTTGAAAATTTTTCCCACAACCTTATTCAGCATCCTTCGCGTTTTTTCACAACTTTTTCTTGCTCTTCGCTTTTTTTTTTTTGCTCCTTCGCATTTTCACACCTTTCATGCTCCTTCGCAATTTTTCACCCTTTTCATTGCTCCTCGAATTTTTCACACCTTTTCATGGTCCTCGTCTTTTTTTTTTTTGCTCCTCGCATTTTTCACTCCTTTTCATACTCCTTGCATTTTTCACACCTTTTTTTGCTGCTTGCAATTTTCACACATTTTCATGCTCCTTTCTTTTTTCACAACTTTTCATGCTCCTCGTATTTTTCACACCTTTTCATGCTCCTCGCATTTTTGACAATTTTCATGCTCCTTGTCTTTTTAGTTTTGCTCTTCGCATTTTTCCCACCTTTTCATGCTCCTCGCGTTTTTCACACCTTTTCATGCTCCTCGCATTTTTGACAATTTTCATGCTCCTTCTCTTTTTAGTTTTGCTCTTCACATTTTTCCCACCTTTTCATGCTCCTCGCAATTTTCACACCTTTTCATGCTCCTCGAAATTTTCACAATTTTCATGCTCCTCGTCTTTTTTTTTTATTTTGCTCCTTGCATTTTTCAAAGCTATTCATGTTCCTCATATTTTTCACAACATTTCATGCTCCTAGAATTTTTGACACCCTTTCATGCTCCACGAAATTTTCACACCTTTTCATGCTCCTCATATTTTTCACACCTTTTGCTGTTCCTCGCATTTTTCACACCTTTTCATGCTCCTTACATTTTTCACACCTTTTCATGCTCGTTGCATTTTTCACACCTTTTCATGCTCGTCGTCTTTTCTTTTTTTTTGCTCTTCGCATTTTTCACACCTTTTCATGTTCCTCGAATTTTTCACACCTTTTCCTGCTCCTCGCATTTTTCACACCTTTTCAGTTTCCTCGTCTTTTTTTTTTTTTGCTCCTCGTATTTTTCTCCCTTTTTTCTCCTCCTCGTGTTTATCACACTTTTTTGCTCCTCGTATTTTGACACTTTTGATGCTCCTCTTATTTTCCTCACTTTCTGCTCCTCGTATTTTTCTGTTTTTTTTTTTTTGCTCCTCGTATTTTTCTCCCCCATTTCCGGCTCCTGGTATTTTTCACACTTTTCTTGCTCCTCCAATTATCACACTTTTGATGCTCCTCTTAGTTTCCCGACTGTTCTGCTCCTTGTATTTTTCTGTTTTTTTATTTTTTTTTGCTCCTCGTATTTTTCTGTTTTTTTTCTTGCTCCTCGAATTTTCAAAGCTATTCATGTTCCTCGTATTTTTCGCAACATTTCATGCTCCTAGAATTTTTGACACCCTTTCATGCTCCTCGAAATTTTCACACCTTTTCATGCTCCTCGCCTTTTTCACACCTTTTCATGCTCCTCACATTTTTCACACCTTTTCATGCTCATCTATTTTTTTTGCTTTTCTCATTTTTCACACCTTTTCATGCTCCTCGCATTTTTCACAACTTTTCATGCTCCTGGCGTGAAAATTTTGAGGAGCATGAAAAGGTGTGAAAAATGCGAGGAGCATGGAAAGGTGTGAAAAATGCGAGGAGCAAGAAAAGGTGTGAAAATTGCGAGGAGTCTGAAAAGGTGTGAAAAATGCGAAGAGCTTGAAAACGTGTGAAAAATGCAAGGAGTATGAAAAGGTGTGAAAAGTGCGAGGAGCATGGAAAGGAGTGAAAAATTCGAGGAGCACGGAAAGGTATGAAAAATGAGAAGAGCATGGAAAGGTGTGAAAAATACGAGGAGCATGAAAAGCTGTGAAAAATGCGAGGAGCAAAAAAAAAAAAAAAAGACGAGGAGCCTGGAAAGGTGTGAAAAATACGAGGGGCATGAAAAGCTTTGAAAATTTCAAGGAGCATGTAAAGTTTTCAAAAATTCGAAGAGCATGAAAAGGTGTGAAAAATGCGAGGAGCATGAAAAGCTGTGCAAAATGCGAGGAGCAAAAAAAAATGAAGAGGAGGATGAGAAGCTGTGAAAAATACGAGGAGCATGAAAAGGTATGAAAAATGAGAGGAACAAGAAAAGGTGTGAAAATCACGAGAGCATGAAAAGGTGTGAAAAATCTGGGGAGCATAAAAAGGTGTGAAAAATGGGAGGAACATGAAAAGGAGAAAAATATGAGGAGCATGAAACGGTGAAAATTTCGAGGAGCATGAAAAGGTGTCAAAAATGCGAGGAGCATGAAAAGGTGTGAAAAATATGAGGAGCATAAAAATGTGTAAAAATTTCGAGGAGCATGAAAGGTGTGAAAAATTCGAGAAGCATGAAAAGGTGTGAAAAAGGTGAGGACCATGAAAAGGTGTGAAAAATGCGAGGAGCATGAAAAGGTGTGAAAATTGCGAGAAGCATGAAAAGTTGTGAAAAATGCGAGGTGCATGAAAAGGTGTGAAAATTGCGAGAAGCATGAAAAGGTGTGAAAAAGGTGAGGACCATGAAAAGGTGTCAAAAATGCGAGGAGCATGAATAGATGTGAAAAAGGTGAGGACCATGAAAAGGTGTGAAAAATGAGAGGAGCATGAATAGGTGTGAAAAATTTGAGGAACATGAAAAGGTGTGAAAAATACGAGGAGCATGAAAAGGTGTGAAAATTTCGAGGAGCATGAAAAGGTGTCAAAATTCGAGGAGCATGAAAAGGTGTGAAAAATGCGAGGAGCATGAAAAGGTGTGAAAATTACGATGAGCATGAAAAGCTGTGAAAATTGGGAGGAGCAAAAAAAAAACCAGGAGCATAAAATGTTGTGAAAAAAGCGAGGAGCATGAAAAGGTGTGAAAAATTCGAGGAACATGAAAAGGTGTGAAAAATACGAGGAACATGAAAAGGGGTGAAAAATGCGAGGAGCATGAAAAACTGTGAAAAATGCGAGGAGCAAAAAAAAAAACAAAACAAAATCTAGCAGCATGAACAGGTGTGAAAAATGCGAGGAGCCTGAAAAGGTGTAAAAAATGCGAGGAGAAAAAAAAATCAAAAGACGAGCAGCATGAAAAGGTGTGAAAAATGCGAGGAGCATGAAAAGGTATGATAAATGCGAAGAGCAAAAAAAAAAAATCAAAAGACGAGCAGCATGAAAAGGTGTGAAAAATACGAGGAGCATGAAAAGGTGTGAAAAATACGAGGAGCATGAAAAGGAGTGAAAAATACGAGGAGTATGACAAGGTGTGAAAAATATGAGGAGCATGAAAAGGTGTGAAAAATACGAGGAGCATAAAAAGTTATGAAAAATCCCAAGAGCAGGAAAAGGTGTGAAAAATATGAAGAGCAGGAAAAGATGTGAAAAAATTGAAGATGAGGAAAAGTTGTAAAAAAAACGAGGCGCATGAAAAGGTGTGAAGAAATCGAAGAGCAGAAAAAGGTGTGAAAATTACGAGGAGAAGGAAAAGGCATCAAAAATACGAGGAGCATGACAAGGTGTGAAAAATACGAGGAGCATGAAAAGGTGTCAAGTATACGAGGAGGATGAAAAGGTGTCAGAAATATTTGGAGCAGGAAATGGTGTAAAAATACAAGGAGCAGAAAAAGTGTGAAAAATATGAGGAGTGTGAAAAGATCTCAAAAATACAAAGAGCGTGAAATGGTGTGAAAAATATGAAGAGCAGGAAAAGGTGTGAAAAATTCAAAGAGCATGAAAAGGTCTGAAAAATACGAGGAGCAGGAAAAAGTGTGAAAAATACGAGGAACATAAAAAGATGTGAAAAATTCCGAAGAGCAGGAAAAGGTGTGGAAAGTATCAGGAGCATGAAAAGGTGTCAAAAATACGAAGATCGTGAAAAGGTGTGAAAAATATGAAGAGTGTGAAAAGGTCTGAAAAATACGAGGAGCTTGAAAAGGTCGGAAAAATACGAGGAACATAAAAAGGTCTGAATAATACGAGGATCATGAAAAGGTGTGAAAAATACGAAGAGCAGGAAAAGGTGCGAAAAATACGAGTAGCATGAAAAGGTGTGAAAAAATGGAAGAGCAGGAAAAGGTGTGAAAAATATGAACTGCATGAAAAAGTGTGAAAAATATGAAGGGCGTGAAAAGGTGTGAAATATACGTGGAGCAAGAAAAGGTCTGAAAAATACGAGGAGCATGAAAAGGTGTGAAAAATTCGAAGAGCAGCAAAAGGTGGGAAAATATGAACTGCATGAAGGTGTGAAAAATATGAAGAGCATGAAAAGGTATGAAAAATACTAGGAGCATGAAAAGGTGTGAAAAATATGAGGAGCATGAAAAGGTTTGAAATGCACGAGGAGCATGAAGAGGTGTCAAAAATATGAAGCGTGTGAAAAGGTGTGAAAAATTCGAAAAGCAGGAAAATGTCTAAGAAGTTCGAAGAGCAGGAAAAGGTGTGAAAAATACGAGGAGCAGGAAAAGGTGTGAAAAATATGAGAAGCATGAAAAGATGTGAAAAATACGAGGAGCATGAAAAAGTGTGAAAAAATCGAAGAGCAGGAAAAGGTGTGAAAAATGTTCAGAGCAGAGAAATGTGTGAAAAATAAGAGAAGCGTGAAAAGGTGTCAAAAATATGAAGAGCTTGAAAAGGTGTGAAAAATATGAAGATCGTGAAGAGGTCTGAAAAATACGAGGAGCGAGAAAAGGTCTGAAAAATACGGGGAGAATGAAAAGGTGTGAAGAATTCGAAGACCAAGAAAAGTGTGAAAAATACGAAGAGCATGAATAGGTGAGAAAAATACAGGAGCATGAAAAGGTGTGAAATATTCGAAGAGCATGAAAAGGTGTGAAATATTCGAAGAGCATGACAAGGTGTGAAAAATACGAGGAGCATGAAAAGGTTTGAAAACTATGAACAGCATGAAAAGGTGTGAAAAATACGAGGAGCATGAAAAGGTGTGAAAAACTCGAGGAGCATGAGAAGGTGTGAAAAATTCGAAGAGCAGGAAAAGTGATGGAAAATATGAGGAGCACAAAACGGTGTAAAAAATTCAAAGATCAGGAAAAGTTGTGAAAAAAATGAACATCATGAAAAGGTGTGAAAAATACGAGGAGCATGAAAAGGTCTGAAAAATACGAGGAGCATGAAAAGGTGTGAAACATACGAGGAGCATGAAAAGATGTGAAAATACGTGGAGCCGGAAAAGGTGTGAAAAATACGAGGAGCATGAAAAGGTGTCAAGTATACGAGGAGGATGAAAAGGTGTCAGAAATATTTGGAGCAGGAAATGGTGTAAAATATACAAGGAGCAGAAAAAGTGTGAAAAATATGAGGAGTGTGAAAAGATGTCAAAAATACGAAGAGCGTGAAATGGTGTGAAAAATATGAAGAGCAGGAAAAGGTGTGAAAAATTCAAAGAGCATGAAAAGGTCTGAAAAATAAGAGGAGCAGGAAAAAGTGTGAAAAATACGAGGAACATAAAAAGATGTGAAAAATTCGAAGAGCAGGAAAAGGTGTGGAAAGTATCAGGAGCATGAAAAGGTGTCAAAAATACGAAGATCGTGAAAAGGTGTGAAAAATATGAAGAGTGTGAAAAGGTCTGAAAAATACGAGGAGCTTGAAAAGGTCGGAAAAATACGAGGAACATAAAAAGGTCTGAATAATACAAGGATCATGAAAAGGTGTGAAAAATACGAAGAGCAGGAAAAGGTGCGAAAAATACGAGTAGCATGAAAAGGTGTGAAAAAATGGAAGAGCAGGAAAAGGTGTGAAAAATATGAACTGCATGAAAAAGTGTGAAAATTATGAAGGGCGTGAAAAGGTGTGAAATATACGTGGAGCAAGAAAAGGTCTGAAAAATACGAGGAGCATGAAAAGGTGTGAAAAATTCGAAGAGCAGCAAAAGGTGGGAAAATATGAACTGCATGAAAAGGTGTGAAAAATATGAAGAGCATGAAAAGGTATGAAAAATACTAGGAGCATGAAAAGGTGTGAAAAATATGAGGAGCATGAAAAGGTATGAAATGCACGAGGAGCATGAAGAGGTGTCAAAAATATGAAGCGTGTGAAAAGGTGTGAAAAATTCGAAAAGCAGGAAAATGTCTAAGAACTTCGAGGAGCAGGAAAAGGTGTGAAAAATACGAGGAGCAGGAAAAGGTGTGAAAAATATGAGAAGCATGAAAAGGTGTGAAAAATACGAAGAGCAGGAAAAGGTGTGAAAAATACGAGGAAGAGGAAAAGGTGTGAAAAATACGAAGGGCAGGAAAAGGTGTGAAAAATATGAGGAGAATGAAAAGGTGTGAAAAATACAAGAGCAGGAAAAGGTGTGAAAAATACGAGGAGCATGAAAAAGTGTGAAAAAATCGAAGAGCAGGAAAAGGTGTGAAAAATGTTCGGAGCAGAGAAATGTGTGAAAAATAAGAGAAGCGTGAAAAGGTGTCAAAAATATGAAGAGCTTGAAAAGGTGTGAAAAATATGAAGATCGTGAAGAGGTCTGAAAAATACGAGGAGCGAGAAAAGGTCTGAAAAATACGGGGAGAATGAAAAGGTGTGAAGAATTCGAAGACCAAGAAAAGTGTGAAAAATACGAAGAGCATGAATAGGTGAGAAAAATACAGGAGCATGAAAAGGTGTGAAATATTCAAAGAGCATGACAAGGTGTGAAATATTCGAAGAGCATGACAAGGTGTGAAAAATCCGAGGAGCATGAAAAGGTTTGAAAACTATGAACAGCATGAAAAGGTGTGAAAAATACGAGGAGCATGAAAAGGTGTGAAAAACTCGAGGAGCATGAGAAGGTGTGAAAAATTCGAAGAGCAGGAAAAGTTATGGAAAATATGAGGAGCACAAAACGGTGTAAAAAATTCAAAGATCAGGAAAAGTTGTGAAAACAATGAACATCATGAAAAGGTGTGAAAAATACGAGGAGCATGAAAAGGTCTGAAAAATACGAGGAGCATGAAAAGTTGTGAAACATACGAGGAGCATGAAAAGATGTGAAAATACGTGGAGCCGGAAAAGGTGTGAAAAATACGAGGAGCATGAAAAGGTGTCAAGAATACGAGGAGGATGAAAAGGTGTCAAAAATATGAGGAGCAGGAAATGGTGTAAAAAATACAAGGAGCAGAAAAGGTGTGAAAAATATGAGGAGTGTGAAAAGATGTCAAAAATACGAAGAGTGTGAAATGGTGTGAAAAATATGAAGAGCAGGAAAAGGTGTGAAAAATTCAAAGAGCATGAAAAGGTCTGAAAAATACGAGGAGCAGGAAAAAGTGTGAAAAATACGAGGAACATAAAAAGATGTGAAAAATTCGAAGAGCAGGAAAAGGTGTGGAAAGTATCAGGAGCATGAAAAGGTGTCAAAAATACGAAGAGCGTGAAAAGGTGTGAAAAATATGAAGATTGTGAAAAGGTCTAAAAAATACGAGGAGCTTGAAAAGGTCGGAAAAATACGAGGAACATAAATAGGACTGAATAATACGAGGATCATGAAAAGGTGTGAAAAATACGAAGCACAGGAAAAGGTGCGAAAAATACGAGTAGCATGAAAAGGTGTGAACAAATGGAAGAGCAGGAAAAGGTGTGAAAAATATGAACTGCATGAAAAAGTGTGAAAAATATGAAGGGTGTGAAAAGGTGTGAAATATACGTGGAGCAAGAAAAGGTCTGAAAAATACGAGGAGCATGAAAAGGTGTGAAAAATTCGAAGAGCAGCAAAAGGTGGGAAAATATGAACTGCATGAAAAGGTGTGAAAAATATGAAGAGCATGAAAAGCTATGAAAAATACTAGGAGCATGAAAAGGTGTGAAAAATATGAGGAGCATGAAAAGGTTTGAAATGCACGAGGAGCATGAAGAGGTGTGAAAAATATGAAGCGTGTGAAAAGGTGTGAAAAATTCGAAAAGCAGGAAAATGTCTAAGAAGTTCGAGGAGCAGGAAAAGGTGTGAAAAATACGAGGAGCAGGAAAAGGTGTCAAGTATACGAGGAGGATGAAAAGGTGTCAAAAATATGAGGAAGAGGAAAAGGTGTGAAAAATACGAAGGGCAGGAAAAGGTGTGAAAAATATAAGGAGCATGAAAAGGTGTGAAAAATACAAAGAGCAGGAAAAGGTGTGAAAAATACGAGGAGCATGAAAAAGTGTGAAAAAATCGAAGAGCAGGAAAAGGTGTGAAAAATGTTCGGAGCAGAGAAATGTGTGAAAAATAACTATTTTTCTCCCCTTTTCCGGCTCCTGGGATTTTTCACACTTTTCTCGCTCCTCTCATTTTCACACTTTTGATGCTTCTCTTATTTTCCCCACTTTTCTGCTCCTCGTATTGCTCTGTTTTTTTTTTTTTTTGCTCCTCGTATTTTTCTCCCCTTTTCCTGCTCCTCGTGTTTTTCACACTTTTCATGCTCCTCGTATTTTTTTTTGCTCCTCACATTTATCACAGCTTTTCTTGCTCCTTGCATTTTTCACACCTTTTCATGCTCTTCGAATTTTTTACACCTTTTCATGGTCCTCGTCTTTTTTTTTTTTTTTCTCCTCACATTTTTCACACCTTTTCATGCTCCTCGAATTTTTTACACCTTTTCATGGTCCTCGTCTTTTTTTTTTTTTGCTCCTCGCATTTTTCACTCCTTTTCATGCTCCTTGCATTTTTCACACCTTTTCATGCTCCTCGCATTTTTCACACCATTTCACGCTCCTCGCATTTTTCACACATTTTCATGCTCCTCGTATTTTTTTTTTCTTTCTCCTCGCATTTTTCACACCTTTTCATGCTCCTCGCATTTTTCACACCTTTTCATGCTCCTCGTATTTTTCACACCATTTCATGCTCCTCGCATTTTTCACACCTTTTCATGTTTCTCGCATTTTTCACATCTTTTCATGCTCCTCGGATTTTTTTTTCTTGCTCCTCGCATTTTTCACACCTTTTCATGCTCCTCGCATTTTTCACTCCTTTTCATGCGTCTCTCATTTTTCAAACCTTTTCATGCTCTTCCAATATTTGACACCTTTCATGCTCCTTGACATTTTCACACCTTTTCATGCTCCTCGTATTTTTCACACCTTTTCATGTTCCTCGAATTTTTCACACCTTTTCATGCTCCTCGCATTTTCACATCTTTTCATGCTCCTCGCAATTTTCACACCTTTTCATGCTCCTTGAAATTTTCAGAATTTTCATGCTCCTCGTCTTTATTTTTTTTTATTTTGCTGCTCGCATTTTTCACAGCTATTCATGTTCCACGTATTTTTCACAACATTTCATGCTCCCAGAATTTTTGACAGCTTTTCATGCTCCTCGAAATTTTCACACGTTTTCATGCTCCTCGTATTTTTCACACCTTTTCTAGTTCCTCGCATTTTTCACACCTTTTTATGTTCCTCGCATTTTTCTCACCTTTTCTTACTCCTTGTATTTTTTTTCTTGCTCCTCGCATTTTTCACACCATTTCATGCTCCTTGTCTTTTTTTTTTTTTTTTTTGCTCTTCACATTTTTCACACCTTTTCATGTTCCTCGCATTTTTCACACCTTTTCATGTTCCTCGCATTTTTCACACCTTTTCTATTCCTCGCATTTTTCACACCTTTTCATGCTCCTCGCATTATTCACACCTTTTCATGCTCCTCGCATTTTACACAACTTTTCATGCTCCCCGTCTTTTTTTTTTTTGCTCCTCGCATTTTTCACACCTTTTCATGCTCCTCGGATTTTTTACACCTTTTCTTGGTCCTCGTCTTTTTTTTTTTTTGGCTCCTCGCATTTTTCACTCCTTTTCATGCTCCTTGCATTTTTCACACCTTTTGATGCTCCTCACATTTTTCACACCATTTCACGCTCCTCGCATTTTTCACACCTTTTCATGCTCCTCGTATTTTTTTTTCTTGCTCCTCGCATTATTCACACCATTTCATGCTCCTCGTTTTTTTTTTTTTTGCTCCTCGCATTTTTCACACCTTTTCATGCTCCTCGCATTTTTCACACCTTTTCATGCTCCTCGTATTTTTCTCAGCTTTTCATGCTCCTCGCATTTTTCACCCCTTTTCATGTTTCTCGCATTTTTCACACCTTTTCATGCTCCTCGGATTTTTTTTTCTTGCTCCTCGCATTTTTCACACCTTTTCATGCTCCTCGCATTTTTCACAGCTTTTCATGCTTCTCTCATTTTTCAAACCTTTTCATGCTCTTCCAATATTTGACACCTTTTCATGCTCCTTGAAATTTTCACACCCCTTCATGCTCCCCGTATTTTTCACACCTTTTCATGTTCCTCGAATTTTTCACACCATTTCATGCTCCTTGCATTTTTCACACCATTTCATGCTCCTCGCATTTTTCTCACCTTTTCCTGCTCCTCGAATTTTTGACACCTTTTCATGCTCCTCGAAATTTTCACACCTTTTCATGCTCCTCGAAATTTTCAAAATTTTCATGCTTCTCGTCTTTTTTTTTTTTATTTTGCTGCTTTCATTTTTCACAGCTATTCATGTTCCACGTATTTATCACACAATTTCATGCTCCCAGAATTTTTGACAGCTTTTCATGCTCCTGGAAATTTTCACACGTTTTCATGCTCCTCGTATTTTTCACACCTTTTCAAGTTCCTCGCATTTTTCACACTTTTTTATGTTCCTCGCATTTTTCTCACCTTTTCTTGCTCCTTGTATTTTCTTTTCATGCTCCTCGCATTTTTCACACCATTTCATGCTCCTTGTCTTTTTTGTTTTTTTTTTTGCTGTTCGCATTTTTCACACCTTTTCATGCTCCTCGCTTTTTTCACACCTTTTCATGCTCCTCGTATTTTTCACACCTTTTCATGCTCCTCACATTTTTCACTCCTTTTCATGTTTCTCGCATTTTTCACACCTTTTCATGCTCCTCGGATTTTTTTTTCTTGCTCCTCGCATTTTTCACACCTTTTCATGCTCCTCGCATTTTTCACACATTTTCATGCGTCTCTCATTTTTCAAACCTTTTCATACTCTTCCAATATTTGACACCTTTCATGCTCCTCGAAATTTTCACACCTTTTCATGCTCCTCGTATTTTTCACACCTTTTCATGTTCCTCGAATTTTTCACTCCTTTTCATGCTCGTCGCATTTTCACATCTTTTCATGCTCCTCGCAATTTTCACACCTTTTCATGCTCCTCGAAATTTTCAAAATTTTCATGCTCCTCGTCTTTTTTTTTTAAATTTTGCTGCTCGCATTTTTCACAGCTATTCATGTTCCACGTATTTTTCACACCATTTCATGCTCCCAGAATTTTTGACAGCTTTTCATGCTCCTCGAAATTTTCACACGTTTTCATGCTCCTCGTATTTTTCACACCTTTTCAAGTTCCTCGCATTTTTCACACCTTTTTATGTTCCTCACATTTTTCTCATCTTTTCTTGCTCCTTGTATATTTTTTCTTGCTCCTCGCATTTTTCACACCATTTCATGCTCCTTGTCTTTTTTGTTTTTTTTTTGCTGGCGATTTTCACACCTTTTCATGCTCTCGCATTTTTCACATCTTTTCATGCTCCTCCCAATTTTCACACCTTTTCATGCTCCTCGCATTTTTCACACATTTTCATGCTCCTCGTCTTTTTTTTTTTTGCTCCTCGCCTTTTTCACACCTTTTAATGCTCCTCTCATTTTTCACACCTTTTCATGCTCCTCGTATTTTTCACACCTTTTCATGTTCCTCGAATTTTTCACACCTTTTCATGCTCCCCGAATTTTTCACACCTTTTCATGCTTTTCTTTAAATTTTCACACCTTTTCATGCTCTCGTATTTTCACACTTTTCATGTTCTCGAATTTTTCACACTTTCATGCTCCTCGCATATTTCACACCTTTTCATGATCCTCGCATTTACACAACTTTTCAGCTCCCCGTCTTTTTTTTGCCCTCGCATTTTTCAACACCTTTTCATGCTCCTCGAATTTTTTACACCTTTTCATGGTCCTCGTTTTTTTTTTTTTTTGCTCCTCGCATTTTTCACTCCTTTTCATGCTCCTTGCATTTTTCACACCTTTTCATGCTCCTCGCATTTTTCACACCATTTCACGCTCCTCGCATTTTTCACACATTTTCATGCTCCTCGTATTTTTTTTTCTTGCTCCTCGCATTTTTCACACCTTTTCATGCTCCTCGCATTATTCACAACATTTCATGCTCCTCGTTTTTTTTTTTTTTGCTCCTCTCATTTTTCACACCTTTTCATGCTCCTCGCATTTTTCACACCTTTTTATGCTCCTCGTATTTTTCACACCTTTTCATGCTCCTCGCATTTTTCACACCTTTTCATGTTTCTCGCATTTTTCACACCTTTTCATGCTCCTCGAATTTTTTTTCTTGCTCCTCGCATTTTTCACACCTTTTCATGCTCCTCGCATTTTTCACAGCTTTTCATGCTTCTCTCATTTTTCAAACCTTTTCATGCTCTTCCAATATTTGACACCTTTTCATGCTCCTTGAAATTTTCACACCCCTTCATGCTCCCCGTATTTTTCACACCTTTTCTTGTTCCTCGAATTTTTCACAGCTTTTCATGCTCCTCGCATTTTCACATCTTTTCATGCTCCTCGCAATTTTCACACCTTTTCATGCTCCTCGAAATTTTCAAAATTTTCATGCTCCTCGTCTTTTTTATTTTTATTTTGCTGCTCGCATTTTTCACAGCTATTCATGTTCCACGTATTTTTCACACCATTTCATGCTCCCAGAATTTTTGACAGCTTTTCATGCTCCTCGAAATTTTCACACGTTTTCATGCTCCTCGTATTTTTCACACCTTTTCAAGTTCCTCGCATTTTTCACACCTTTTTATGTTCCTCGCATTTTTCTCATCTTTTCTTGCTCCTTGTATATTTTTTCTTGCTCCTCGCATTTTTCACACCATTTCATGCTCCTTGTCTTTTTTGTTTTTTTTTTTGCTTTTCGCATTTTTCACACCTTTTCATGCTCCTCGCATTTTTCACACCTTTTCATGCTCCTCGCATTTTTCACACCTTTTCATGCTCCTTGCATTTTTCACACCTTTTCATGCTCGTTGCATTTTTCACACCTTTTCATGCTCGTCGTCTTTTTTTTTTTTTTGCTCTTCGCATTTTTCACACCTTTTCATGTTCCTCGAATTTTTCACACCTTTTCCTGCTCCTCGCATTTTTCACACCTTTTCAGTTTCCTCGTCTTTTTTTTTTTTTGCTCCTCGTATTTTTCTCCCTTTTTTCTCCTCCTCGTGTTTATCACACTTTTTTGCTCCTCGTATTTTGACACTTTTGATGCTCCTCTTATTTTCCTCACTTTCTGATCCTCGTATTTTTCTGTTTTTTTTTTTTTTTTTTTTTTTTTTTTTTTTTTTTTTTTTTTTTTTTTTTGCTCCTCGTATTTTTCTCCCCTTTTCCGGCTCCTGGTATTTTTCACACTTTTCTTGCTCCTCCAATTTTCACATTTTTGATGCTCCTCTTAGTTTCCCGACTGTTCTGCTCCTTGTATTTTTCTGTTTTTTTATTTTTTTTTGCTCCTCGTATTTTTCTGTTTTTTTTCTTGCTCCTCGAATTTTCAAAGCTATTCATGTTCCTCGTATTTTTCGCAACATTTCATGCTCCTAGCATTTTTGACACCCTTTCATGCTCCTCGAAATTTTCACACATTTTCATGCTCCTCGCCTTTTTCACACCTTTTCATGCTCCTCACATTTTTCACACCTTTTCATGCTCATCTATTTTTTTTG
The DNA here is from genome assembly GCF_019320065.1 of Cervus canadensis. Lineage (NCBI taxonomy): Eukaryota > Metazoa > Chordata > Mammalia > Artiodactyla > Cervidae > Cervus > Cervus canadensis. Next base: position 74,327,107 of record NC_057399.1, on the reverse strand, counting down.
CTTTTCTCATTTTTCACACCTTTTCATGCTCCTCGCATTTTTCACAACTTTTCATGCTCCTGGCGTGAAAATTTTGAGGAGCATGAAAAGGTGTGAAAAATGCGAGGAGCATGGAAAGGTGTGAAAAATGCGAGGAGCAAGAAAAGGTGTGAAAATTGCGAGGAGCCTGAAAAGGTGTGAAAAATGCTAAGAGCTTGAAAACGTGTGAAAAATGCAAGGAGTATGAAAAGGTGTGAAAAGTGCGAGGAGCATGGAAAGGAGTGAAAAATTCGAGGAGCACGGAAAGGTATGAAAAATGAGAAGAGCATGGAAAGGTGTGAAAAATACGAGGAGCATGAAAAGCTGTGAAAAATGCGAGGAGCAAAAAAAAAAAAAAGACGAGGAGCCTGGAAAGGTGTGAAAAATACGAGGGGCATGAAAAGGAGTGAAAAATACGAGGAGCATGACAAGGTGTGAAAAATACGAGGAGCATAAAAAGTTATGAAAAATCCCAAGAGCAGGAAAAGGTGTGAAAAATATGAAGAGCAGGAAAAGGTGTGAAAAATACGAGGAGCAGGAAAAGATGTGAAAAAAATGAAGATGAGGAAAAGTTGTAAAAAAAACGAGGCGCATGAAAAGGTGTGAAGAAATCGAAGAGCAGAAAAAGGTGTGAAAATTACGAGGAGAAGGAAAAGGCATCAAAAATACGAGGAGCATGACAAGGTGTGAAAAATACGAGGAGCATGAAAAGGTGTCAAGTATACGAGGAGGAAGAAAAGGTGTCAGAAATATTTGGAGCAGGAAATGGTGTAAAAAATACAAGGAGCAGAAAAAGTGTGAAAAATATGAGGAGTGTGAAAAGATCTCAAAAATACAAAGAGCGTGAAATGGTGTGAAAAATATGAAGAGCAGGAAAAGGTATGAAAAATTCAAAGAGCATGAAAAGGTCTGAAAAATACGAGGAGCAGGAAAAAGTGTGAAAAATACGAGGAACATAAAAAGATGTGAAAAATCCGAAGAGCAGGAAAAGGTGTGGAAAGTATCAGGAGCATGAAAAGGTGTCAAAAATACGAAGATCGTGAAAAGGTGTGAAAAATATGAAGAGTGTGAAAAGGTCTGAAAAATACGAGGAGCTTGAAAAGGTCGTAAAATACGAGGAACATAAAAAGGTCTGAATAATACGAGGATCATGAAAAGGTGTGAAAAATACGAAGAGCAGGAAAAGGTGCGAAAAATACGAGTAGCATGAAAAGGTGCGAAAAATACGAGTAGCATGAAAAGGTGTGAAAAAATGGAAGAGCAGGAAAAGGTGTGAAAAATATGAACTGCATGAAAAAGTGTGAAAAATATGAAGGGCGTGAAAAGGTGTGAAATATACGTGGAGCAAGAAAAGGTCTGAAAAATACGAGGAGCATGAAAAGGTGTGAAAAATTCGAAGAGAAGCAAAAGGTGGGAAAATATGAACTGCATGAAAAGGTGTGAAAAATATGAAGAGCATGAAAAGGTATGAAAAATACTAGGAGCATGAAAAGGTGTGAAAAATATGAGGAGCATGAAAAGGTTTGAAATGCACGAGGAGCATGAAGAGGTGTCAAAAATATGAAGCGTGGGAAAAGGTGTGAAAAATTCGAAAAGCAGGAAAATGTCTAAGAAGTTCGAAGAGCAGGAAAAGGTGTGAAAAATACGAGGAGCAGGAAAAGGTGTGAAAAATATGAGAAGCATGAAAAGGTGTGAAAAATACGAGGAGCATGAAAAAGTGTGAAAAAATCGAAGAGCAGGAAAAGGTGTGAAAAATGTTTGGAGCAGAGAAAGGTGTGAAAAATAAGAGAAGCGTGAAAAGGTGTCAAAAATATGAAGAGCTTGAAAAGGTGTGAAAAATATGAAGATCGTGAAGAGGTCTGAAAAATACGAGGAGCGAGAAAAGGTCTGAAAAATACGGGGAGAATGAAAAGGTGTGAAGAATTCGAAGACCAAGAAAAGTGTGAAAAATACGAAGAGCATGAATAGGTGAGAAAAATACAGGAGCATGAAAAGGTGTGAAATATTCGAAGAGCATGACAAGGTGTGAAATATTCGAAGAGCATGACAAGGTGTGAAAAATCCGAGGAGCATGAAAAGGTTTGAAAACTATGAAAAGCATGAAAAGGTGTGAAAAATACGAGGAGCATGAAAAGGTGTGAAAAACTCGAGGAGCATGAGAAGGTGTGAAAAATTCGAAGAGCAGGAAAAGTTATGGAAAATATGAGGAGCACAAAACGGTGTAAAAAATTCAAAGATCAGGAAAAGTTGTGAAAAAAATGAACAGCATGAAAAGGTGTGAAAAATACGAGGAGCATGAAAAGGTCTGAAAAATACGAGGAGCATGAAAAGTTGTGAAACATACGAGGAGCATGAAAAGATGTGAAAATACGTGGAGCCGGAAAAGGTGTGAAAAATACGAGGAGCATGAAAAGGTGTCAAGCATACGAGGAGGATGAAAAGGTGTCAGAAATAGGAGGAGCAGGAAAGGGTGTAAAAAATACAAGGAGCAGAAAAAGTGTGAAAAATATGAGGAGTGTGAAAAGATGTCAAAAATACGAAGAGCGTGAAATGGTGTGAAAAATATGAAGAGCAGGAAAAGGTGTGAAAAATTCAAAGAGCATGAAAAGGTCGGAAAAATACGAGGAGCAGGAAAAAGTGTGAAAAATACGAGGAACATAAAAAGATGTGAAAAATTCGAAGAGCAGGAAAAGGTGTGGAAAGTATCAGGAGCATGAAAAGGTGTCAAAAATACGAAGAGCGTGAAAAGGTGTGAAAAATATGAAGATTGTGAAAAGGTCTGAAAAATACGAGGAGCTTGAAAAGGTCGGAAAAATACGAGGAACATAAATAGGACTGAATAATACGAGGATCATGAAAAGGTGTGAAAAATACGAAGAGCAGGAAAAGGTGCGAAAAATACGAGTAGCATGAAAAGGTGTGAACAAATGGAAGAGCAGGAAAAGGTGTGAAAAATATGAACTGCATGAAAAAGTGTGAAAAATATGAAGGGTGTGAAAAGGTGTGAAATATACGTGGAGCAAGAAAAGGTCTGAAAAATACGAGGAGCATGAAAAGGTGTGAAAAATTCGAAGAGCAGCAAAAGGTGGGAAAATATGAACGGCATGAAAAGGTGTGAAAAATATGAAGAGCATGAAAAGGTATGAAAAATACTAGGAGCATGAAAAGGTGTGAAAAATATGAGGAGCATGAAAAGGTTTGAAATGCACGAGGAGCATGAAGAGGTGTCAAAAATAGGAAGCGTGTGAAAAGGTGTGAAAAATTCGAAAAGCAGGAAAATGTCTAAGAAGTTCGAGGAGCAGGAAAAGGTGTGAAAAATACGAGGAGCAGGAAAAGGTGTGAAAAATATGAGAAGCATGAAAAGGTGTGAAAAATACGAAGAGCAGGAAAAGGTGTGAAAAATACGAGGAAGAGGAAAAGGTGTGAAAAATACGAAGGGCAGGAAAAGGTGTGAAAAATATAAGGAGCATGAAAAGGTGTGAAAAATACAAGAGCAGGAAAAGGTGTGAAAAATACGAGGAGCATGAAAAAGTGTGAAAAAATCGAAGAGCAGGAAAAGGTGTGAAAAATGTTCGGAGCAGAGAAATGTGTAAAAAATAAGAGAAGCGTGAAAAGGTGTCAAAAATATGAAGAGCGTGAAAAGGTGTGAAAAATATGAAGAGCGTGAAGAGGTCTGAAAAATACGAGGAGCAAGAAAAGGTCTGAAAAATACGGGGAGAATGAAAAGGTGTGAAGAATTCGAAGAACAAGAAAAGTGTGAAAAATACGAAGAGCACGAATAGGTGAGAAAAATACAGGAGCATGAAAAGGTGTGAAATATTCGAAGAGCATGACAAGGTGTGAAAAATCCGAGGAGCATGAAAAGGTTTGAAAACTATGAACAGCATGAAAAGGTGTGAAAAATACGAGGAGCATGAAAAGGTGTGAAAAACTCGAGGAGCATGAGAAGGTGTGAAAAATTCGAAGAGCAGGAAAAGTTATGGAAAATACGAGGAGCACAAAACGGTGTAAAAAATTCAAAGATCAGGAAAAGTTGTGAAAAAAATGAACATCATGAAAAGGTGTGAAAAATACGAGGAGCATGAAAAGGTCTGAAAAATACGAGGAGCATGAAAAGTTGTGAAACATACGAGGAGCATGAAAAGATGTGAAAATACGTGGAGCCGGAAAAGGTGTGAAAAATACGAGGAGCATGAAAAGGTGTCAAGTATACGAGGAGGATGAAAAGGTGTCAAAAATATGGGGAGCAGGAAATGGTGTAAAAAATACAAGGAGCAGAAAAGGTGTGAAAAATATGAGGAGTGTGAAAAGATGTCAAAAATACGAAGAGCGTGAAATGGTGTGAAAAATATGAAGAGCAGGAAAAGGTGTGAAAAATTCAAAGAGCATGAAAAGGTCTGAAAAATACGAGGAGCAGGAAAAAGTGTGAAAAAACGAGGAACATAAAAAGATGTGAAAAATTCGAAGAGCAGGAAAAGGTGTGGAAAGCATCAGGAGCATGAAAGGGTGTCAAAAATATGAAGAGCGTGAAAAAGTGTGAAAAATATGAAGAGTGTGAAAAGGTCTGAAAAACACAAGGAGCTTGAAAAGGTCGGAAAAATACGAGGAACATAAAAAGGTCTGAATAATACGAGGAGCATGAAAAGGTGTGAAAAATACGAAGAGCAGGAAAAGGTGCGAAAAATACGAGTAGCATGTAAAGGTGTGAAAAATGGAAGAGCAAGGAAAAGGTGTGAAAATTGAACTGCCATGAAAAAGTGTGAAAAAATATGAAGGGCGTGAAAGGTGTGAATTATACGTGGAGCAAGAAAAGGTCTGAAAAATACGAAGGAGCATGAACAAGGTGTAAAAATTCGAAGAGCAGCAAAAGGTGATGAAAATATGAACTGCATGAAAAGGTGTGAAAAATATGAAGAGCATGAAAAGGTATGAAAAATACTAGGAAGCATGAAAAGGTTGAAATCATAAAAAAGGTTTGAAAAACACTGCCCCGAGGAGCATGAAGAGGTGTAAACAATAGAAGCTGTGAAAAGGTTGAAATTCGAAAAGCAGGAAATGTCTAGAAGTTCGAGGACCAGGAAAAGCATGTGAAATCGCGGAGCAAAAAAATATGAGACGCATGAAAAGGATGTGAAAAATACGAAGAAGCGAGAAAAGGTGTGAAAAATACAAGGAAGAGGAAAAGGTGTGAAATACCAAGGAAGATGAAAAGGTGTGAAAAAAATACGAAAGGCGGAAGTGTGGAAAATACGAGGAGCATTCATAAATAATCGGAAGGGAAGGCAAATTGATGTTGGAGATGTGTGAAAAATAAGAGAAGCGTGAAAAGGTGTGAAAAATATGAAGAGAGTGAAAAGGTGTGAAAAATATGAAGAGCGTGAAGAGGTCTGAAAAATACGAGGAGCGTGAAAAGGTCTGAAACATACGGGGAGAATGAAAAGGTGTGAAGAATTCGAAGAGCAGGAAAAGGTGTGAAATCTTCGAAGAGCATGACAAGGTGTGAAAAATCCGAGGAACATGAAAAGGTTTGAAAACTATGAACAGCATGAAAAGTGTGAAAAATACGAAGAGCATGAAAAGGTGAGAAAAATACAGGAGCATGAAAAGGTGTGAAATATTCGAAGAGCAGGAAAAGGTATGAAATCTTCGAAGAGCATGACAAGGTGTGAAAAATCCGAGGAACATGAAAAGGTTTGAAAACTATGAACAGCATGAAAAGGTGTGAAAAATACGAGGAGCATGAAAAGGTGTGAAAAACTCGAGGAGCATGAGAAGGTGTGAAAAATCGAAGAGCAGGAAAAGTTATGGAAAATACGAGGAGCACAAAATGGTGTAAAAAATTCAAAGATCAGGAAAAGTTGTGAAAAATATGAACATCATGAAAAGGTGTGAAAAATACGAGGAGCATGAAAAGTTGTGAAACATACGAGGAGCATGAAAAGATGTGAAAATACGTGGAGCCGGAAAAGGTGTGAAAAATACGAGGAGCATAAAAAGGTGTGAACAATTCAAAGAGGAGGAAAAGGTGTGAAAAATACAAGGAGCAGAAAAGGTGTGAAAAATGCAAGGAGTGTGAAAAGATGTCAAAAATACGAAGAGCGTGAAAAGGTGTGAAAAATATGAAGAGTGTGAAAAGTTCCGAAAAATACGAAGAGCAGGTAAAGGTCGGAAAAATACGAGCAGCATGAAATGTGTGATAAATACGAAGAGCAGGATAAGGTGCGAAATATACGAGGAGCATGAAATGTGTGAAAAATGCGAGGAGCATTACAAGGTGTGAAAAATACAAGGAGCACTAAAAGGTGTGAAAAATATGAAGAGTATGTAAAGGAGTGAAAAATTCGAAGAGCAGGAAAAGGTGTGTAAAATACGAGAAGAATGAAAAGGTGTGAAATATTCGAAGAGCATGACAAGCTGTGAAAAATCCGAGGAGCATCACATGTGAAAAATACGAGGAGCAGGAAAAGGTGTGAAAAATACGAGGAGCATGAAATGGTGTCAAAAATATGGAGAGCGTGAAAAGGTGTGAAAAATATGAGCAGCATGAAAAGGTCTGAAAAATACAAGGAGCATGACAAGGTGTGAAAAATACGAGCAGCAGGAAAAGGTGTGAAAAATATGATTAGCATGACAAGGTGTGAAAAACACGAAGAGCAGGAAAAGGTAGAAAAATATTAGAAGCACGAAAAATTCTGAAAAATACAAGGAGCATGAAAAGGTGTGAAAAATACGAGGAGGATGAAAAGGTGTGAAAAATACGAAGAGCAGGAAAAGGTGCGAAAAATACGAGGATCATGAAAGGTGTGAAAAAATCAAAGAGCAGGAAAAGGCATGAAACTTACGAGGAGCAGGAAATGGCGTGAAAAATACGAGGAGCATGAAATGGTGTCAAAAATATGAAGAGCGAGAAAAGGTTGAAAAATACGAGGAGCGGGAAAAGGTGTGAAAAATACGAGGAGCATGAAAAGGTCTGAAAAATACGAAGAGCATGAAAAGGTGTGAAAAATACGGGGAGCATGAAAAGGTGTGGAAAATACGAAGAGCAAGGAAAGGTGCGAATAATACGAGAAGCCTGAAAAGGTATGAAGAAATCGAAGAGCAGGAAAAGGTGTGAAAAATACGAGGAGTAGAAAAAGATGTGAAAAATATGAGGAGCATGAAAAGGTGTCAAAAATAGAAAGAGAGTGTAAAAGTGTGAAAAATATGAAAAGCAAGAAAAGGTCTGAAATATACGAGGAGCATGAAAAGGTGTGAAAAATACGTGGAGAATGAAAAGGCAGGAAAAATATGAGGAGCATCAAAAGCTGTGAAAAATGCAAGGAGCAGGAAAAGTGTGAAAAATACGAGGAGCATGAAAAGGTGTGAAAAATACCAAGAGCATGAAAACGTGTGAAAAATATGAAGAGCAAGAAAAGGCCTGAAAAATAGGAGTGGCAAAAAAAGTCTGAAAAATACGAGGAGCATGAAAAGGTCTGAGAAATACGAGGAGCATGAAAAGGTCTGAAAAATCTGAGGAGCTAGAAAACGTCTGAAAAATATGAAGAGCCTGAAAAGGTGTGAAAAATATGAAGAGCATGAAAAGGTGTGAAAAATACAAGGAACATGAAACGGAGTGAAAAATATGAGGAGCATGAAGAGGTGTGAAAAATACGAGGAGCATGAAACACTCTGAAAAACACGAGATCATGAAATGGAGTGAACAACACGAAGAGCATGGAAAGCTGTGAAAAATATCAAGAGCAAGAAAAGGTCTGAAAAATATGAAAAGCATGATAAGGTGTCAAAAATATGAAGAGCATGAAAAGGTTTGAAAAATACGACGAGCCTGAAAAGGTGTGAAAAACACGAAGAGCATGAAAAGGTGTGAAAAATACGAAGAGCTTGAAAAGATGTGACAAATACGAAGAGCATGTAAAGTTGTGAAAAATACGAGGAGCATGAAAAGGTCTGAAAAATACGAGGAGCACGAAGACGTCTGAAAAATACGACGAGCATGAAAAGGTCTGAAAAATATGTAGAGCAAGAAAAAGTGTCAAAAATATGAGGAGCATGAAAAGGTGTCAAAAATACGAAGAGCCTGAAAAGGTGTCAAAAATATGAGTAGCATGCAAAGGTTGAAAAATAAGAGGAGCATGAATTTGTATAAAAAAATATGAGGAGCATGAAACGGTGTGAAAAATATGAAGAGCTTGAAAAGGTGTGAAAAATATGAAGAGCATGAAAAGGTGTAAAAAATATGAAGAGCATGAAAAGGTCTGAAAAAAACGAGGGGCAGGAAAAGGTCTCAAAAATACGAGGAGCATGAAAAGGTCTGAAAAATACAAGCAGCATGAAAAGGCCTGAAAAATATGAGGAGCTAGAAAAGGTCTGAGAATTACGAGGAGCATGAAATGATCTGAGAAATACGAGGAGAATGAAAAGGTGTGAAAAATACGAGGAGCATGAAAAGGTGTGAAGAATACGAAGAGCATGAAAAGGTCTGAAAAATATGAAGAGCATGAAAAGGTCTGAAAAATATGAAGAGCATGAAAAGGTGTGAAAATCGGAGGAGCATGAAAAGGTGTGAAAAATACAAGGAGCATGAAAAGGTCTGAAAAATATGAAGAGCATGAAAAGGTCTGCAAAATAGGAGGAGCATGAAAGTGTCTGAAAAACATGACGAGCTAGAAAACGTCTGAAAAATATGAAGAGCCTGAAAAAGCGTGAAAAATATGAAGAGCATGAAAAGGTGTGAAAAATACAAGGAACATGAAACGGAGTGAAAAATATGAGGAGCATGAAGAGGTGTGAAAAATACGAGGAGCATGAAACACTCTGAAAAACACGAGATCATGAAATGGAGTGAACAACACGAAGAGCATGGAAAGCTGTGAAAAATATCAAGGGCAAGAAAAGGTCTGAAAAATATGAAAAGCATGATAAGGTGTCAAAAATATGAAAAGCATGAAAAGGTTTGAAAAATACGACGAGCCTGAAAAGGTGTGAAAAACACGAAGAGCATGAAAAGGTGTGAAAAATACGAAGAGCTTGAAAAGGTGTGACAAATACGAAGAGCATGAAAACTTGTGAAAAATACGAGGAGCATGAAAAGGTCTGAAAAATACGAGGAGCACGAAGACGTCTGAAAAATACGAAGAGCATGAAAAGGTCTGAAAAATATGTAGAGCAAGAAAAAGTGTCAAAAATATGAGGAGCATGAAAAGGTGTCAAAAATACGAAGAGCATGAAAAGGTGTCAAAAATATGAGTAGCATGTAAAGGCTGAAAAATAAGAGGAGCATGAAATTGTATAAAAAAATATGAGGAGCATGAAACGGTGTGAAAAATATGAAGAGCTTGAAAAGGTGTCAAAAATATGAGGAGCATGTAAAGGTGTGAAAAATATGAGGAGCATGAATCTGTATGAAAAATATGAGAAGTGTGAAACGGTGTGAAAAATATGAAGAGCATGAAAAGGAGTGAAAATTATGAGGAGTGTTAAAACATCTTAAAAATGCGAGGAGCATGAAAAGGTCTGAAAAATATGTGGAGCATGAAAAGATGTCAAAAATATGAGGAGAATGAAAAGGTGTGTAAAATATGAAGAGCATGAAACCGTCTCAAAAATATGAAGAGCATGAAAAGATGTGAAAAATACGAAGATCTTGAAAAGGTGTGACAAATACGAAGAGCATGTAAAGTTGTGAAAAATATCAAGAGCAAGAAAAGGTCTGAAATATATGAAAAGCATGATAAGGTGTCAAAAATATGAGGAGCATTAAAAGCTGTCGAAAATATGAGAAGCATGTAAAGGTGTGAAAAATATGAGGAGCATGTAACTCTATGAAAAATGAGAGGAGGATGAAATGGTGTGAAAAATATGAAGAGCATGAAAAGGTGTGAAAAATATGAGGAGTATGAAACACTCTGAAAAACACGAGATCATGAAATGGAGTGAAAACACAAAGAGCATGGAAAGCTGTGAAAAATATCAAGAGCATGAAAAGGTCTGAAAAATATGAAAACCATGAAAAAGTGTCAAAAATATGAAGAGCATGAAAAGCTGTGAAAAATACGACGAGCCTGAAAAGGTGTGAAAAAGACGAAGAGCATGTAAAGATGTGAAAATACGAGGAGCATGAAGAGGTCTGAAAAATACGAGGAGCATGAAGATGTCTGAAAAATACGACGAGCATGAGAAGCTCTGAAAAATATGTAGAGCATGAAAACGTGTCAAAAATATGAGTAGCATGTAAAGTTTGAAAAATAAGAGGAGCATGAATTTGTATAAAAAATATGAGGAGCATGAAACGGTGTGAAAAATATGAAGACCTTGAAAAGGTGTGAAAAATATGAGGAGCATGAAAAGGTGTAAAAAATATGAAGAGCATGAAAAGGTGTCAAAAATATGAGGAGCATCTAAAGGTGTGAAAAATATGAGGAGCATGAATCTGTATGAAAAATATGACGAGCGTGAAACGGTGTGAAAAATATGAAGAGCATGAAAAGGAGTGAAAATTATGAGGAGTATGAAAACGTCTTAAAAATGCGAAGAGCATGAAAAGGTCTGAAAAATATGTGGAGCATGAAAAGGTGTGAAAAATACTAGGAGCATGAAAAGGTGTGAAAAACATGAAGAGCATGAAAAGCTGTGAAAAATATAAAAAGCATGAAACGGTCTGAAAAATATGAAGAGCATGAAAAGGTGTGAAAATTATGAGGAGTATGAAAACCTCTTAAAAATACGAGGAGCATGAAAAGCTGTGAAATATACGAGGAGCATGAAAAGGTGTGTAAAATACGAGGAGCATGAAAATGTGTGAAAAATATGAAGAGCATGAAAGGGTATGAAAAATATGAGGAGCATGAAACTCTGTGAAAAATACGAGGAGCTTGAAATATTGTGAAAAAATGAGGAGCATGAAAAGATCTCAAAATTAAGAGGAGCATTTAAAGGTCTGAAAAATAGGAGGAGCATGAAGAGCTCTGAAAAATATGAGGAGCATGAAAAGGTGTGAAATATATGTAGAGCATGAAAAGGTGTCAAAAATATGGTGAGCATGAAAACGTGTCAAAAATATGAAGAGCATGAAAAGGTGTCAAAAATATGAGTAGCATGTAAAGGTTGAAAAATAAGAGGAGCATGAATTTGTATAAAAAATATGAAGAGCATGAAAAGGTGTGAAAAATATCAAGTGCATGAAAGATGTAAAAAAATATGAAGAGCATGAAATGTGTGAAAAACACGAAGGGCATGCAATGGTGTGAAAAATATCAAGAGCATGAAAAAGTCTGAAAAATATGAAGAGCATGAAAAGGTGTGAAAAATATCAAGAGCATGAAATATGTGAAAAACACGAAGGGCATGAAAAGGTGTGAGGAATGTGAAGAGCGTGAAAAAGTCTGAAAAATATGAAGAACATGAAAAGGTGTGAAAAACCAGATGAGCATCAAAAGGTATGAAAAAAACGAAGAGCTTAAAAAAGTGTGAAAAGTATGAAGAGCATGAAAAATTGTGAAAAATACGAGGAGCATGAAAAGTTGTGAAAAATAAGAGGAGCATGAAATGTTGTGAAAAATATGAAGAGGATGAAAAAATGTGAAAAATAAGAAGAGCATGAAAAGGTGTGAAAAACCAGATGAGCATCAAAAGGTATGAAAAAAACGAAGAGCTTGAAAAGGTGTGAAAAATACGAAGAGCATGAAAAATTGTGAAAAATACGAGGAGCATGAAAAGCTCTGAAAAATACGAGGAGCATGAAAAGTTCTGAAAAATTCGATGAGCATGAAAAGATCTCAAAAATATGAGGAGCATAAAAAGGTTTGAAAAATACGAGGAGCATGAAAAGGTCTGAAAAATATGAAGAGTATGAAAAGGTGTCAAAAATATGAGAAGCATGTAGAGGTGTGAAAAATATGAGGAGCATGAAACTGTATGAAAAATATGCGGAGCATGAAATGGTGTGAAAAATATGAAAAGCAAGAAAAGGGGCGAAAAATATGAGGAGTATGCAAAGGTCTGAAAAATACAAGGAGTATGAAATGGTCTAAGAAATACGAGGAGCATGAGAAGGTCTGAAAAATACGAGGAGCATGAAAAGGTGTCAAAAATATGAAGAGCATGAAAAGGTGTCAAAATATGAGTAGCATACAAGTTGTGAAAAATAAGAGGAGCATGAATCTGTATGAAAAATATGCGGAGCATGAAATGGTGTGAAAAATATGAAGAGCAAGAAAAGTTCTGAAAAATATGAGGAGCATGAAATGGTCTGAAATATATGAGGAGAATGAAAAGCTTTCAAAATATGAGGAGCATTGAAAGGTGTGAAAAAAATGAACTCGTCTTTTTTTTTTTTATTTTGCTCCTTGCATTTTTCAAAGCTATTCATGTTCCTCATATTTTTCACAACATTTCATGCTCCTAGAATATTTGACACCCTTTCATGCTCCACGAAATTTTCACACCTTTTCATGCTCCTCATATTTTTCACACCTTTTGCTGTTCCTCGCATTTTTCACACCTTTTCATGCTCCTTACATTTTTCACACCTTTTCATGCTCGTTGCATTTTTCACACCTTTTCATGCTCGTCGTCTTTTTTTTTTTTTTGCTCTTCGCATTTTTCACACCTTTTCATGTTCCTCGAATTTTTCACACCTTTTCCTGCTCCTCGCATTTTTCACTCCTTTTCAGTTTCCTCGTCTTTTTTTTTTTTTGCTCCTCGTATTTTTCTCCCTTTTTTCTCCTCCTCGTGTTTATCACACTTTTTTGCTCCTCGTATTTTGACACTTTTGATGCTCCTCTTATTTTCCTCACTTTCTGATCCTCGTATTTTTCTGTTTTTTTTTTTTTTTTTTTTTTTTTTTTTTTTTTTTTTTTTTTTTTTTTTTGCTCCTCGTATTTTTCTCCCCTTTTCCGGCTCCTGGTATTTTTCACACTTTTCTTGCTCCTCCAATTATCACATTTTTGATGCTCCTCTTAGTTTCCCGACTGTTCTGCTCCTTGTATTTTTCTGTTTTTTTATTTTTTTTTGCTCCTCGTATTTTTCTGTTTTTTTTCTTGCTCCTCGAATTTTCAAAGCTATTCATGTTCCTCGTATTTTTCGCAACATTTCATGCTCCTAGCATTTTTGACACCCTTTCATGCTCCTCGAAATTTTCACACATTTTCATGCTCCTCGCCTTTTTCACACCTTTTCATGCTCCTCACATTTTTCACACCTTTTCATGCTCATCTATTTTTTTTGCTTTTCTCATTTTTCACACCTTTTCATGCTCCTCGCATTTTTCACAACTTTTCATGCTCCTGGCGTGAAAATTTTGAGGAGCATGAAAAGGTGTGAAAAATGCGAGGAGCATGGAAAGGTGTGAAAAATGCGAGGAGCAAGAAAAGGTGTGAAAATTGCGAGGAGTCTGAAAAGGTGTGAAAAATGCGAAGAGCTTGAAAACGTGTGAAAAATGCAAGGAGTATGAAAAGGTGTGAAAAGTGCGAGGAGCATGGAAAGGAGTGAAAAATTCGAGGAGCACGGAAAGGTATGAAAAATGAGAAGAGCATGGAAAGGTGTGAAAAATACGAGGAGCATGAAAAGCTGTGAAAAATGCGAGGAGCAAAAAAAAAAAAAAGACGAGGAGCCTGGAAAGGTATGAAAAATACGAGGGGCATGAAAAGCTTTGAAAATTTCAATGAGCATGTAAAGTTTTCAAAAAATCGAAGAGCATGAAAAGGTGTGAAAAATGCGGGGAGCATGAAAAGCTGTGCAAAATGTGAGGAGCAAAAAAAAATGAAGAGGAGGATGAGAAGCTGTGAAAAATACGAGGAGCATGAAAAGGAATGAAAAATGAGAGGAACAAGAAAAGGTGTGAAAATCACGAGAGCATGAAAAGGTGTGAAAAATCTGGGGAGCATAAAAAGGTGTGAAAAATGGGAGGAACATGAAAAGTAGAAAAATATGAGGAGCATGAAACGGTGAAAATTTCGAGGAGCATGAAAAGGTGTCAAAAATGCGAGGAGCATGAAAAGGTGTGAAAAATATGAGGAGCATAAAAATGTGTAAAAATTTCGAGGAGCATGAAAGGTGTGAAAAATTCGAGAAGCATGAAGAGGTGTGAAAAAGGTGAGGACCATGAAAAGGTGTGAAAAATGCGAGGAGCATGAAAAGGTGTGAAAATTGCGAGAAGCATGAAAAGTTGTGAAAAATGCGAGGAGCATGAAAAGGTGTGAAAATTGCGAGAAGCATGAAAAGGTGTGAAAAAGGTGAGGACCATGAAAAGGTGTCAAAAATGCGAGGAGCATGAATAGATGTGAAAAAGGTGAGGACCATGAAAAGGTGTGAAAAATGAGAGGAGCATGAATAGGTGTGAAAAATTTGAGGAACATGAAAAGGTGTGAAAAATACGAGGAGCATGAAAAGGTGTGAAAATTTCGAGGAGCATGAAAAGGTGTCAAAATTCGAGGAGCATGAAAAGGTGTGAAAAATGCGAGGAGCATGAAAAGGTGTGAAAATTACGATGAGCATGAAAAGCTGTGCAAATTGGGAGGAGCAAAAAAAAAACCAGGAGCATAAAATGTTGTGAAAAAAGCGAGGAGCATGAAAAGGTGTGAAAAATTCGAGGAACATGAAAAGGTGTGAAAAATACGAGGAACATGAAAAGGGGTGAAAAATGCGAGGAGCAAAAAAAAAAACAAAACAAAATCTAGCAGCATGAACAGGTGTGAAAAATGCGAGGAGCCTGAAAAGGTGTGAAAAATGCGAGGAGAAAAAAAAATCAAAAGACGAGCAGCATGAAAAGGTGTGAAAAATGCGAGGAGCATGAAAAGGTATGACAAATGCGAAGAGCAAAAAAAAAATCAAAAGACGAGCAGCATGAAAAGGTGTGAAAAATACGAGGAGCATGAAAAGGTGTGAAAAATACGAGGAGCATGAAAAGGAGTGAAAAATACGAGGAGCATGACAAGGAGTGAAAAATATGAGGAGCAAGAAAAGGTGTGAAAAATACGAGGAGCATAAAAAGTTATGAAAAAACCCAAGAGCAGGAAAAGGGGTGAAAAATATGAAGAGCAGGAAAAGGTGTGAAAAATACGAGGAGCAGGAAAAGATGTGAAAAAATTGAAGATGAGGAAAAGTTGTAAAAAAAACGAGGCGCATGAAAAGGTGTGAAGAAATCGAAGAGCAGAAAAAGGTGTGAAAATTACGAGGAGAAGGAAAAGGCATCAAAAATACGAGAGGCATGACAAGGTGTGAAAAATACGAGGAGCATGAAAAGGTGTCAAGTATACGAGGAGGATGAAAAGGTGTCAGAAATATTTGGAGCAGGAAATGGTGTAAAAATACAAGGAGCAGAAAAAGTGTGAAAAATATGAGGAGTGTGAAAAGATCTCAAAAATACAAAGAGCGTGAAATGGTGTGAAAAATATGAAGAGCAGGAAAAGGTATGAAAAATTCAAAGAGCATGAAAAGGTCTGAAAAATACGAGGAGCAGGAAAAAGTGTGAAAAATACGCGGAACATAAAAAGATGTGAAAAATCCGAAGAGCAGGAAAAGGTGTGGAAAGTATCAGGAGCATGAAAAGGTGTCAAAAATACGAAATTCGTGAAAAGGTGTGAAAAATATGAAGAGTGTGAAAAGGTCTGAAAAATACGAGGAGCTTGAAAAGGTCGGAAAAATACGAGGAACATAAAAAGGTCTGAATAATACGAGGATCATGAAAAGGTGTGAAAAATACGAAGAGCAGGAAAAGGTGCGAAAAATACGAGTAGCATGAAAAGGTGTGAAAAAATGGAAGAGCAGGAAAAGGTGTGAAAATTATGAACTGCATGAAAAAGTGTGAAAAATATGAAGGGCGTGAAAAGGTGTGAAATATACGTGGAGCAAGAAAAGGTCTGAAAAATACGAGGAGCATGAAAAGGTGTGAAAAATTCGAAGAGCAGCAAAAGGTGTGAAAAATATGAACTGCATGAAAAGGTGTGAAAAATATGAAGAGCATGAAAAGGTATGAAAAATACTAGGAGCATGAAAAGGTGTGAAAAATATGAGGAGCACGAAAAGGTGTGAAATGCACGAGGAGCATGAAGAGGTGTCAAAAATATGAAGCGTGTGAAAAGGTGTGAAAAATTCGAAAAGCAGGAAAATGTCTAAGAAGTTCGAAGAGCAGGAAAAGGTGTGAAAAATACGAGGAGCAGGAAAAGGTGTGAAAAATATGAGAAGCATGAAAAGGTGTGAAAATACGAGGAGCATGAAAAAGTGTGAAAAAATCGAAGAGCAGGAAAAGGTGTGAAAAATGTTTGGAGCAGAGAAATGTGTGAAAAATAAGAGAAGCGTGAAAAGGTGTCAAAAATATGAAGAGCTTGAAAAGGTGTGAAAAATATGAAGATCGTGAAGAGGTCTGAAAAATACGAGGAGCGAGAAAAGGTCTGAAAAATACGGGGAGAATGAAAAGGTGTGAAGAATTCGAAGACCAAGAAAAGTGTGAAAAATACGAAGAGCATGAATAGGTGAGAAAAATACAGGAGCATGAAAAGGTGTGAAATATTCGAAGAGCATGACAAGGTGTGAAATATTCGAAGAGCATGACAAGGTGTGAAAAATCCGAGGAGCATGAAAAGGTTTGAAAACTATGAACAGCATGAAAAGGTGTGAAAAATACGAGGAGCATGAAAAGGTGTGAAAAACTCGAGGAGCATGAGAAGGTGTGAAAAATTCGAAGAGCAGGAAAAGTTATGGAAAATATGAGGAGCACAAAACGGTGTAAAAAATTCAAAGATCAGGAAAAGTTGTGAAAAAAATGAACATCATGAAAAGGTGTGAAAAATACGAGGAGCATGAAAAGGTCTGAAAAATACGAGGAGCATGAAAAGTTGTGAAACATACGAGGAGCATGAAAAGATGTGAAAATACGTGGAGCCGGAAAAGGTGTGAAAATTACGAGGAGCATGAAAAGGTGTCAAGTATACGAGGAGGATGAAAAGGTGTCAGAAATATTTGGAGCAGGAAATGGTGTAAAAAATACAAGGAGCAGAAAAAGTGTGAAAAATATGAGGAGTGTGAAAAGATGTCAAAAATACGAAGAGCGTGAAATGGTGTGAAAAATATGAAGAGCAGGAAAAGGTGTGAAAAATTCAAACAGCATGAAAAGGTCTGAAAAATACGAGGAGCAGGAAAAAGTGTGAAAAATACGAGGAACATAAAAAGATGTGAAAAATTCGAAGAGCAGGAAAAGGTGTGTAAAGTATCAGGAGCATGAAAAGGTGTCAAAAATACGAAGAGCGTGAAAAGGTGTGAAAAATATGAAGAGTGTGAAAAGGTCTGAAAAATACGAGGAGCTTGAAAAGGTCGGAAAAATACGAGGAACATAAATAGGACTGAATAATACGAGGATCATGAAAAGGTGTGAAAAAATACGAAGAGCAGGAAAAGGTGCGAAAAATACGAGTAGCATGAAAAGGTGTGAAAAAATGGAAGAGCAGGAAAAGGTGTGAAAAATATGAACTGCATGAAAAAGTGTGAAAAATATGAAGGGCGTGAAAAGGTGTGAAATATACGTGGAGCAAGAAAAGGTCTGAAAAATACGAGGAGCATGAAAAGGTGTGAAAAATTCGAAGAGCAGCAAAAGGTGGGAAAATATGAACTGCATGAAAAGGTGTGAAAAATATGAAGAGCAGCAAAAGGTATGAAAAATACTAGGAGCATGAAAAGGTGTGAAAAATATGAGGAGCATGAAAAGGTTTGAAATGCACGAGGAGCATGAAGAGGTGTCAAAAATATGAAGCGTGTGAAAAGGTGTGAAAAATTCGAAAAGCAGGAAAATGTCTAAGAAGTTCGAGGAGCAGGAAAAGGTGTGAAAAATACGAGGAGCAGGAAAAGGTGTGAAAAATATGAGAAGCATGAAAAGGTGTGAAAAATACGAGGAAGAGGAAAAGGTGTGAAAAATACGAAGGGCAGGAAAAGGTGTGAAAAATATAAGGAGCATGAAAAGGTGTGAAAAATACAAAGAGCAGGAAAAGGTGTGAAAAATACGAGGAGCATGAAAAAGTGTGAAAAAATGAAGAGCAGGAAAAGGTGTGAAAAATGTTCGGAGCAGAGAAATGTGTAAAAAATAAGAGAAGCGTGAAAAGGTGTCAAAAATATGAAGAGCGTGAAAAGGTGTGAAAAATATGAAGAGCGTGAAGAGGTCTGAAAAATACGAGGAGCGAGAAAAGGTCTGAAAAATACGGGGAGAATGAAAAGGTGTGAAGAATTCGAAGAACAAGAAAAGTGTGAAAAATACGAAGAGCATGAATAGGTGAGAAAAATACAGGAGCATGAAAAGGTGTGAAATATTCGAAGAGCATGACAAGGTGTGAAAAATCCGAGGAGCATGAAAAGGTTTGAAAACTATGAGCAGCATGAAAAGGTGTGAAAAATACGAGGAGCATGAAAAGGTGTGAAAAACTCGAGGAGCATGAGAAGGTGTGAAAAATTCGAAGAGCAGGAAAAGTTATGGAAAATACGAGGAGCACAAAATGGTGTAAAAAATTCAAAGATCAGGAAAAGTTGTGAAAAATATGAACATCATGAAAAGGTGTGAAAAATACGAGGAGCATGAAAAGGTCTGAAAAATACGAGGAGAATGAAAAGTTGTGAAACATACGAGGAGCATGAAAAGATGTGAAAATACGTGGAGCCGGAAAAGGTGTGAAAAATACGAGGAGCATGAAAAGGTGTCAAGTATACGAGGAGGATGAAAAGGTGTCAAAAATATGAGGAGCAGGAAATGGTGTAAAAAATACAAGGAGCCGAAAAGGTGTGAAAAATATGAGGAGTGTGAAAAGATGTCAAAAATACGAAGAGCGTGAAATGGTGTGAAAAATATGAAGAGCAGGAAAAGGTGTGAAAAATTCAAAGAGCATGAAAAGGTCTGAAAAATACGAGGAGCAGGAAAAAGTGTGAAAAAACGAGGAACATAAAAAGATGTGAAAAATTCGAAGAGCAGGAAAAGGTGTGGAAAGCATCAGGAGCATGAAAGGGTGTCAAAAATATGAAGAGCGTGAAAAAGTGTGAAAAATATGAAGAGTGTGAAAAGGTCTGAAAAACACAAGGAGCTTGAAAAGGTCGGAAAAATACGAGGAACATAAAAAGGTCTGAATAATACGAGGATCATGAAAAGGTGTGAAAAATACGAAGAGCAGGAAAAGGTGCGAAAAATACGAGTAGCATGTAAAGGTGTGAAAAAATGGAAGAGCAGGAAAAGGTGTGAAAAATATGAACTGCATGAAAAAGTGTGAAAAATATGAAGGGCGTGAAAAGGTGTGAAATATACGTGGAGCAAGAAAAGGTCTGAAAAATACGAGGAGCATGAAAAGGTTGAAAAATTCGAAGAGCAGCAAAAGGTGTGAAAAATATGAACTGCATGAAAAGGTGTGAAAAATATGAAGAGCATGAAAAGGTATGAAAAATACTAGGAGCATGAAAAGGTGTGAAAAATATGAGGAGCATGAAAAGGTTTGAAATGCACGAGGAGCATGAAGAGGTGTCAAAAATATGAAGCGTGTGAAAAGGTGTGAAAAATTCGAAAAGCAGGAAAATGTCTAAGAAGTTCGAGGAGCAGGAAAAGGTGTGAAAAATACGAGGAGCAAGAAAAGGTGTGAAAAATATGAGAAGCATGAAAAGGTGTGAAAAATACGAAGAGCAGGAAAAGGTGTGAAAAATACGAGGAAGAGGAAAAGGTGTGAAAAATACGAAGGGCAGGAAAAGGTGTGAAAAATACAAGGAGCATGAAAAGGTGTGAAAAATACGAAGAGCAGGAAAAGGTGTGAAAAATACGAGGAGCATTAATAAGTGTGAAAAAATCGAAGAGCAGGAAAAGGTGTGAAAAATGTTCGGAGCAGAGAAATGTGTGAAAAATAAGAGAAGCGTGAAAAGGTGTCAAAAATATGAAGAGAGTGAAAAGGTGTGAAAAATATGAAGAGCGTGAAGAGGTCTGAAAAATACGAGGAGCGTGAAAAGGTCTGAAACATACGGGGAGAATGAAAAGGTGTGAAGAATTCGAAGAGCAGGAAAAGGTGTGAAATCTTCGAAGAGCATGACAAGGTGTGAAAAATCCGAGGAACATGAAAAGGTTTGAAAACTATGAACAGCATGAAAAGTGTGAAAAATACGAAGAGCATGAAAAGGTGAGAAAAATACAGGAGCATGAAAAGGTGTGAAATATTCGAAGAGCAGGAAAAGGTATGAAATCTTCGAAGAGCATGACAAGGTGTGAAAAATCCGAGGAACATGAAAAGGTTTGAAAACTATGAACAGCATGAAAAGGTGTGAAAAATACGAGGAGCATGAAAAGGTGTGAAAAACTCGAGGAGCATGAGAAGGTGTGAAAAATCGAAGAGCAGGAAAAGTTATGGAAAATACGAGGAGCACAAAATGGTGTAAAAAATTCAAAGATCAGGAAAAGTTGTGAAAAATATGAACATCATGAAAAGGTGTGAAAAATACGAGGAGCATGAAAAGTTGTGAAACATACGAGGAGCATGAAAAGATGTGAAAATACGTGGAGCCGGAAAAGGTGTGAAAAATACGAGGAGCATAAAAAGGTGTGAACAATTCAAAGAGCAGGAAAAGGTGTGAAAAATACAAGGAGCAGAAAAGGTGTGAAAAATGCAAGGAGTGTGAAAAGATGTCAAAAATACGAAGAGCGTGAAAAGGTGTGAAAAATATGAAGAGTGTGAAAAGTTCCGAAAAATACGAAGAGCAGGTAAAGGTCGGAAAAATACGAGCAGCATGAAATGTGTGATAAATACGAAGAGCAGGATAAGGTGCGAAATATACGAGGAGCATGAAATGTGTGAAAAATCCGAGGAGCATTACAAGGTGTGAAAAATACAAGGAGCACTAAAAGGTGTGAAAAATATGAAGAGTATGTAAAGGAGTGAAAAATTCGAAGAGCAGGAAAAGGTGTGTAAAATACGAGAAGAATGAAAAGGTGTGAAATATTCGAAGAGCATGACAAGCTGTGAAAAATCCGAGGAGCATCACATGTGAAAAATACGAGGAGCAGGAAAAGGTGTGAAAAATACGAGGAGCATGAAATGGTGTCAAAAATATGGAGAGCGTGAAAAGGTGTGAAAAATATGAGCAGCATGAAAAGGTCTGAAAAATACAAGGAGCATGACAAGGTGTGAAAAATACGAGCAGCAGGAAAAGGTGTGAAAAATATGATTAGCATGACAAGGTGTGAAAAACACGAAGAGCAGGAAAAGGTAGAAAAATATTAGAAGCACGAAAAATTCTGAAAAATACAAGGAGCATGAAAAGGTGTGAAAAATACGAGGAGGATGAAAAGGTGTGAAAAATACGAAGAGCAGGAAAAGGTGCGAAAAATACGAGGATCATGAAAGGTGTGAAAAAATCAAAGAGCAGGAAAAGGCATGAAACTTACGAGGAGCAGGAAATGGCGTGAAAAATACGAGGAGCATGAAATGGTGTCAAAAATATGAAGAGCGAGAAAAGGTTGAAAAATACGAGGAGCGGGAAAAGGTGTGAAAAATACGAGGAGCATGAAAAGGTCTGAAAAATACGAAGAGCATGAAAAGGTGTGAAAAATACGGGGAGCATGAAAAGGTGTGGAAAATACGAAGAGCAAGGAAAGGTGCGAATAATACGAGAAGCCTGAAAAGGTATGAAGAAATCGAAGAGCAGGAAAAGGTGTGAAAAATACGAGGAGTAGAAAAAGATGTGAAAAATATGAGGAGCATGAAAAGGTGTCAAAAATAGAAAGAGAGTGTAAAAGTGTGAAAAATATGAAAAGCAAGAAAAGGTCTGAAATATACGAGGTGCATGAAAAGGTGTGAAAAATACGTGGAGAATGAAAAGGCAGGAAAAATATGAGGAGCATCAAAAGCTGTGAAAAATGCAAGGAGCAGGAAAAGTGTGAAAAATACGAGGAGCATGAAAAGGTGTGAAAAATACCAAGAGCATGAAAACGTGTGAAAAATATGAAGAGCAAGAAAAGGCCTGAAAAATAGGAGTGGCAAAAAAAGTCTGAAAAATACGAGGAGCATGAAAAGGTCTGAGAAATACGAGGAGCATGAAAAGGTCTGAAAAATCTGAGGAGCTAGAAAACGTCTGAAAAATATGAAGAGCCTGAAAAGGTGTGAAAAATATGAAGAGCATGAAAAGGTGTGAAAAATACAAGGAACATGAAACGGAGTGAAAAATATGAGGAGCATGAAGAGGTGTGAAAAATACGAGGAGCATGAAACACTCTGAAAAACACGAGATCATGAAATGGAGTGAACAACACGAAGAGCATGGAAAGCTGTGAAAAATATCAAGGGCAAGAAAAGGTCTGAAAAATATGAAAAGCATGATAAGGTGTCAAAAATATGAAGAGCATAAAAAGGTGTGAAAAATATGACGAGCCTGAAAAGGTGTGAAAAACACGAAGAGCATGAAAAGGTGTGAAAAATACGAAGAGCTTGAAAAGATGTGACAAATACGAAGAGCATGTAAAGTTGTGAAAAATACGAGGAGCATGAAAAGGTCTGAAAAATACGAGGAGCACGAAGACGTCTGAAAAATACGACGAGCATGAAAAGGTCTGAAAAATATGTAGAGCAAGAAAAAGTGTCAAAAATATGAGGAGCATGAAAAGGTGTCAAAAATACGAAGAGCCTGAAAAGGTGTCAAAAATATGAGTAGCATGCAAAGGTTGAAAAATAAGAGGAGCATGAATTTGTATAAAAAAATATGAGGAGCATGAAACGGTGTGAAAAATATGAAGAGCTTGAAAAGGTGTGAAAAATAATGAAGAGCATGAAAAGGTGTAAAAAATATGAAGAGCATGAAAAGGTCTGAAAAAAACGAGGGGCAGGAAAAGGTCTCAAAAATACGAGGAGCATGAAAAGGTCTGAAAAATACAAGCAGCATGAAAAGGCCTGAAAAATATGAGGAGCTAGAAAAGGTCTGAGAATTACGAGGAGCATGAAATGATCTGAGAAATATGAGGAGAATGAAAAGGTGTGAAAAATACGAGGAGCATGAAAAGGTGTGAAGAATACGAAGAGCATGAAAAGGTCTGAAAAATATGAAGAGCATGAAAAGGTCTGAAAAATATGAAGAGCATGAAAAGGTGTGAAAATCGGAGGAGCATGAAAAGGTGTGAAAAATACAAGGAGCATGAAAAGGTCTGAAAAATATGAAGAGCATGAAAAGGTCTGCAAAATAGGAGGAGCATGAAAGTGTCTGAAAAACATGACGAGCTAGAAAACGTCTGAAAAATATGAAGAGCCTGAAAAAGCGTGAAAAATATGAAGAGCATGAAAAGGTGTGAAAAATACAAGGAACATGAAACGGAGTGAAAAATATGAGGAGCATGAAGAGGTGTGAAAAATACGAGGAGCATGAAACACTCTGAAAAACACGAGATCATGAAATGGAGTGAACAACACGAAGAGCATGGAAAGCTGTGAAAAATATCAAGGGCAAGAAAAGGTCTGAAAAATATGAAAAGCATGATAAGGTGTCAAAAATATGAAGAGCATAAAAAGGTGTGAAAAATATGACGAGCCTGAAAAGGTGTGAAAAACACGAAGAGCATGAAAAGGTGTGAAAAATACGAAGAGCTTGAAAAGATGTGACAAATACGAAGAGCATGTAAAGTTGTGAAAAATACGAGGAGCATGAAAAGGTCTGAAAAATACGAGGAGCACGAAGACGTCTGAAAAATACGACGAGCATGAAAAGGTCTGAAAAATATGTAGAGCAAGAAAAAGTGTCAAAAATATGAGGAGCATGAAAAGGTGTCAAAAATACGAAGAGCCTGAAAAGGTGTCAAAAATATGAGTAGCATGCAAAGGTTGAAAAATAAGAGGAGCATGAATTTGTATAAAAAAATATGAGGAGCATGAAACGGTGTGAAAAATATGAAGAGCTTGAAAAGGTGTCAAAAATATGAGGAGCATGTAAAGGTGTGAAAAATATGAGGAGCATGAATCTGTATGAAAAATATGAGAAGTGTGAAACGGTGTGAAAAATATGAAGAGCATGAAAAGGAGTGAAAATTATGAGGAGTGTTAAAACATCTTAAAAATGCGAGGAGCATGAAAAGGTCTGAAAAATATGTGGAGCATGAAAAGATGTCAAAAATATGAGGAGAATGAAAAGGTGTGTAAAATATGAAGAGCATGAAACCGTCTCAAAAATATGAAGAGCATGAAAAGATGTGAAAAATACGAAGATCTTGAAAAGGTGTGACAAATACGAAGAGCATGTAAAGTTGTGAAAAATATCAAGAGCAAGAAAAGGTCTGAAATATATGAAAAGCATGATAAGGTGTCAAAAATATGAGGAGCATTAAAAGCTGTCGAAAATATGAGAAGCATGTAAAGGTGTGAAAAATATGAGGAGCATGTAACTCTATGAAAAATGAGAGGAGGATGAAATGGTGTGAAAAATATGAAGAGCATGAAAAGGTGTGAAAAATATGAGGAGTATGAAACACTCTGAAAAACACGAGATCATGAAATGGAGTGAAAACACAAAGAGCATGGAAAGCTGTGAAAAATATCAAGAGCATGAAAAGGTCTGAAAAATATGAAAACCATGAAAAAGTGTCAAAAATATGAAGAGCATGAAAAGCTGTGAAAAATACGACGAGCCTGAAAAGGTGTGAAAAACACGAAGAGCATGTAAAGATGTGAAAATACGAGGAGCATGAAGAGGTCTGAAAAATACGAGGAGCATGAAGATGTCTGAAAAATACGACGAGCATGAGAAGCTCTGAAAAATATGTAGAGCATGAAAACGTGTCAAAAATATGAGTAGCATGTAAAGTTTGAAAAATAAGAGGAGCATGAATTTGTATAAAAAATATGAGGAGCATGAAACGGTGTGAAAAATATGAAGACCTTGAAAAGGTGTGAAAAATATGAGGAGCATGAAAAGGTGTAAAAAATATGAAGAGCATGAAAAGGTGTCAAAAATATGAGGAGCATCTAAAGGTGTGAAAAATATGAGGAGCATGAATCTGTATGAAAAATATGACGAGCGTGAAACGGTGTGAAAAATATGAAGAGCATGAAAAGGAGTGAAAATTATGAGGAGTATGAAAACGTCTTAAAAATGCGAAGAGCATGAAAAGGTCTGAAAAATATGTGGAGCATGAAAAGGTGTGAAAAATACTAGGAGCATGAAAAGGTGTGAAAAACATGAAGAGCATGAAAAGCTGTGAAAAATATAAAAAGCATGAAACGGTCTGAAAAATATGAAGAGCATGAAAAGGTGTGAAAATTATGAGGAGTATGAAAACCTCTTAAAAATACGAGGAGCATGAAAAGCTGTGAAATATACGAGGAGCATGAAAAGGTGTGTAAAATACGAGGAGCATGAAAATGTGTGAAAAATATGAAGAGCATGAAAGGGTATGAAAAATATGAGGAGCATGAAACTCTGTGAAAAATACGAGGAGCTTGAAATATTGTGAAAAAATGAGGAGCATGAAAAGATCTCAAAATTAAGAGGAGCATTTAAAGGTCTGAAAAATAGGAGGAGCATGAAGAGCTCTGAAAAATATGAGGAGCATGAAAAGGTGTGAAATATATGTAGAGCATGAAAAGGTGTCAAAAATATGGTGAGCATGAAAACGTGTCAAAAATATGAAGAGCATGAAAAGGTGTCAAAAATATGAGTAGCATGTAAAGGTTGAAAAATAAGAGGAGCATGAATTTGTATAAAAAATATGAAGAGCATGAAAAGGTGTGAAAAATATCAAGTGCATGAAAGATGTAAAAAAATATGAAGAGCATGAAATGTGTGAAAAACACGAAGGGCATGCAATGGTGTGAAAAATATCAAGAGCATGAAAAAGTCTGAAAAATATGAAGAGCATGAAAAGGTGTGAAAAATATCAAGAGCATGAAATATGTGAAAAACACGAAGGGCATGAAAAGGTGTGAGGAATGTGAAGAGCGTGAAAAAGTCTGAAAAATATGAAGAACATGAAAAGGTGTGAAAAACCAGATGAGCATCAAAAGGTATGAAAAAAACGAAGAGCTTAAAAAAGTGTGAAAAGTATGAAGAGCATGAAAAATTGTGAAAAATACGAGGAGCATGAAAAGTTGTGAAAAATAAGAGGAGCATGAAATGTTGTGAAAAATATGAAGAGGATGAAAAAATGTGAAAAATAAGAAGAGCATGAAAAGGTGTGAAAAACCAGATGAGCATCAAAAGGTATGAAAAAAACGAAGAGCTTGAAAAGGTGTGAAAAATACGAAGAGCATGAAAAATTGTGAAAAATACGAGGAGCATGAAAAGCTCTGAAAAATACGAGGAGCATGAAAAGTTCTGAAAAATTCGATGAGCATGAAAAGATCTCAAAAATATGAGGAGCATAAAAAGGTTTGAAAAATACGAGGAGCATGAAAAGGTCTGAAAAATATGAAGAGTATGAAAAGGTGTCAAAAATATGAGAAGCATGTAGAGGTGTGAAAAATATGAGGAGCATGAAACTATATGAAAAATATGCGGAGTATGAAATGGTGTGAAAAATATGAAAAGCAAGAAAAGGGGCGAAAAATATGAGGAGTATGCAAAGGTCTGAAAAATACAAGGAGTATGAAATGGTCTAAGAAATACGAGGAGCATGAGAAGGTCTGAAAAATACGAGGAGCATGAAAAGGTGTCAAAAATATGAAGAGCATGAAAAGGTGTCAAAATATGAGTAGCATATAAGTTGTGAAAAATAAGAGGAGCATGAATCTGTATGAAAAATATGCGGAGCATGAAATGGTGTGAAAAATATGAAGAGCAAGAAAAGTTCTGAAAAATATGAGGAGCATGAAATGGTCTGAAATATATGAGGAGAATGAAAAGCTTTCAAAATATGAGGAGCATTGAAAGGTGTGAAAAAAATGAAGAGTATGAAAAGTTGTGAAAAATACGAGGAGCATGAAAAGTTCTGAAAAATACGAGGAGCAAGAAAAGGTCTGAAAAATACGAGGAGCATGAAAATGTCTGAAAAATACGAGGAGTATGAAAAGGTCTCAAATATACGAGGAGCATGAAAAGGTCTGAAAAATATGAAGAGTATGAAAAGGTGTCAAAAATACGAGGACCATGAAAAGGTGTCAAAAATATGAAGAGCATGAAAAGGTCTCAAATATGAGTAGCATGTAAAGGTGTGAAAAATAAGAGGAGCATGAATCAGTATGAAAAATATGAGGAGCATGAAACGGTGTGAAAAATATGAGGAGCATGAAACGGTCTGAAAAATATGAGGAGCATGAAACAGTGAGAAAAATATGAAGAGCCTGAAAAGGTGTGAAAAATATGAAGAGCATGAAAAGGAGTCAAAAATATGAGGAGCATCAAAAGGTGTGAAAAATATTAAGAGCACGAAAAGGTCTCAAAAATATGAGGAGCATGTAAAGGTGTGAAAAATATGAGGAGCATGTAAAGGCGTGAAAAATATGAAGAGCATGAAAAGGTGTGAAAAATATGAGGAGTATGCAAAGGTCTGAAAAATACGAGGATTATGAAAAGGTTTGAAAAATACAAGGAGTATGAAATGGCCTAAAAAATACGAAGAGCATGAAAAGGTCTGAAAAATATGAGAGCATTAAAAGATCTGAAAAATATGAGGAGCATGAGAAGGTCTGAAAAATAAGAGGAGCATGAAAAGGTGTCAAAAATATGAAGAGCATGAAAAGGTGTCAAAATATGAGTAGCATGTAAAGGTGTGAAAAATAAGAGAAGCATGAATCTGTATGAAAAATATGAGGAACATGAAATGGTGTGAAAAATATGAAAAGCATGAAATGGTCTGAAAAATATGAGGAGCATGAAACGGTCTGAAATATATGAGGTGCATGAAAAGCTGTCAAAAAAATGAGGAGCATTAAGTGGTGTGAAAAAAATGAAGAGCATGAAAAGGTATGAAAAATATGCAGAGCATGAAAAGGTGTGGAAAACACAACGAGCATGAAAAGTTCTGAAAAATATGAAGAGCATGAAAAGGTGTGAAAAATACGAGGAGCATGAAAAGGTGTGAAAAATACGAGGAGCATGAAAAGGTCTGAAAAATAGGAGGAGCATGAAAAGGCCTGCAAAATAGGACGAGCATGAAAAGCTTTGAAAAATTCGAGGAGCATGAAACTGTATGAAAAATATGAGGAGCATGAAACGGTGTGAAAGGTATGAAGAGCATGAAAATGTCTGAAATATACGAGGAGCATGAAAAGGTCACAAAAATATGAGGAGCATGAAAAGGTGTCAAAAATATGAGGAGCATGAAACAGTCTCCATAATATGAGGAGCATGAAACGATCTGAAAAATATGAAGAGCATGCAAACGTGTGAAAAATATGAGGAGCATTAAAAAGTGTGAAAAATATGAGGAACATGAAACGGTGTGAAAAATATGAAAAGCATGAAATGGTCTGAAAAATATGAGGAGCATGAAACAGTCTGAAATATATGAGGTGCATGAAAGGCTGTCAAAAATATGAGGAGCATTAAATGGTGTGGAAAATATGAAGAGCATGAAAAGGTGTGAAAAACACGAAGAGCATGAAAAGTTCTGAAAAATATGAGGAGCATATAAAGGTGTGACAATATAAGGAGCATGTAACTGTATGAAAAATATGAGGAGCATGAAACGGTGTGAAAAATATGAAGAGCATGAAAAAGTCTCAAAAATACGAGGAGCATGAAAAGGTCTCAAAAATACGAGGATCATGAAAAGGTGTGAAAAATACGAGGAGCATGAAACTATGAAAAATATGAGGAGCATGAAACGGTGTGAAAAATATGAAGAGCATGAAAATGTCTGAAAAATACAAGGAGCATGAAAAAGTCTGAAAAACATGAAGAGTATGAAAAGGTGTCAAAAATATGAGAAGCATGTAAAGGTGTGAAAAACATGAGGAGCATGAATCTATATGAAAAATATGTGGAGCATGAAATGGTGTGAAAAATATGAAGAGCAAGAAAAGGTGTGATAAATATGAGGAGTATGCAAAGGTCTGAAAAATACGAGGAGCATGAAATGGTCTAAAAAACACGAGGAGCATGAAAAGGTCTGAAAAATACGAGAGCTTTAACAGGTCTGAAAAATATGAGGAGCATGAGAAGGTCTGAAAAATACGAGGAGCAGGAAATGGTGTCAAAAATATGAAGAGCATGAAAACGTGTCAAAATATAAGTAGCAGGTAAAGGTGTGAAAAATAAGAGGAGCATGAATCTGTATGAAAAATATGAGGAACATGAAACGGTGTGAAAAATATGAAAAGCATGAAATGGTCTGAAAAATATGAGGAGCATGAAACGGTCTGAAATATATGAGGAGTATGAAAAGCTGTCAAAAATATGAGGAGTATTAAATGGTGTGAAAAAAATGAAGAGCATGAAAGGTGTGAAAAATATGCAGAGCATGAAAAGGTGTGGAAAATATGAAGAGCATGAAAAGGTGTGAAAAACACGAAGAGCATGAAAAGTTCTGAAAAATATGAAGAGCATGAAAAGGTGTGAAAAATACGAGGAGCATGAAAAGGCCTGAAAAACAGGAGGAGCATGAAAAGGTCTGAAAAATAGGAGGAGCATGAAAAGGTCTGAAAAATAGGAGGAGCATGAAAAGGCCTGCAAAATAGGAGGAGCATGAAAAGCTCTGAAAAATACGAGGAGCATGAAAAGGTCTGAAAAATACGAGGAGCATGGAAAGGTCTGAAAAATACGAGGAGCATGGAAAGGTCTGAAAAATAGGAGGAGCATGAAAAGGTCTTAAAAATACGAGGAGCATGAAACTGTTTGAAAAATATCAGGAGCATGAACGGTGTGAAAAATATGAAGAGCATGAAAATGTCTGAAATATACGAGGAGCATGAAAAGGTCGCAAATATATGAGGAGCATGAAAAGGTGTGAAAAATATGAAGAGTACGAAAAGGAGTTAAAAAAATGAGAAGCATGTAAAGGTGTGAAAAATATGAGGAGCATGAATCTGTAGGAAAAATATGCGGAGCATGAAATGGTGTGAAAAATATGAGGAGCAAGAAACGGTCACAAAAATATGAGGAGCATGAAAAGATCTGAAAAATATGAAGAGCATGCAAAGGTGTGAAATATATGAGGAGCATAAAAAGGTCTCAAAAATATGAGGAGCATGAAACGATCTGAAAAATATGAGGAGCATGAACAGCTGCCAAAAATATGAGGAGCGTGAAACAGTGTGAAAAATACGAAGAGCATGAAAACCTGAGAAAAATATCAAGAGCATGAAAAGGTCTGAAAAATAAGAAGAGCATGAAAAGGTTTGAAATATACGAAGATCATGAAAAGGTGTGAAAAATACGAAGAGCCTGAAAAAGTGTGAAAAACATGAAGAGCATGAAAAGGTGTGAAAAATATGAGGAGCATAGAAAGGTGTGAAAATATGAGGAGCATGAAACTGTATGAAAAATATGAGGAGCATGAAACGGTGTGAAAAATATCAAGAGCATGAAAAAGTCTCAAAAATACAAGGAGCATGAAAAGGTCTCAAAAATACGAGGAGCATGAAAAGGTCTGAAAAATACGAGGAGCATGAAAAGGTCTGAAAAAGACGAGGGGCAGGAAAAGTTCTCAAAAATACGAGGAGCATGAAAAGGTCTCAAAAATACGAGGAGGATGAAACAGTCTAAAAAATACGAGGAGCATGAAACTGTATGAAAAATATGAGGAGCATGAAACGGTGTGAAAAATATCAAGAGCATGAAAAAGTCTCAAAAATACAAGGAGCATGAAAAGGTCTCAAATATACGAGGACCATGAAAATGTCTGAAAAATACGAGGAGCATGAAAAGGTCTGAAAAAGACAAGGGGCAGGAAAAGTTCTCAAAAATACGAGGAGCATTAAAAGGTCTCAAAAATACGAGGATGATGAAACAGTCTAAAAAATACGAGGCGCATGAAACTGTATGAAAAATATGAGGAGCATGAAACGGTGTGAAAAATATGAAGAGCATGAAAATGTCTGAAAAATACAAGGAGCATGAAAAGGTCTGAAAAATATGAAGAGTATGAAAAGGTGTCAAAAATATGAGGAGCATTAAATGGTGTGAAAAAAATGAAGAGCATGAAAAGGTGTGAAAAATAAAAGGAGCATGAAAAGGTGTGAAAAATATGAGGAGCATTAAAAGGTGTGAAAAATATGAGGAACATGAAACGTTCTCAAAAATATTAGGAGCATGAAACGATCTGAAAAATATGAGGAGCATGAAAAGCTGCCAAAAATATGAGGAGCGTGAAACAGTGTGAAAAATACGAAGAGCATGAAAACCTGAGAAAAATATCAAGAGCATGAAAAGGTGTGAAAAATACGAAGATCATGAAAAGGTGTGAAAAATACGAAGATCATGAGAAGGTGTGAAAAACACGAAGAGCATGAAAAGTTGTGAAAAATACAAAGAGCATTAAAACTGTGAAAAATATGAAGAGCATGAAAAGGTGTGAAAAATATGAGGAGCATCAAAAGGTGTGAAAATATGAGGAGCATGAAACTGTATGAAAAATATGAGGAGCATGAAATGGTGTGAAAAATATGAAGAGAATGAAAATGTCTGAAAAATACAAGGAGCATGAAAAGGTCTTAAAAATATGAAGAGTATGAAAAGGTGTCAAAAATATGAGAAACATGTAAAGGTGTGAGAAATATGAGGAGCATGAATCTGTATGAAAAATAGGCGGAGCATGAAATGGTGTGAAAAATATGAACAGCAAGAAAAGGTGTGATAAATATGAGGAGTATGCAAATGTCTGAAAAATACGAGGAGCATGAAAAGGTCTGAAAAATACAAGGAGTATGAAATGGTCTAAAAAACACGAGCACATGAAAAGGTCTGAAAAATATGAGAGCATTAAAACATCTGAAAAATATGAGGAGCATGAGAAGGTGTGAAAAATATGAGGAGCATCAAAAGGTCTGAAAAATATGAAGAGCATGAAAAGGTGTGAAACATACGAGGAGCATGAAAAGGTGTGAAAAATACGATGAGCATGAAAAGGCCTGAAATACAGGAGGAGCATGAAAATGTCTGAAAAATATGAGGAGCATGAAAAGGCCTGAAAAATAGGAGGAGCATGAAAGGATCTGAAAAATATGAAGAGCATGCAATGGTGTGAAAAATATGAGGAACATTAAAAGGTGTGAAAAATATGAGGAGCAAGAAATGGTCTCAAAAATATGAGGAGCATGAAACGATCTGAAAAATATGAGGAGCATGAAAAGCTGCCAAAAATATGAGGAGGGTGAAACAGTGTGAAAAATACGAAGAGCACGAAAACCTGAGAAAAATATCAAGAGCATGAAAGGGTCTGAAAAATAAGAAGAGCATGAAAAGGTGTGAAATATATGAAGATCATGAAAAGGTGTGAAAAATACGAAGAGCCTGAAAAGGTGTGAAAAACACGAAGAGCATGAAAAGGTGTGAAAAATACGAAGAGCATGAAAACTGTGAAAAATACGAAGAGCATGAAAAGGTGTGAAAAATATGAGGAGCATATAAAGGTGTGAAAATATGAGGAGCATTAACCTGTATGAAAAATATGAGGAGCATGAAACGGTGTGAAAAATATGAAGAGCATGATAACGTCTCAAAAATACGAGGAGCATGAAAAGGTCTCAAAAATACGAGGAGCATGAAAATGTCTGAAAAATACGAGAAGCATGAAAAGGTCTGAAAAAGACGAGGGGCAGGAAAAGGTCTCAAAAATACAAGGAGCATGAAAAGGTCTCAAAAATACGAGGATCATGAAAAGGTCTGAAAAATACGAGGAGCATGAAACTGTATGAAAAATATGAGGAGCATGAAACGGTGTGAAAAATATGAAGAGAATGAAAATGTCTGAAAAACACAGGCAGCATGAAAAGGTCTGAAAAATATGAAGAGTATGAAAGGTGTCAAAAATATGAGAAGCATGTAAAGGTGTGAAAAATATGAGGAGCATGATCTGTATGAAAAATAGGCGGAGCATGAAATGGTGTGAAATATAAAGAGCAAGAAAAGGTGTGATAAATATGAGGAGTATGCAAAGGTCTGAAAAATACGAGGAACATGAAATGGTCTAAAAAACACGAGGAGCGTGAAAAGGTCTGAAAAATACGAGAGCATTAAAAGGTCTGAAAAATATGAGGAGCATGAGAAGGTCGGAAAAATATGAGGAGTATGAAAAGGTGTCAAATATATGAAGAGCATGAAAAGGTGTCAAAATATGAGTAGCAGGTAAAGGTGTGAAAAATAAGAGGAGCATGAATCTCTATGAAAAATATGAGGAACATGAAACGGTGTGAAAAATATAAAAAGCATGAAATGGTCTGAAAAATATGAGGAGCATGAAACGGTCTGAAATATATCAGGAGCATGAAAAGCTGTCAAAAATATGAGGAGCATTAAATGGTGTGAAAAAAATGAAGAGCATGAAAGGTGTGAAAAATATGCAGAGCATGAAAAGGTGTGGAAAATATGAAGAGCATGTAAAGGTGTGAAAAACACGAAGAGCATGAAAAGTTCTGAAACATACGAAGAGCATGAATAGGTGTAAAAAATATGAGGAGCATGAAAAGGTGTGAAAAATATGCAGAGCATGAAAAGGTGTGGAAAATATGAAGAGCATGTAAAGGTGTGAAAAACACGAAGAGGATGAAAAGTTCTGAAACATATGAAGAGCATGAAAAGGTGTGAAAAATATGAGGTGCATGAAAAGGTGTGAAAAATACGAAGAGCATGAAAAAGTCTCAAAAAAAACGAGGAGCATGAAAAGGTCTCAAAAATACGAGGAGCATGAAAATATCTGAAAAATACGAGGAGCATGAAAAGGTCTTGAAAAAACGAGGGTCAGGAAAAGGTATCAAAAATACCAGGAGCATGAAAAGGTCTCAAAAATACGAGGAGCATGAAAAGGTCTGAAAAATACGAGGAACATGAAAAGGTCAAAAAGATGAAGAGCATGAAAAGGTGTCAAAATATAAGTAGCGGTAAAGGTCTGAAAAATACGAGGAGCATGAAACTGTATGAAAAATATGAGGAGCATGAAACGGTGTGAAAAATATGACAAGCAGGAAATGGTCTGAAAACTATGAGGAGCATGAAAAGGTCTGAAAAATATGAAGAGTATGCAAAGCTGTCAAAAATATGAGGAGCATGAAAAGGTGTGAAAAATATGCAGAGCATGAAAAGGTGTGGAAAATATGAAGAGCATGAAAAGGTGTGAAAAACTCGAAGAGCATGAAAAGTTCTGAAAAATATCAAGAGCATGAAAAGGTGTGAAAAATACGAGGAGCATGAAAAGGTGTGAAAAATACGAGGAGCATGAAAACGTCTGAAAAATAGGAGGAGCATGAAAAGGCCTGCAAAATAAGAGGAGCATGAAAAGTCTGAAAAATATGAGGAGCATGAAAAGGTCCAAAATAGGAGGAGCATGAAAAGGTCTGAAAAATACGAGGAGCATGGAAAGGTCTGAAAAATAGGAGGAGCATGAAATGGTCTGAAAAATAAAAGGAGCATGGAAAGGTGTCAAAAATATGAGGAGCTTGAAAAGGTGTCAAAAATATGAAGAGCATGAAAAGGGGTCAAAAATTTGAATAGAATGTAAAGGAGTGAAAAATAAGAGAGCATGAATCAGTATGAAAAATATGAGGAGCATGAAACGGTGTGAAAAATAGAACAGCATGAAAAGTTGTGAAAACTATGAGGAGCATGAAACGGCCTGAAAAATATGAGGAGCATGAAACGGTCTGAAAAATATGAGGAGCATGAAATGGTCTGAAAAATATGAGGAGCATGAAAAACTGTCAAAAACATGAGGACCATAAAACAGTGAGAAAAATATGAAGAGGCTGAAAAGTGTGAAAAATACGAGGAGTATGAAAAGGTCTGAAAAATACGAGGAGCATGAAAAGGTGTGAAACATACGACGAGCATGAAGAGGTCTGAAAAATGTAAGGAGCATGAAAAGGTCTGAAAAATACGAGGAGCATGAAATGGTCTTTAAAATACGAGGAGCATGAAAAGGTCTGAAAAATATGAAGAGCATAAAAAGGAGTCAAAAATATGAGGAGCATCAAAAGGTGTCAAAAAAATATGAAGAGCATGAAAAGGTCCCAAGAATATGAGGAGCATGAAAAGGTCTGAAAAATATGAAGAGTATGAAAAGGAGTCAAAAATATGAGAAGCATGTAAAGGTGTGAAGAATATGAGGAGCATGAATCTGTATGAAAAATATGCGGAGCATGAAATGATGTGAAAAATATGAAGAGCATGAAAAAGTGTCAAAAACATGAGTAGCATGTAAAGGTGTCAAAAATATGAAGAGCATTAAAAGGTGTCAAAAATATGAGGAGCATTAAAAGGTGTCAACAATATGAGGAGCATGAAACGGTCTCAAAAATATGAGGAGCATGAAAGGATCTGAAAAATATGAAGAGCATGCAAAGGTGTGAAATATATGAGGAGCATGAAACGGTTTCAAAAATATGAGGAGCATGAAACGATCTGAAAAATATGAGGAGCATGAAAAGCTGCCAAAAATATGAGGAGGGTGAAACAGTGTGAAAAATATGAAGTGCATGAAAACCTGAGAAAAAGATCAAGAGCATGAAAAAGTCTGAAAAATAAGAAGAGCATGAAAAGGTGTGAAAAATACGAAGATCATGAAAAGGTGTGAAAAATACGAAGAGACTGAAAAGGTGTGAAAAACACGAAGAGCATGAAAAGTTTTGAAAAAATGGAAGAGCATGAAAACTGTGAAAAATACGAAGAGCATGAAAAGGTGTGAAAAATATGAGGAGCATGAAAAGGTGTGAAAATATGAGGAGCATGAAACTGTATGAAAAATATGAGGAGCATGAAACGGTGTGAAAAATATGAAGAGCATGAAAAAGTCTCAAAAATATGAGGAGCATAAAAAGGTCTCAAAAATACGAGGAGCATGTAAATGTCTGAAAAATACGAGGAGCATGAAAAGGTCTGAAAAAAACGAGGGGCAGGAAAAGGTCTCAAAAATATGAGGAACATGAAAAGGTCTCAAAGATACGAGGAGCATGAAAAGGTCTGAAAATATGAGGAGCATGAAACGGTGTGAAAAATATGAAGAGCATGAAAATATCTGAAAAATACAAGGAGCATGAAATGGTCTGAAAAAAATGAAGAGTATGAAAAGTTGTCAAAAATATGAGAAGCATGTAAAGGTGTGAAAAATATGAGGAGCATGAATCTGTATGAAAAATATGCGGAGCATGAAATGGTGTGAAAAATATGAAGAGCAAGAAAAGGTGTGATAAATATGAGGTGTATGCAAAGGTTTGAAAAATACAAGGAGCATGAAAAGGTCTGAAAAATACAAGGAGTATGAAATGGTCTAAAAAACACGAAGAGCATGAAAAGGTCTGAAAAATACGAGAGCATTAAAAGGTCTGAAAAATATGAGGAGCATGAGAATGTGTGAAAAATACGAGGAGCATGAAAAGGTGTCAAAAATATGAAGAGCATGAAAAGGTGTCAAAATATGAGTAGCAGGTAAAGGTGTGAAAAACAAGAGGAGCATGAATCTGTATGAAAAATATGAGGAACATGAAATGGTGTGAAAAATATGAAAAGCATGAAATGGTCTGAAAAATATGAGGAGCATGAAATGCTCTGAAATATATGAGGAGCATGAAAAGCTGTCAAAAATATGAAGAGCATTAAATGGTTTGAAAAAATGAAGAGCATGAAAGGTGTGAAAAATATGCAGAGCATGAAAAGGTGTGGAAAATATGAAGAGCATGAAAAGGTGTGAAAAACACGAAGAGCATGAAAAGTCCTGAAAAATATGAAGAGCATGAAAAGCTGTGAAAACTACGAGGAGCATGAAAAGATGTGAAAAATTCGAGGAGCATGAAAAGGCCTGAAAAACAGGAGGAGCATGAAAATGTCTGAAAAATAGGAAGAGCATGAAAAGATCTGAAAAATAGGAGGAGCATGAAAAGGCCTGCAAATTAGGAGGAGCATGAAAAGCTCTGAAAAATACGAGGAGCACGAAAATGTCTGAAATATACGAGGAGCATGAAAAGTTCCCAAGAATATGAGGAGCATGAAAAGGTCTGAAAAAATATGAAGAGTATGAAAAGGAGTCAAAAATATGAGAAGCATGTAAAGGTGTGAAAAATATGAGGAGCATGAATCTGTATGAGAAATATGCGGAGCAAGAAATGGTGTGAAAAATATGAAGAGCATGAAAAAGTGTCAAAAATATGAGTAGCACGTAAAGGTGTCAAAAACATGAAGAGCATGAAAAGGTGTCAAAAATATGAGGAGCATAAAAAGGTGTGAAAAATATGAGGAGCATGAAACGGTCCCCAAAATATGAGGAGCATGAAACGATCTGAAAAATATGAAGAACATGCAAAGGTGTGAAAAATATGAGGAGCATTAAAAGGTGTGAAAAATATGAGGAGCATGAAACGGTCTCAAAAATATGAGGAGCATGAAACGATCTGAAAAATATGAGGAGCATGAAAAGCTGCCAAAAATATGAGGAGGGTGAAACAGTGTGAAAAATACCAAGAGCGTGAAAACCTGAGAAAAATATCAAGAGCATGAAAAGGTCTGAAAAATAAGAAGAGCATGAAAAGGTGTGAAAAATACAAAGATCATTAAAAGGTGTGAAAAATACGAAGAGCCTGAAAAGGTGTGAAAAACATGAAGAGCATGAAAAGTTGTGAAAAATACGAAGAGCATGAAAACTGTGAAAAATACGAAGAGCATGAAAAGGTGTGAAAAATATGAGGAGCATATAAAGGTGTGAACATATGAGGAGCATGAAACTGTATGAAAAATATGAGGAGCATGAAATGGTCTGAAAAATACTAGGAGCATGAAAAGGTCTGAAAAATATGAAGAGCATGAAAAGGAGTCAAAAATATTAAGAGCATGAAAAGGTCTCAAAAATATGAGGAGCATGTAAAGGTGTGAAAAATATGAGGAGCATGAAACGGTGTGAAAAATATGAAGAGCATGAAAAGGTGTGAAAAATATGAGGAGTATGCAAAGGTCTGAAAAATACGAGCAGCATATAAAAGTCTGAAATATACGAGAGCATTAAAAGGTCTGAAAAATATGAGGAGCATGAGAAGGCCTGAAAAATACGAGGAGCATGAAAATGTCTGAAAAATACGAGAGCATTAAAAGGTCTGAAAAATATGAGGAGCATGAGAAGGCCTGAAAAATACGAGGAGCATGAAAAGGTGTCAAAAATATGAAGAGCATGAAAACGTGTCAAAATATGAGTAGCATGTAAAGGTGTGAAAAATAAGAGGAGTATGAATCTGTATGAAAATTATGAGGAACATGGAACGGTGTGAAAAATATGAAAAGCATGAAATGGTCTGAAAAATATGAGGAGCATGAAATGGTCTGAAATATGAGGTGCATGAAAAGCTGTCAAAAATATGAGGAGAATTAAATGGTGTGAAAAAAAGGAAGAGCATGAAAAAGTGTGAAAAATATGCAGAGCATGAAAAGGTGTGGAAAATATGAAGAGCAAGAAAAGGTTTGATAAATATGAGGAGTATGCAAAGGTCTGAAAAACACGAGGAGCATGAAAAGGTCTGAAAAATACAAGGAGTATGAAATGGTCTAAAAAACACGAGGAGCATGAAAAGGTCTGAAAAATACCAGAGCATAAAAAAGGCGTGAAAATATGAGGAGCATGAAACTGTATGAAAATTATGAGGAGCATGAAACGGTCTGGAAAATATGAGGAGCATGAAATGGTGTGAAAATATGAAGAGAATGAAATGGTGTGAAAAATATGAGGAGCATGAAACGGTTATGAAAAAATACGAGGAGCATGAAAAGGTTTGAAAAATACCAGGAGCATGACAAGGTGTGAAAAATACGAGGAGCATGAAAACGTCTGAAAAATAAGAAGAGCATGAAAAGGTGTCAAAATTATGAGGAGCATCAAAAGGTGTGATTAGTATGAAGAGCATGAAAAGGTGTCAAAACTATGTGGAGCATGTAAGGTGTGAAAAATATGAGGAGCATGAAACGGTCTGGAAAATATGAGGAACATGAAATGGTTTGAAAAATATGAAGAGCTACAAAAGGTGTAAAAAATATGAGGGGCAATAAATGGTGTGAGAAATATGAGGAGCATGAAACGGTATTAAATTATGAGGAGCATGAAAAGGCCCGAAACATACGAGGAGGATGAAAAGGTCTGAAAAATACGAGGAGCATGAAAAGGTCTGAAAAATAAAAGCCGCATAAAAAGGTGTCAAAATATATGAAGGACATGAAAAGGGGTCAAAAATATGAATAGAATGTAAAGGTGAGAAAAATAAGAGGAGCATGAATCAGTATGAAAAATATGAGGAGCATGAAATGGTGTGAAAAATATGAAGAGCATGAAAAGCTGTCAAAAATATGAGGAGCATAAAAAGATATGAAAAATATGAAGAGCATGAAAAGGTGTCAAAAATATGAGGAGGATGAAAAGGTGTGAAAAATATGAGGAGCATGAAAAGGTGTGAAAAAAACGAGCAGCATGAAAAGGTCTGAAAAATACGAGGAGATTGAAAAGGTCTGAAAAATAGGTACAGTTTGAAAAGGTGTTAAAAATATGAGCAGCATGAAAAGGTGTGAAAAAAATGAAGAACATGAAAAGGTGTCAAAAACATGAGGATCATGTAAAGGTGTGAAAAACATGAGGAGCATGAATCTGTATGAAAAATATGAGGAGCATGAAACGGTGTGAAAAATATGAGGAGCATGAAAAGTGTGAAATATATGAGGAGCATGAAAAGCTGAGAAAAATAAGAGGAGCATGAAACAAAGTTGTGAAACATACGAGGAGCATGAAAAGATGTGAAAATACGTGGAGCCAGAAAAGGTGTGAAAAATACGAAGAGCATGAAAAGGTGTCAAGTATACGAGGAGGATGAAAAGGTGTCAAAAATATGAGGAGCAGGAAATGGTGTAAAAAATACAAGGAGCAGAAAAGGTGTGAAAAATACGAGGAGCATGAAAAGGTGTGAAAAATACGAGGAGGATGAAAAGGAGTGAAAAATACGAGGAGCATGACAAGGTGTGAAAAATATGAGGAGCATGAAAAGGTGTGAAAAATACGAGGAGCATAAAAAGTTATGAAAAATCCCAAGAGCAGGAAAAGGTGTGAAAAATATGAAGAGCAGGAAAAGGTGTGAAAAATACGAGGAGCAGGAAAAGATGTGAAAAAATTGAAGATGAGGAAAAGTTGTAAAAAAAAACGAGGCGCATGAAAAGGTGTGAAGAAATCGAAGAGCAGAAAAAGGTGTGAAAATTACGAGGAGAAGGAAAAGGCATCAAAAAAACGAGGAGCATGACAAGGTGTGAAAAATACGAGGAGCATGAAAAGGTGTCAAGTATACGAGGAGGATGAAAAGGTGTCAGAAATATTTGGAGCAGGAAATGGTGTAAAAAATACAAGGAGCAGAAAAAGTGTGAAAAATATGAGGAGTGTGAAAAGATCTCAAAAATACAAAGAGCGTGAAAAGGTGTGAAAAATATGAAGAGCAGGAAAAGGTGTGAAAAATTCAAAGAGCATGAAAAGGTCTGAAAAATACGAGGAGCAGGAAAAAGTGTGAAAAATACGAGGAACATAAAAAGATGTGAAAAATTCGAAGAGCAGGAAAAGGTGTGGAAAGTATCAGGAGCATGAAAAGGTGTCAAAAATACGAAATTCGTGAAAAGGTGTGAAAAATATGAAGAGTGTG
Organism: Cervus canadensis; assembly: GCF_019320065.1. Classification (NCBI taxonomy): domain Eukaryota; kingdom Metazoa; phylum Chordata; class Mammalia; order Artiodactyla; family Cervidae; genus Cervus; species Cervus canadensis. The sequence continues at coordinate 74,286,377 of NC_057399.1, read as the reverse complement.
AAAAGGTCTGAAAAATACGAGGAGCTTGAAAAGGTCGGAAAAATACGAGGAACATAAAAAGGGCTGAATAATACGAGGATCATGAAAAGGTGTGAAAAATACGAAGAGCAGGAAAAGGTGCGAAAAATACGAGTAGCATGAAAAGGTGTGAAAAAATGGAAGAGCAGGAAAAGGTGTGAAAAATATGAACTGCATGAAAAAGTGTGAAAAATATGAAGGGCGTGAAAAGGTGTGAAAAATACGAGGAGCAAGAAAAGGTCTGAAAAATACGAGGAGCATGAAAAGGTGTGAAAAATTCGAAGAGCAGCAAAAGGTGGGAAAATATGAACTGCATGAAAAGGTGTGAAAAATATGAAGAGCATGAAAAGGTATGAAAAATACTAGGAGCATGAAAAGGTGTGAAAAATATGAGGAGCATGCAAAGGTGTGAAATGCACGAGGAGCATGAAGAGGTGTCAAAAATATGAAGCGTGTGAAAAGGTGTGAAAAATTCGAAAAGCAGGAAAATGTCTAAGAAGTTCGAAGAGCAGGAAAAGGTGTGAAAAATACGAGGAGCAGGAAAAGGTGTCAAGTATACGAGGAGGATGAAAAGGTGTCAAAAATATGAGGAGCAGGAAATGGTGTAAAAAATACAAGGAGCAGAAAAGGTGTGAAAAATATGAGGAGTGTGAAAAGATGTCAAAAATACGAAGAGCGTGAAATGGTGTGAAAAATATGAAGAGCAGGAAAAGGGGGGAAAAATTCAAAGAGCATGAAAAGGTCTGAAAAATACGAGGAGCAGGAAAAAGTGTGAAAAATACGAGGAACATAAAAAGATGTGAAAAATTCGAAGAGCAGGAAAAGGTGTGGAAAGCATCAGGAGCATGAAAGGGTGTCAAAAATATGAAGAGCGTGAAAAAGTGTGAAAAATATGAAGAGTGTGAAAAGGTCTGAAAAACACGAGGAGCTTGAAAAGGTCGGAAATATACGAGGAACATAAAAAGGTCTGAATAATACGAGGATCATGAAAAGGTGTGAAAAATACGAAGAGCAGGAAAAGGTGCGAAAAATACGAGTAGCATGAAAAGGTGTGAAAAAATGGAAGAGCAGGAAAAGGTGTGAAAAATATGAACTGCAAGAAAAAGTGTGAAAAATATGAAGGGCGTGAAAAGGTGTGAAATATACGTGGAGCAAGAAAAGGTCTGAAAAATACGAGGAGCATGAAAAGGTGTGAAAAATTCGAAGAGCAGCAAAAGGTGTGAAAAATATGAACTGCATGAAAAGGTGTGAAAAATATGAAGAGCATGAAAAGGTATGAAAAATACTAGGAGCATGAAAAGGTGTGAAAAATATGAGGAGCATGAAAAGGTTTGAAATGCACGAGGAGCATGAAGAGGTGTCAAAAATATGAAGCGTGTGAAAAGGTGTGAAAAATTCGAAAAGCAGGAAAATGTCTAAGAAGTTCGAGGAGCAGGAAAAGGTGTGAAAAATACGAGGAGCAGGATAAGGTGTGAAAAATATGAGAAGCATGAAAAGGTGTGAAAAATACGAAGAGCAGGAAAAGGTGTGAAAAATACGAGGAAGAGGAAAAGGTGTGAAAAATAGGAAGGGCAGGAAAAGGTGTGAAAAATACAAGGAGCATGAAAAGGTGTGAAAAATACGAAGAGCAGGAAAAGGTGTGAAAAATACGAGGAGCATTAATAAGTGTGAAAAAATCGAAGAGCAGGAAAAGGTGTGAAAAATGTTCGGAGCAGAGAAATGTGTGAAAAATAAGAGAAGCGTGAAAAGGTGTCAAAAATATGAAGAGAGTGAAAAGGTGTGAAAAATATGAAGAGCGTGAAGAGGTCTGAAAAATACGAGGAGCGTGAAAAGGTCTGAAACATACGGGGAGAATGAAAAGGTGTGAAGAATTCGAAGAGCAGGAAAAGGTGTGAAATCTTCGAAGAGCATGACAAGGTGTGAAAAATCCGAGGAACATGAAAAGGTTTGAAAACTATGAACAGCATGAAAAGGTGTGAAAAAATATGAGGAGTATGAAACACTCTGAAAAACACGAGATCATGAAATGGAGTGAAAACACAAAGAGCATGGAAAGCTGTGAAAAATATCAAGAGCATGAAAAGGTCTGAAAATTATGAAAACCATGAAAAAGTGTCAAAAATATGAAGAGCATGAAAAGCTGTGAAAAATACGACGAGCCTGAAAGGGTGTGAAAAACACGAAGAGCATGTAAAGATGTGAAAATACGAGGAGCATGAAGAGGTCTGAAAAATACGAGGAGCATGAAGATGTCTGAAAAATACGACGAGCATGAGAAGCTCTGAAAAATATGTAGAGCATGAAAACGTGTCAAAAATATGAGTAGCATGTAAAGTTTGAAAAATAAGAGGAGCATGAATTTGTATAAAAAATATGAGGAGCATGAAACGGTGTGAAAAATATGAAGACCTTGAAAAGGTGTGAAAAATATGAGGAGCATGAAAAGGTGTAAAAAATATGAAGAGCATGAAAAGGTGTCAAAAATATGAGGAGCATCTAAAGGTGTGAAAAATATGAGGAGCATGAATCTGTATGAAAAATATGACGAGCGTGAAACAGTGTGAAAAATATGAAGAGCATGAAAAGGAGTGAAAATTATGAGGAGTATGAAAACGTCTTAAAAATGCGAAGAGCATGAAAAGGTCTGAAAAATATGTGGAGCATGAAAAGGTGTGAAAAATACTAGGAGCATGAAAAGGTGTGAAAAACATGAAGAGCATGAAAAGCTGTGAAAAATATAAAGAGCATGAAAAGGTCTGAAAAATATGAAGAGCATGAAAAGGTGTGAAAATTATGAGGAGTATGAAAACCTCTTAAAAATACGAGGAGCATGAAAAGCTGTGAAATATACGAGGAGCATGAAAAGGTGTGTAAAATACGAGGAGCATGAAAATGTGTGAAAAATACGAGGAGCTTGAAATGTTGTGAAAAAATGAGGAGCATGAAAAGATCTCAAAATTAAGAGGAGCATTTAAAGGTCTGAAAAATAGGAGGAGCATGAAGAGCTCTGAAAAATATGAGGAGCATGAAAAGGTGTGAAATATATGTAGAGCATGAAAAAGTGTCAAAAATATGGTGAGCATGAAAACGTGTCAAAAATATGAAGAGCATGAAAAGGTGTCAAAAATATGAGTAGCATGTAAAGGGTGAAAAATAAGAGGAGCATGAATTTGTATAAAAAATATGAAGAGCATGAAAAGGTGTGAAAAATATCAAGTGCATGAAAGATGTAAAAAAATATGAAGAGCATGAAATGTGTGAAAAACACGAAGGACATGCAATGGTGTGAAAAATATCAAGAGCATGAAAAAGTCTGAAAAATATGAAGAGCATGAAAAGGTGTGAAAAATATCAAGAGCATGAAATATGTGAAAAACACGAAGGGCATGAAAAGGTGTGAGGAATGTGAAGAGCGTGAAAAAGTCTGAAAAATATGAAGAACATGAAAAGGTGTGAAAAACCAGATGAGCATCAAAGGGTATGAAAAAAACGAAGAGCTTAAAAAAGTGTGAAAAGTATGAAGAGCATGAAAAATTGTGAAAAATACGAGGAGCATGAAAAGTTGTGAAAAATAAGAGGAGCATGAAATGTTGTGAAAAATATGAAGAGGATGAAAAAATGTGAAAAATAAGAAGAGCATGAAAAGGTGTGAAAAACCAGATGAGCATCAAAAGGTATGAAAAAAACGAAGAGCTTGAAAAGGTGTGACAAATACGAACAGCATGAAAAATTGTGAAAAATACGAGGAGCATGAAAAGCTCTGAAAAATACGAGGAGCATGAAAAGTTCTGAAAAATTCGATGAGCATGAAAAGATCTCAAAAATATGAGGAGCATAAAAAGGTTTGAAAAATACGAGGAGCATGAAAAGGTCTGAAAAATATGAAGAGTATGAAAAGGTGTCAAAAATATGAGAAGCATGTAAAGGTGTGAAAAACATGAGGAGCATGAATCTGTATGAAAAATATGCGGAGCATGAAATGGTGTGAAAAATATGAAGAGCAAGAAAAGTTCTGAAAAATATGAGGAGCATGAAATGGTCTGAAATATATGAGGAGAATGAAAAGCTTTCAAAATATGAGGAGCATTGAAAGGTGTGAAAAAAATGAAGAGCATGAAAAGTTGTGAAAAATACGAGGAGCATGAAAAGTTCTGAAAAATACGAGGAGCAAGAAAAGGTCTGAAAAATACGAGGAGCATGAAAATGTCTGAAAAATACGAGGAGTATGAAAAGGTCTCAAATATACGAGGAGCATGAAAAGGTCTGAAAAATAGGAAGGGCATGAAAAGGTGTCAAAAAAACGAGGACCATGAAAAGGTGTCAAAAATATGAAGAGCATGAAAAGGTCTCAAATATGAGTAGCATGTAAAGGTGTGAAAAATAAGAGGAGCATGAATCAGTATGAAAAATATGAGGAGCATGAAATGGTGTGAAAAATATGAGGAGCATGAAACGGTCTGAAAAATATGAGGAGCATGAAAAACTGTCAAAAATATGAGGAGCATGAAACAGTGAGAAAAATATGAAGAGCCTGAAAAGGTGTGAAAAATATGAAGAGCATGAAAAGGAGTCAAAAATATGAGGAGCATCAAAAGGTGTCAAAAATATTAAGAGCACGAAAAGGTCTCAAAAATATGAGGAGCATGTAAAGGTGTGAAAAATATGAGGAGCATGTAAAGGCATGAAAAATATGAGGAGCATGTAAAGGCATGAAAAATATGAAGAGCATGAAAAGGTGTGAAAAATATGAGGAGTATGCAAAGGTCTGAAAAATACGAGGATTATGAAAAGGTTTGAAAAATACAAGGAGTATGAAATGGCCTAAAAAATACGAAGAGCATGAAAAGGTCTGAAAAATATGAGAGCATTAAAAGATCTGAAAAATAGGAGGAGCATGAAAAGGTCTGAAAAATACGAGGAGCATGGAAAGGTCTGAAAAATACGAAGAGCATGAAAAGGTGTGAAAAATACGAGGAGCATGAAAAGGTGTGAAATATAGGAGGAGCATGAAAAAGTGTGAAAAATATGAGAGCATTAAAAGGTCTGAAAAATACGAGGAGCATGAAAAGGTCTGAAAAATAGGAGAAGCATGAAAAGGTCTGAAAAATAGGAGGAGCATGAAAAGGTCTGAAGAATACAAGGAGCATGAAAAGGTGTCAAAAATATGAAGAGCATGAAAAGGTGTGAAAATATGAGTAGCATGTTAAAGTGTGAAAAATAAGAGGAGAATGAATCTGTATGAAAAATATGAGGAACATGAAACGGTGTGAAAAATATGAAAAGCATGAAATGGTCTGAAAAATATGAGGAGCATGAAACGGTCTGAAATATATGAGGTGCATGAAAAGCTGTCAAAAAAATGAGGAGCATTAAGTGGTGTGAAAAAAATGAAGAGCATGAAAAGGTATGAAAAATATGCAGAGCATGAAAAGGTGTGGAAAACACAACGAGCATGAAAAGTTCTGAAAAATATGAAGAGCATGAAAAGGTGTGAAAAATACGAGGAGCATGAAAAGGTGTGAAAAATACGAGGAGCATGAAAAGGTCTGAAAAATAGGAGGAGCATGAAAAGGCCTGCAAAATAGGACGAGCATGAAAAGCTTTGAAAAATGCGAGGAGCATGAAACTGTATGAAAAATATGAGGAGCATGAAACGGTGTGAAAGGTATGAAGAGCATGAAAATGTCTGAAATATACGAGGAGCATGAAAAGGTCACAAAAATATGAGGAGCATGAAAAGGTGTCAAAAATATGAGGAGCATGAAACAGTCTCCAAAATATGAGGAGCATGAAACGATCTGAAAAATATGAAGAGCATGCAAACGTGTGAAAAATATGAGGAGCATTAAAACGTGTGAAAAATATGAGGAACATGAAACGGTGTGAAAAATATGAAAAGCATGAAATGGTCTGAAAAATATGAAGAGCATGAAACGCTGTGAAAAATATGAAGAGCATGAGAAATTCTCAAATATACGAGGAGCATGAAAAGTTCTCAAAAATACGAGGAGCATGAAAATGTCTGAAAAGTACGAGGAGCATGAAAAGGTCTGAAAAAAACGAGGGTCAGGAATAGGTCTCAAAAATATGAGAAGCATGAAAAGATCTCAAAAATACGAGGAGCATGAAAAGGTCTGAAAAATACGAGAAGCATGAAACTGTATGAAAATTATGAGGAGCATGAAACGGTGTGAAAAATATGAAGAGCATGAAAATGTCTGAAAAATACAAGTAGCATGAAAAGGTCTGAAAAATATGAAGATTATGAAAAGCTGTCAAAAATATGAGGAGCATTAAATGGTGTGAAAAAATGAAGAGCATGAAAAGGTGTGAAAAGTAAGAGCAGCATGGAAAGGTGTGAAAAATATGAGGAGCATTAAAAGGTGTGAAAAATATGAGGAGCATGAAACGGTCTCAAAAATATGAGGAGCATGAAACGATCTGAAAAATATGAGGAGCATGAAAAGCTGCCAAAAATATGAGGAGCGTGAAACACTGTGAAAAATACGAAGAGCATGAAAACCTGAGAAAAATATCAAGAGCATGAAAAGGTTTGAAAAATAAGAAGATCATGAAAAGGTGTGAAAAATATGAGGAGCATCAAAAGGTGTGAAAATATGAAGAGCATGAAACTGTATGAAAAATATGAGGAGTATGAAACGGTGTGAAAAATATGAAGAGCATGAAAATGTCTGAAAAATACAAGGAGCATGAAAAGGTCTGAAAAATATGAAGAGCATGAAAAGGAGTCAAAAATATGAGGAGCATCAAAAGGTGTCAAAAATATTAAGAGCATGAAAAGGTGTTGAAATATGAATAGCATGTAAAGGTGTGAAAAATAAGAGAAGCATGAAACAGTGTGAAAAATATGAAGAGCATGAAAAGGTGTGAAAAATATGAGGAGCATGAAAAGGTCTGAAAAATACGAGGAGCATGAAAAGGTCTGAAAAATACGAGGAGCATGAAACTGTATGAAAATTATGCGGAGCATGAAAAGGTGTCAAAAATATGAAGAGCATGAAAAGGTGTCGAAATATGAATAGCAAGTAAAGGTATGAAAAATAAGAGAAGCATGAATCTGCATGAAAAATATGAGGAACATGAAATGGTGTGAAAAATATGAAAAGCATGAAATGGTCTGAAAAATATGAGGAGCATGAAACGGTCTGAAATATATGAGGAGCAAGAAAAGCTGTCAAAAATATGAGGAGCATTAAATGGTGTGAAAAAAAATGAAGAGCATGAAAAGGTATGAAATATATGCAGAGCATGAAAAGGTGTGGAAAACACAAAGAGCAGAAAAGTTCTGAAAAATATGAAGAGCATGAAAACGTGTGAAAAATACAAGGAGCATGAAAAGGTGTGAAAAATACGAGGAGCATGAAAAGGCCTGAAAAACAGGAGGAGCATGAAAATGTCTGAAAAATATGAGGAGCATGAAACGGTGTGAAAAATATGAAGAGCATGAAAAGGTGTGAAAAATATGAGGAGCATGAAAAGTTGTGAAAAATACGAGAGCATGAAACGCTGTGAGAAACAAGAAGAGCATGAAAAGCTGAGAAAAATATCAAGAGCATGAAAAGTCTGAAAAATATGAAGAGCATGAAAAGGTGTGAACAATACGAAGGGCATGAAAAGGTGTGAAAAACCAGAAGAACATTAAAAGGTGTGAAAAAAACGAAGAGCTTGAAAAGGTGTGACAAAAACGAAGAGCATGAAAAATTGTGAAAAATACGAGTAGCATGAAAACTCTGAAAAATACGAGGGGCATGAAAAGGTCTGAAAACTACAAGGAGCATGAAAAGTTCTCAAAAATACGAGGAGCATGAAAAGGTCTGAAAAATATGAAGAGTATGAAAAGGTGTCAAAAATATGAGAAGCATGTAAAGGTGGGAAAAAGATGAAGAGCATGAATCTGTATGAAAAATATGCGGAGCATGAAATTGTGTGAAAAATATGAAGAGCAAGAAAGGTGTGATAAATATGAGGAGTATGCAAATGTCTGAAAAATACGAGGAGCATGAAAAGGTCTGAAAAATACAAGGAGTATGAAATGGTCTAAAATATACGAGGAGCATGAAAAGGTCTGAAAAATACGATAGCATTAAAAGGTCTGAAAAATATGAGGAGCATGAGAAGGTGTGAAAAATACGAGGAGCATGAAAAGGCCTGAAAAACAGGAGGAGCATGAAAAGGCCTGAAAAGTAGGAGGAGCTTGAAAATGTCTGAAAATTAGGAGGAGCATGAAAAGGTCTGAAAAATAGGAGAAGCATGAAAAGCTCTGAAAAATACGAGGAGCATGAAAAGGCCTGCAAAATAGGAGTAGCATGAAAAGGTCTGAAAAATACGAGGGGCATGGAAAGGTCTGAAAAATAGGAGGAGCATGAAAAGGTCTGAAAAATACGAGGAGCATGGAAAGGTCTGAAAAATACGAGGAGCATGAAAAGGTCTGAAATATACTAGGAGCATGAAAAGGTCTGAAAAATATGAAGAGCATGAAAAGGTGTGAAATACATGAGGAGCAACAAAAGGTGTGAAAAATACAAGGGCATGTAAAGGTTTGAAAAATATGATGAGCATGAAAAGGTGTGAAAAATATGAAGAGCATGAAAAGGTTTCAAACATACGAGGAGCATGAAAAGTTCTGAAAAATACGAGGAGCATGTAAAGGTGTGAAAAATATGAAGAGCATGAAAAGGTGTGAAAAATATGAGGAGCATTAAAAGGTGTGAAAAATATGAAGAGCATGAAACGGTCTCAAATATATGAGGAGCATGAAATGGTCTGAAAAATACGAGGAGCATGAAAATGTCTGAAAAATAGGAGGAGCATGAAACGGCCTGCAAAATAGGAGGAACATGAAAAGCTCTGAAAATTACGAGGAGCATGAAAAGGCCTGCAAAATAGGAGGAGCATGAAAAGGTCTGAAAAATACGAGGAGCATGGAAAGCTCTGAAAAATAGGAGGAGCATGAAAAGGTCTAAAAAATACGAGGAGCATGAAAAGGTCTGAAAAATACAAGGAGCATGAAAAGGTCTGAAAAATATGAAGAGCATGAAAAGGTGTGAAAAATATGAGGAGCATTAAAACGTGTGAAAAATATGAGGAGCATGAAACTGTCTCAAATATATGAGGAGCATGAAACGGTCTGAAAAACAGTAGGAGCATGAAAATGTCTGAAAAATTCGAGGAGCATGAAAAGGTCTGAAAAATACGAGAGGCATGGAAACATCTGATAAATAGGAGGAGCATGAAAAGGTGTGAAAATTAGGAGGAGCACAAAAAGTTGTGAAAAATATGAAGAGCATGAAAAGTTGTGAAAAATACGAGGAGCATGAAAAGGTGTGAAATATACGAGGAGCATGAAAAAGTGTGAAAAATACGAGAAACATGAAAAGGTCTGAAAAATAGGAGGAGCATGAAAAGGTGTCAAAAATATAAGTAGCTTGAAAAGGTGTCAAAAATATGAAGAGCATGAAAAGGGGTCAAAAATATGAATAGAATGCAAAGGTGTGAAAAATTAGATGAGCATGAAAAGGTCTGAAAAATACGAGGAGCATGAAATGGTCTTAAAAATACGAGGAGCATGAAAAGTTCTGAAAAATATGAAGAGCATGAAAAGGTGTCAAAAATATGAGGAGCATCAAAAGGTGTCAAAAATATTGACATGAAAAGGTCTCAAAAATACGAGGAGCATGTAAAGCTGTGAAAAATATGAGGAGCATGAAACTGTATGAAAAATATGAGGAGCATGAAACGGTGTGAAAAATATGAAGAGCATGAAAAGGTGTGAAAAATATGAGGAGCATGAAAAGTTTTGAAAAATACGAGAGCATGAAACGCTGTGAGAAACAAGAAGAGCAGGAGAAGCTGAGAAAAATATCAAGAGCATGAAAGGTCTGAAAAATATGAAGAGCATGAAAAGGTGTGAACAGTACGAAGGGTGTGAAATGGTGTGAAAAATATGAAGAGCCTGATAAGGTGTGAAAAACCAGAAGAGCATCAAAAGGTGTGAAAAAAACGAAGAGCTTGAAAAGGTGTGACAAATACGAAGAGCATGAAAAAGTGTGAAAAATTCGAGGAGCATGAAAACTCTGAAAAATACGAGGAGCATGAATAGGTCTGAACTACGAGGAGCATGAAAAGGTCTGAAAAATATGAAGGGCACGGAAAGGTATAACAAGTATGAGGAGCTTGAAAAGGTGTCAAAAATATGAAGAGCATGAAAAGCGGTCAAAAATATGAATAGAATGTAAAGGTGTGAAAAATAACAGGAGCATGAATCAGTATGAAAAATATGAGGAGCATGAAACGGTGTGAAAAATACAAACAGCATGAAAAGGTGTGAAAAATATGAGGAGCATGAAACGGTCTGAAAAATATGAGGAGATTGAAATGGTCTGAAAATTATGAGGAAGCCAATGGGAAAAATATGAGGAGCAGCGCCAACACGCTCGCACGCCAACTCACTGAGGAGCCTGAAAAGTTGTGAAAAAATACGAGGAGCAATGAAAAGGTCTGAAAAAATACGAGGAGGCATGAAAAGGTGTGAAAATACGACGACATGAAGAGGTTCTGAAAAATACAAGGAGCATGAAAAGGGGTCTGAAAAATACGAGGAGCATGAAATGGTCTTAAAAATATGAGAAGCATGAAAAGGTCTGAAAAATAAGAAGAACATGAAAAGGTGTCAAAAATATGAGGAGCATCAAAGGGTGTCAAAAATATTAAGAGCATAAAGGTCTCAAAAATATGAGGAGGCATGTAAAGGCCTGAAAAACAGGAGGAGCATGAAAAGGCCTGAAAAGTAGGAGGAGCTTGAAAAAATGTTCTGAAAATAGAAGGAAGCATGAAAGGGTCTCAAATATAGGAGAAGCATGAAAAGCTCTGAAAAATACGAGGAGCATGAAAGGCCCTGCAAATAGGAGGAGGCATATGAAAAGGTCTGAAAAATACGAGGAGCAATGGAAAGGTCTGAAAAATAGGAGGAGCATGAACAAGGTCCTGAAATATACGAAGGAGCATGGAAAAGGTCTGAAAAAATAGGAAGGAGCATGAAAAGGTCTGAAAAATACGAGGAGCATGAAAAGGTCTGAAAAATACGAGGAGCATGAAAAGAGTGAAAAACATAACGACGAGGCAAGGGTGAAGAGGTCCTGAAAAATACAAGGAGCATGAAAAGGTTGAAAATACGAGTGCAAGAAATGGTCCTTAAAAATTACGAGGAGCATGAAAGGTGCTGAAAAATAATGAAGGGCAACGGCAAAGGTGTCACAAAAATGAGGAGCTTGAAAAGGTGTCAAAAATATGAAGAGCATGAAAAGGGGTCAAAAATATGAATAGAATGTAAAGGTGTGAAAAATAACAGGAGCATGAATCAGTATGAAAAATATGAGGAGCATGAAACGGTGTGAAAAATACAAACAGCATGAAAAGGAGTGAAAAATATGAGGAGCATGAAACGGTCTGAAAAATATGAGGAGCATGAAACGGTCTGAAAAATATGAGGAGCATGAAAAACTGTCAAAAATATGAGGAGCAGGAAACAGTGAGAAAAATGTAAGGAGCCTGAAAAGTTGTGAAAAATATGAGGAGCATGAAAAGGTCTGAAAAATACGAGGAGCATGAAAAGGTGTGAAACATACGACGAGCATGAAGAGGTCTGAAAAAATACAAGGAGCATGAAAAGGTCCGAAAAATACGAGGAGCATGAAAAGGTCTGAAATATACGAGGAGCATGAAAAGGTCTGAAAAATATGATGAGCATGAAAAGGTGTGAAAAATATCAGGAGCATGAAACGGTCTCAAATATATGAGGAGCATGAAACGGTCTGAAAAATATGAGGAGCATGAAAAGCTGCCAAAAATATGAGGAGCATGAAACGGTGTGAAATAAACGAAGAGCCTGAAAAGCTGAGACAAATATCAAGAACATGAAAAGGTATGAAAAATAAGAAGAGCATGAAAAGGTGTGAAAAATACGAAGATCATGAAAAGGTGTGAAAAATACGAAGAGCCTGAAAAGGTGTGAAAAACACAAAGAGCATGAAAAATTGTGAAAAATACGAGGAGCATGAAAAGGTCTGAAAAATAAGAAGAGCATGAAAAGCTGTCAAAAGTATGAGGAGCATCAAAAGGTGTGAAAAATATGAAGAGCATGAAAAGGTGTCAAAAATATGTGGAGCATGAAAAGGTGTGAAAAACATGAAGAGCATGAAAATGTGTCAAAAATATGAGGAGCATGTAAAGGTGTGAAACAAATGAGGAGCATGAATCTGTATGAAAAATATGAGGATCATGAAAAGGTCTGAAAAATATGAAGAGAATGTAATGTTGTGAAAAATACGAGGAGCATGAAAAGGTGTGAAATATACGAGGAGCATGAAAATGTGTGAAAAAAATGAAGAGCATGAAAGGGTATGAAAAATATGAGGAGCATGAAATGGTGTGAAAAATACGAGGAGCATGAAATGGTGTGAAAAAATAACGAGCATGAAAAGATCTGAAAATTAAGAGGAGCATTTAAAGGTCTGAAAAATACGAGGAGCATGAAAAGGTGTGAAATATTCGAGGAGCATGAAAAGGTCTGAAAAATATAAGGAGCATGAAAAAGTGTGAAAAATACGAAGAGCAGGAAAAGGTGTGAAAATTATCAAAAGCATGAAAAGGTCTGAAAAATATGAAGAGCATGTTAAGGTGTCAAAAATATGAGGAGCATTAAAAGGTGTCGAAAATATGAGAAGCATGAAAAGGTGTGAAAAATATGAGGAGCATGAAACTGTATGAAAAATTAGAGGAGGATGAAACGGTGTGAAAAATATGAAGAGCATGAAAAGGTGTGAAAAATATGAGGAGCATGAAACTTTTGAAAAACACGAGATCATGAATGGAGTGAACAACACGAAGAGCATGGAAAGCTGTGAAAAATATCAAGAGCATGAAAAGGTCTGAAAAATATGAAAAGCATGAAAACGTGCCAAAAATATGAAGAGCATGAAAAGGTGTGAAAAATACGAAGAGCCTGAAAAGGTGTGAAAAACACGAAGAGCATGAAAAGGTGTGAAAAATACGAAGAGCGTGAAAATGTGTGACAAATACGAAGAGCATGTAACGTTGTGAAAAATACGAGGAGCATGAAAAGTTCTGAAAAATACGAGGAACCTGAAGACGTCTGAAAAATACGACGAGCATGAAAAGGACTGAAAAATATGTAGAGCATGAAAAAGTGTCAAAAATATGGGGAGCATGAAAAGGTGTCAAAATATGAAGAGCATTAAAAGCTGTCGAAAATATGAGAAGCATGTAAAGGTGTGAATAATATGAGGAGCATGAAACTGAATGAAAAAGTAGAGGAGGATGAAACGGTGTGAAAAATATGAAGAGCATGAAAAGGTGTGAAAAATACGAGGAGCTGAAAAGGTGTCAAAAATATGAAGAGCATGAAAAGGTGTCAAAATATGAGTAGCAGGAAAAGGTGGGAAAAATAAGAGGAGCATGAATCTGTATGAAAAATATGAGGAACATGAAAAGTTGTGAAAAATATGAAAAGCATGAAATGGTCTGAAAAATATGAAGAGCATGAAACGGTCTGAAATATATGAGGTGCATGAAAGGCGGTCAAAAATATGAGGAGCATTAAAAGGTGTGAAAAAAATGAAGAGCATGAAAAGGTATGAAAAATATGCAGAGCATGAAAATGTGTGGAAAATATGAAGAGCAAGAAAAGGTGTGAAAAACAGGAAGAGCATGAAAAGTTCAGAAAAATATGAGGAGCATATAAAGGTGTGAAAATATGAGGAGTATGAAACAGTATGAAAAATATGAGGAGCATGAAACGGTGTGAAAAATATGAAGAGCATGAAAAAGTCTCAAAAATACGAGGAGCATGAAAAGGTCTCAAAAATACGAGGAGCATGAAAATGTCTGAAAAATACGAGCAGCATGAAAAGGTCTGAAAAAAACGAGGGGCAGGAAAAGGTCTCAAAAATACGAGGAGAATGAAAAGGTCTCAAAAATACGAGGATCATGAAAAGGTCTGAAAAATACGAGGAGCATGAAACTGTCTAAAAAATATGAGGAGCATGAAACGGTGTGAAAAATATGAAGAGCATGAAAATGTCTGAAAAATACAAGGAGCATGAAAAGGTCTGAAAAACATGAAGAGTATGAAAAGGTGTCAAAAATATGAGAAGCATGTAAAGGTGTGAAAAACATGAGGAGCATGAATCTGTATGAAAAATATGCGGAGCATGAAATGGTGTGAAAAATATGAAGAGCATGAAAAACTCTCAAAAATACGAGGATCATGAAAAGGTCTGAAAAATACGAGGAGCATGAAAAATTGTGAAAAATACGAGGAGCATGAAAAGGTGTGAAAAATATGAATAGCATGAAAAAGTGTGAAAAGTACGAGGAGCATGAAAAGGTCTGAAAAATACGAGGAGCATGAAAACGTCTTAAGAATATGAGGCGCATGAAAAGGTCTGAAAAATATGTGGAGCATGAACAGGTGTCAAAAATATGAGGAGAATGAAAAGGTGTGAAATATACCGGGAGCATGAAAAGGTGTGTAACATACGAGGAGCATGAATCTGTAGGAAAAATATGAGGAGCATGAAAGGGTGTGAAAAATATGAAGACCATGAAAAGGTGTGAAAAATATTAGGAGTATGAAAACGTCTTAAAAATACGAGGAGCATGAAAAGGTGTGAAATATACCGGGAGCATGAAAAGGTGTGTAAAATACGAGGAGCATGAAAATGTGGGAAAAATAAGAGGAGCATGAAATGTTGTGAAAAAATGAGGAGCATGAAAAGATCTGAAAATTAAGAGGAGCATTTAATGGTCTGAAGACTACGAGGAGCAAGAAAAGCTCTGAAAAATACGAGGAGCATGAAAAGGTGTGAAATATACAAGGAGCATGAAAAGGTCTGAAAAATATGAAGAGCATGAAAAGGTGTGAAAAATATGAGGAGCATGAAAAGGTGTAAAAAATATGAAGAGCATGAAACGTGTGAAAAACACGAAGGGCATGCAATGGTGTGAAAAATATCAAGAGCATGAAAAAGTATGAAAAATATGAAGAGCATGAAAAGGTGTGAAAAATATCAAGAGCATGAAAGATATGAAAAACACGAAGGGCATGAAAAGGTGTGAAAAATATCAAGAGCATGAAAAGGTCTGAGGAATATGAAGAGCATGAAAAGGTATGAAAAATTCAAAGAGCATGAAAAATTGTGAAAAATACCAGGAGCATGAAAAGGTGTGAAAAATACTAGGAACATGAAAAGGTGTGAAAAGTACGAGGAGCATTAAAATGTCTGAAAAATACGAGAGCATGAAAAGGTGTGAAAAATGTGAGGAGCATGAAAAGGTGTGAAAAATGCGAGGAGCATGAAAAGGTGTGAAAAATTCGAGGAACATGAAATGGTGTGAAAAATACGAGGAGCATGAAAAGGTGTGAAAAATTCGAAGAGCTGGAAAAGGTGTGAAATATTCGTAGAGCATGACAAGGTGTGAAAAATTCGAAGAGCAAGAAAAGTTGTGAAAAATACGAGGAGCATGAAAAGTTGTGAAAAATACGAGGAGGATGAAAAGGTGTGAAAAATAGGAAGAGCATGAAAAGGTGTCAAAAATAGGAGGAGCATGTAAACATGTGAAAGATACGAGGAGCATGACAAGGTATGAAAAACTTGAAGAGCAGGAAAAGGTGTGAAAAATACAAGGAGCATGAAAAGGTGTGAAAAATACGAGGAGCGTGACGAGGTATGAAAAATACGAGGAGCATGAAAAGGTGTGAAAAATACGAGGAGCATGAAAAGGTGTGAAAAATACGAGGAGCTTGAAAAGGTGTGAAAAATACGAGGAGCATGAAAAGGTGTGAAAAATATGAAGAGCATGAAAAGGTGTGAAAAATATGAGGAGCAGGAAAAGGTGTGAAAAATTCGAGGAGCAGGAAAAGGTGTGAAAAATTCAAAGAGCAGGAAATGGTGTGAAAAATATGAACATCATGAAATGGTGTGAAAAATACGAGGATCATGAAAAGGTGTGAAAAATAAAAAAGAACAGGAAAAGGTGTGAAAAATACGAGGAGCATGAAAGGTGTGAAAAATATGAAGAGCATGAAAAGGTGTGAAAAATATGAGGAGTTTGAAAAGGTGTGAAAAATAGGAAGAGCATGAAAAGGTGTGAAAAATACGAGGAGCATGAAAAGGTGTGAAAGATACGAAGAGCATGACAAGGTGTGAAAACCTCGAAGATCAGGAAAAGGTGTGAAAAATACGAGTAGAAGGAAAAGGGTTGAAAAATACGATGAGCATGACATGGTGTGAAAAATACGAGGAGCATGAAAAGGAGCAAAAATTCGAAGAGTAGGAAAACGTGTGAAAAATACGAGGAGCAGGAAAAGGTGTGAAAAATATGAGGAGCATGAAAAGGTGTGAAAAATCCGAGGAGCATGAAAAGGACTGAAAAATATGAGGAGCATGACAAGGTATGAAAAATACGAGGAGATTGACAAGGTGTGAAAAATACGAGGAGAGTGAAAAGGTCTGAAAAATAGGAGGAGCAGATAAAGGTCTTAAAAATACGAGGAGCATGAAAATGTGTAAAAAATCGAAGAGCATGAAAAGGTGTGAAAAGTACGAGGAGCATGAAAAGGTGTGAAAAATATGAGGAGGATGAAAAGGTGTCAAAAATACGAAGAGCAGGAAAAGGTGCGAAAAATACAAGATTCATGAAAAGGGGTGAAAAATACGAGGAGCATGAAAGGCTGTCAAAAATACGAAGAGCGTGAGAAGGTTTGACAAATATGAACTACATGAAAAGGTGTGAAAAATCCGAGGAGCATAACAAGGTGAGAAAAATCCGAGGAGCAGGAAAAGGTGTGACAAATCCGAGGAGCAGGAAAAGTGTGAAAAATTCAAAGACAGGAAAAGGTGTAAAAAATATGAACATTATGAAATGGTGTGAAAAATCCGAGGAGCATGAAAAGGTGTGAGAAATCCGAGGAGCATAACAAGGTGTGAAAAATACGAGGAGCATGACAAGGTGTGAAAAATAAAAAGAACAGGAAAAGGTGTGAAAAATACGAGGAACATGAAACGGTGTGAGAAGTATGAAGAGCATGAAAAGGTGTGAAAAATATGAGGAGCATGAAAAGGCTTGAAAAACAGGAGGAGCATGAAAAAGCATCAAAAATAAGAGGAGCATGACAAGGTGTGAAAAATACGAGGAGCATGAAAAGGTGTGAAAAATTCAAAGAGCATGAAAAGGTATGAAAAATACGAGGAGCATGAAAAGGTGTGAAAAATAGGAAGAGCATGAAAAGGTGTCAAAAATACGAAGAGCGTGAAAAGGTGTGAAAAATATGAGGAGCATGAAAAGGTGTGAAAAATACGAGGAGGATGAAAAGGTATGAAAATTTCAAAGCGCAGGAAAAGGTGTGAAAAATACGAGGAGCATGAAAACGTGTGAAAAATTCAAAGAGCCGGAAAGGTAGGAAAAATATGAACATCATGAAAAGGTGTGAAAAATACAAGGAGCATGACAAGGTGTGAAAAATACGAGGAGCATGAAAAGCTGTGAAAAATTCAAAGAGCAGGAAAAGGTGTGAAAATTACGAGGAGCATGAAAAGGTGTGAAAAATTCAAAGAGCTGGAAAAGGTGTGAAATATTCGAAGAGCATGACAAGGTGTGAAAAATACGAGGAGCATGAAAAGTTTTGAAAAATTTGAAGAACAGCAAAAGGTGTGAAATATACGAGGAGCATGTAAAGGGGTGAAAAATAGGAAGAGAATGAAAAGGTGTCAAAAAGACAAGGAGCATGAAAAGGTGTGAAAAATACGAGGAGGATGAAAAGGTGTGAAAACCTCGAAGAGCAGGAAAAGGTGCGAAAAATACGGGGATCATGTAAAGAAGTGAAAAAATCGAAGAGCAGGAAAAGGCATGAAAAATACGAGGAGCATGAAAAGGTGTGAAAAATTCGAAGAGCAGGAAAAGGTGTGAAAAATACGAGGAGCAGGAAAAGGTGTGAAAAATACGAAGAGCATGAAAAGTTTTCAAAAATAAGAAGAGCGTGAAAATGTGTGAAAAATATGAAAAGCATGAAAAGGTATGAAAAATACGAGGAGGATGAAAAGGTGTGAAAAATACGAGGAATTAGAAAAGGTGTGAAAAAATACGAAGACAATGAAAAAGTCTGGAAAATACGAGG
Organism: Cervus canadensis; assembly: GCF_019320065.1. NCBI lineage: Eukaryota > Metazoa > Chordata > Mammalia > Artiodactyla > Cervidae > Cervus > Cervus canadensis. The sequence continues at coordinate 74,268,145 of NC_057399.1, read as the reverse complement.
AGCATGTAAATGTGTGAAAAATTGAAAGAACAGGCAAAGGTGTGAAAAATACGAGGAGCATGAAAAGGTGTGAAAAATACGAGGAGCATGAAAAGGTGTGAAAAATACGAAGAGCATGAAAAGGTGTGAAAAAATATGAGGAGCATGACAAGGTGTGAAAAATACGAGGATCATGAAAAGGTGTGAAAAAAACAAAGAGCAGGAAAAGGTGTGAAAAATACGAGGAGCATGAAAAGGTGTGAAAAATATGAGGAGCATGAAAAGATGTGAAAAATACGAGGAGCATGAAAAGGTGCAAAAATTCGAAGAGCAGGAAAAGGTGTGAAAAATACGAGGAGCTGAAAAGGTGTGAAAATTTCGAAGAGCAGGAAAAGGTGTGAAAAATACGAGGAGCTGAAAAGGTGTGAAAATTTCGAAGAGTAGGAAAAGGTGTGAAAAATACGAGGAGCAGGAAAAGTTGTGAAAAATACGACGAGCATGAAAAGTTGTCAAAAATAAGAAGAGCGTGAAAAGGTGTGAAAAATATGAAATGCATGAAAAGGTCTGAAAAATACGAGGACCATGAAAAGGTCTGAAAAATACGAGGAACTACAAAAGGTGTGAAAAATACGAAGACAATGAAAAAGTCTGGAAAATACGAGGAGCATGTAAAGGTGTGAAAAATTCAAAGAACAGGCAAAGGTGTGAAAAATACGAGGAGTATGAAAAGGTGTAAAAAATACGAGGAGCATGAAAAGGTGTGAAAAATACGAAGAGCATGAAAAGGTGTGAAAAAATACACGGAGCATGACAACGTGTGAAAAATACGAGGATCATGAAGAGATGTGAAAAAAAACAAAGAGCAGGAAAAGGTGTGAAAAATACGAGGAGTATGAAAATGGGTGAAAAATACGAGGAGCATGAAAAGGTGTGAAAAATTCGAGGAGCATTAAAACGTCTGAAAAATACGAGGAGTATGAAATGGTCTGAAAAATTCGAAGAGCATGAAAAGCTCTGAAAAAATACGAGGAGCCTGAAAAGTTGTGAAAAATTCGAGGAGCATGAAAAGGTGTGAAAAATTCAAAGAGCTGGAAAAGGTGTGAAATATTCGAAGAGCATGACAAGGGGTCAAAAATAGGAGGAGCATGAAAAGTTTTGAAAAATTTGAAGAACAGCAAAAGGTGTGAAAAATACGAGGAGCATGTGAAGGTGTGAAAAATAGTAAGAGAATGAAAAGGTGTCAAAAAGACGAGGAGCATGAAAACATGTGAAAGATACGAGGAGCATGACAAGGTGTGAAAACCTCGAAGAGCAGGAAAAGTTGTGAAAAATACGAGGAGGATGAAAAGGTGTGAAAAATTCAAAGAGCAGGAAAAGGTGTGAAAAATTCGAAGAGCAGGAAAAGGTGTGAAAAATACGAGGAGCATGTAAAGGTGTGAAAAATAGGAAGAGAATGAAAAGGTGTCAAAAAGACGAGGAGCATGAAAAGATGTGAAAGATTGGAGGAGCATGACAAGGTGTGAAAAACTCAAAGAGCCGGAAAAGGTGTGAAAAATACGAGGAGGATGAAAAGTTGTGAAAAATACGAGGAGCAAGAAAAGGTGTGAAAAATTCAAAGAACAGGCAAAGGTGTGAAAAATACGACGAGCATGAAAATTTGTCAAAAATACGAAGAGAGAGAAAAGGTGTGAAAAATATGAAAAGCATGAAAAGGTCTGAAAAATACGAGGACCATGAAAAGGTCTGAAAAATACGACAAACTAGAAAAGGTGTGAAAAATACAAAGACAATGAAAAAGTCTGGAAAATACGAGGAGCATGTAAAGGTGTGAAAAATTCAAAGAACAGGTAAAGGTGTGAAAAATACGAGGAGCATGAAAATGTGTGAAAAATACGAGGAGCATGAAAAGGTGTGAAAAAATCGAAGAGCGTGCAAAGTTGTGAAATACATGAACAGAATGAAAAGGTGTGATAAATACGAGGAGCATGAAAAGGTGTGAAAAATTCTAAGAGCAGGAAAAGATGTGAAATATATGAACATCATGAAATGGTGTGAAAAATACGAGGAGCAGGAAAAGTTGTGAAAAATACAAGGAGCATAAAAAGGTCTGAAAATTATGAGGAGCATGACAAGGCGTGAAAAATACCAGGATCATGAAAATGTGTGAAAAATAAGAAGAGCATGAAAAGGTGTGAAAAGTACGAGGAGCATGAAAGGGTGTGAAAAATACGAGGAGGATGAAAAGGTGTGAAAAATTCGGGGATCATGTAAAGAAGTGAAAAAATCGAAGAGCAGGAAAAGGCATGAAAAATACGAGGAGCAGGAAAAGGTGTGAAAAATACGAGGAGCATGAAATGGTGTCAAAAATATGAGGAGCGAGACAAGGTGTGAAAAATACGAGGAGCATGAAAAGGTGTGAAAAATTTGAAGAGCAGGAAAAGTTGTGAAAAATAAGAGGAGAATGAAAAGTTTAGAAAAATATGAAGAGCAAGAAGAGGTGTGAAACATATGAAGAGCACAAAAAGGTCTGAAAAATACGAAGACCACGAAAATGTTTGAAAAATACGAGGAGCAGAAAAGGCGTGAAAAATACGAGGAGCATGGAAAGGCATGAAAAATACGAGGAGCATGAAAAGGTGTGAAAAATATGAGGAGCATGAAAAGGCTTGAAAAACACGAGGAGCATGAAAAAGCATCAAAAATAAAAGGAGCATGACAAGGTGTGAAAAATACGAGGAGCATGAAAAGGTGTGAAAAATATGAGGAGCATGAAAAGGTATGAAATATACGAGGAGCATGAAAAGGTATGAAAAATAGGAAGAGCATGAAAAGGTGTCAAAAATACGAGGAGCATGAAAAGGTATGAAAAATAAGAGGAGCATGAAAAGGTGTGAAAAATAGGAAGAGCATGAAAAGGTGGGAAAAATAGGAAGAGCATGAAAAGGTGTCAAAAATACGAGGAGCATGAAAAGGTATGAAAAATACGAGGAGCATGAAAAGGTGTGAAAAATAGGAAGAGCATGAAAAGGTGTGAAAAATAGGAAGAGCATGAAAAGGTGTCAAAAATACGAGGAGCATGAAAAGGTATGAAAAATACGAGGAGAATGACAAGGTGTGAAAAATAGGAGTAGCATGAAAAGGTGTGAAAAAGTCGAAGAGTAGGAAAAGGTGTGAAAAAATCGAAGAGATGGAAAAGGCGTAAACAATACGAGGAGCTGGAAAAGGTGTGAAAAATACAAGGAGCAGAAAAGGTGTGAAAAATATGAAGAGTGTGAAAAGATGTCAAAAATACCAAGAGCGTGAAATGGTGTGAAAAATATGAAGATCAGGAAAAGGTGTGAAAAATTCGAAGAGCAGGAAAAGGTGCGAAAAATACGAGGAGCAGGAAAAGGTGTGAAAAGTACAAGGAGCATGACAAGGTGTGAAAAATACGAGGTGCATGAAAAGGTCTGAAAAATTCGAGTAGCAGGGAAAGGTGTGAAAAATACGAGGAGCAGGGAAAGGTGTGAAAAATCCGAGGAGGAGGAAAAGGTGTGAAAAATTCAAAGAGCAGGAAAAGGTATGAAAAATATGAACATCATGAAATAGTGTTAAAAATACGAGGAGTATGAAAAGGTGTGAAAAATTCGAAGAGTAGGAAAAGATGTGAAACCTTCGAGGAGCATGAAAAGGTGTGAAAAATACGAGGAACATGAAAAGGAGTGAAAAATATGAGGAGCATGAAGAGGTGTGAAAAATATGAAGAGCAGGAAAAGGTGTGAAAAATACGAAGAGCATGAAAAGGTGTGAAAAATACGAAGGGCAGGAAAAGGTATGAAAAATATGAGTAGCAGGAAAAGGTGTTAAAATACGAGGAGCATGAAAAGGTGTTAAAAATACGAAGAGCGTGAAATGGTGTGAAAAATATGAAGAGAGTGAAAACGTGTGAAAAATATGAGGAGCATGAAAAGGTGTGAAAAGTATGAGGAGCAGGAAAAGGTATGAAAAATACGAGGAGCATGAAAAGTTTTGAAAAATACGAAGCGCGTGAAAAGGTGTGTAAAATACGAAAAGGGCGAATAAATACGAGGAGCAGGAAAAGGTGTGAAAAATGCGAGGAGCATAAAAGGTGTGAAAAGTATGAGGAGCAGGTAAAGGTGTGAAAAATATGAAAATCATGAAATGGTGTTAAAAATACGAGGAGCATGAAAAGGTGTGAAAAATACTAGGAGCAGGAAAAGGTGTGAAAAATACGAGGAGCATAAAAAGGTGTGAAAAATTCAAAGAGCAAGAAAAGTGGGAAAAATTCGAAGAGCTGGGAAAGGTGTGAAAAATACGACGAGCATGAAACGGTGTGAAAAATTCGAAGAGCAAGGAAAGGTGTGAAAAATACGAGCAGCATGAAAAGCTGTGAAAAATTCGAAGAGCAGGAAAAGGTGTGAAAAATATAAACAGCATGAAAAGGTCTGAAAAATAAGAAAGCCGTGAAATGGTCTGAAAAATACGAGGAGCATGAAAAGGTCTGAAAAATACAAGTAGTGTGAAAAGGTCTGAAAAGTAAGAGAAGCATGAAAAGTTGTGAAAAATATGAACAGCATGAAAAGGTGTGAAAAATACGAGGAACATGAAAAGGTGTGAAAAATACGAGGAGCATTACAAGGTGTGAAAAATACATGGAGCACGAAAAGTTTTGAAAAATACGAAGAGCATGTAAAGGAGTGAAAATTTCGAAGAGCAGGAAAAGGTGTGAAATGTTCGAAGAGCATGACAAGCTGTGAAAAATCCGAGGAGGATGACAAGTTGTGAAAAATATGAGGAGCATGAAAAGGTCTGAAAAATATGAGGGGCATGATAAGGTATGAAAAATACGAGGAACTAGAAAAGCTGTGAAAAAAAAGAACACCATGAAAAGGTCTGAAAAATACGAGGAGCATGAAAAATTGTGAAAAATACGAGGAGCATGAAAAGGTGTGAAAAATATGAATAGCATGAAAAAGTGAAAACTACGAGGAGCATGAAAAAGTCTGAAAAATACGAGGAGCATGAACAGGTGTCAAAAATATGAGGAGAATGAAAAGGTGTGAAATATACCGGGAGCTGAAAAGGTGTGTAAAATACGAGGAGCATGAATCTGTATGATAAATATGAGGAGCATGAAAGGGTGTGAAAAATATGAAGAGCATGAAAAGGTGTGAAAATTATGAGGAGTATGAAAACGTCTTAAAAATACGAGGAGCATGAAAAGGTGTGAAATATAACGGGAGCATGAAAAGGTGTGTAAAATACGAGGAGCATGAAAGTGTGTGAAAAATATGAAGAGCATGAAAGGGTATGAAAAATATGAGGAGCATGAAACTGTGTGAAAAATAAGAGGAGCATGAAATGGTGTGAAAAAATGAGGAGCATGAAAAGATCTGAAAATTAAGAGGAGCATATAAAGGTCTGAAAAATACGAGGAGCATGAAAAGGTGTGAAATATACGAGGAGCATGAAAAGGTCTGAAAAATATGAACAGCATGAAAAGGTGTGAAAAATATGAGGAGCGTGAAATGGTGTAAAATATATGAAGAGCATGAATTGTGGAAAAACACGGCGGGCATGCAATGGTCTGAAAAATATGAAGAGCATGAAAATGTCTGAAAAATATGAATAGCATGAAAAGGTGTGAAAAATATCAAGAGCATGAAAGATGTGAAAAACACGAAGGGAATGAAAAGGTGTGAAAAATATCAAGAGCATAAAAAGGTTGAGGAATATGAAGAGCATGAAAAGGTATGAAAAATTCAAAGAGCATGAAAAGTTGTGAAAAATACCAGGAGCATGAAAAGGTGTGAAAAATACTAGGAGCATGAAAAGGTGTGGAAAGTTCGAGGAGCATTAAAATGTCTGAAAAATACGAGAGCATGAAAAGGTGTGAAAAAAACGAAGAGCATGAAAAGCTGTGAAAAATATAAAAAGCATGAAAAGGTCTGAAAAGTATGAAGAGCATTAAAAGGTGTGAAAAATATGAAGAGCATGAAAAAATGTGAAAAATAAGAAGAGCATGAAAGGGTGTGAAAAACATGCAGAGCATGTAAAAGTGTGGAAAATTAGAAGAGCATGAAAAGGTGTGACAAATACGAAGAGCATGAAAAGTTGTGAAAAATTCGAGGAGCTTGAAAGATTGTGAAAAAAACGAGGAGCATGAAAAAGTGTGAAAAACATGAAGAGCATGAAAAAGTGTGAAAAGTACGAGGAGCATGAAAAGGTCTAAAAAATATGAGGAGCATGAAAACGTCTTAAAAATATGAGGCACATGAAAAGGTTTGAAAAATATGTAGAGCATGAAAAGGTGTCAAAAATATGAGGAGAATGAAAAGGTGTGAAAAACATGAAGAGCATGAAAAGGTGTCAAATATATGAGGAGCATGTAAAGCTGTGAAAAATTTGAGGAGCATGAATCTGTATGAAAAATATGAGGAGCATGAAACTGTGTGAAAAATATGAAGAGCATGAAAAGTTGTGAAAATTATGAGGAGTATGAAAACGTCTGAAAAATACAAGGAGCATGAAAACGTGTGAAATATACGAGGAGCATGAAAATGTGTGAAAAAAATGAAGAGCATGAAAGGGTTTGAAAAATATGAGTAGCATGAAACGGTGTGAAAAATACGAGGACCATGAAATGGGGTGAAAAAATGAGGAGCATGAAAAGATCTGAAAATTAAGAGGAGCATTTAAAGGTCTGAAAAATACGAGGAGCATGAAAAGGTGTGAAATATTCGAGGAGCATGAAAAGGTCTGAAAAATATGAAGAGCATGAAAAGGTGTCAAAAATATAAGGAGCATGAAAAAGTGTGAAAAATACGAAGAGCAGGAAAAGGTGTGAAAAATATCAAAAGCATGAAAAGGTCTGAAAAATATGAAGAGCATGATAAGGTGTCAAAAATATGAGGAGCATTAAAAGGTGTCGAAAATATGAGAAGCATGTAAAGGTGTGAAAAATATGAGGAGAATGAAACTGTATGAAAAATTAGAGGAGGATGAAAAGGTGTGAAAAATATGAAGAGCATGAAAAGGTGTCAATAATATGAGGAGCATGAAACACTCTGAAAAACACGAGATCATGAAATGGAGTGAAAACTCAAAGAGCATGGAAAGCTGTGAAAAATTTTAAGAGCAAGAAAAGGTCTGAAAAATATGAAAAGCATCAAGGGCAAGTAAAGGTTTGAAAAATATGATGAGCATGAAAAGGTGTGAAAAATATGAAGAGCATGAAAAGGTTTCAAACATACGAGGAGCATGAAAAGTTCTGAAAAATACGAGGAGCATGTAAAGGTGTGAAAAATATGAAGAGCATGAAAAGGTGTGAAAAATATGAGGAGCATTAAAAGGAGTGAAAAATATGAGGAGCATGAAACGGTCTCAAATATATGAGGAGCATGAAATGGTCTGAAAAATACGAGGAGCATGAAAATGTCTGAAAAATAGGAGGAGCATGAAACGGCCTGCAAAATAGGAGGAGCATGAAAAGCTCTGAAAATTACGAGGAGCATGAAAAGGCCTGAAAAATAGGAGGAGCATGAAAAGGTCTGAAAAATACGAGGAGCATGGAAAGCTCTGAAAAATAGGAGGAGCATGAAAAGGTCTAAAAAATACGAGGAGCATGAAAAGGTGTGAAAAATACAAGGAGCATGAAAAGGTCTGAAAAATATGAAGAGCATGATAAGGTGTGAAAAATATGAGGAGCATTAAAACGTGTGAAAAATATGAGGAGCATGAAACTGTCTCAAATATATGAGGAGCATGAAACGGTCTGAAAAACAGTAGGAGCATGAAAATGTCTGAAAAATTCGAGGAGCATGAAAAGGTCTGAAAAATACGAGGAGCATGAAAAGGTCTGAAAAATACGAGGAGCATGGAAACATCTGATAAATAGGAGGAGCATGAAAAGGTGTGAAAATTAGGAGGAGCACAAAAAGTTGTGAAAAATATGAAGAGCATGAAAAGTTGTGAAAAATACGAGGAGCATGAAAAAGGTGTGAAATATACGAGGAGCATGAAAAAGTGTGAAAAATACGAGAAACATGAAAAGGTCTGAAAAATAGGAGGAGCATGAAAAGGTGTCAAAAATATAAGTAGCTTGAAAAGGTGTCAAAAATATGAAGAGCATGAAAAGGGGTCAAAAATATGAATAGAATGCAAAGGTGTGAAAAATAAGATGAGCATGAAAAGGTCTGGAAAAATACGAGGAGCATGAAATGGTCTTAAAAATACGAGGAGCATGAAAAGTTCTGAAAAATATGAAGAGAATGAAAAGGTGTCAAAAATATGAGGAGCATCAAAAGGTGTCAAAAATATTGACATGAAAAGGTCTCAAAAATACGAGGAGCATGTAAAGGTGTGAAAAATATGAGGAGCATGAAACTGTATGAAAAATATGAGGAGCATGAAACGGTGTGAAAAATATGAAGAGCATGAAAAGGTGTGAAAAATATGAGGAGCATGAAAAGTTTTGAAAAATACGAGAGCATGAAACGCTGTGAGAAACAAGAAGAGCAGGAAAAGCTGAGAAAAATATCAAGAGCATGAAAGGTCTGAAAAATATGAAGAGCATGAAAAGGTGTGAACAGTACGAAGGGCGTGAAATGGTGTGAAAAATATGAAGAGCCTGATAAGGTGTGAAAAACCAGAAGAGCATCAAAAGGTGTGAAAGAAACGAAGAGCTTGAAAAGGTGTGACAAATACGAAGAGCATGAAAAATTGTGAAAAATTCGAGGAGCATGAAAACTCTGAAAAATACGAGGAGCATGAATAGGTCTGAACTACGAGGAGCATGAAAAGGTCTGAAAAATATGAGGGGCACGGAAAGGTATAACAAGTATGAGGAGCTTGAAAAGGTGTCAAAAATATGAAGAGCATGAAAAGGGGTCAAAAATATGAATAGAATGTAAAGGTGTGAAAAATAACAGGAGCATGAATCAGTATGAAAAATATGAGGAGCATGAAATGGTGTGAAAAATACAAACAGCATGAAAAGGTGTGAAAAATATGAGGAGCATGAAACGGTCTGAAAAATATGAGGAGCATGAAACGGTCTGAAAAATATGAGGAGCATGAAAAAGTGTGAAAAATATGAGGAGCAGGAAACAGTGAGAAAAATATGAGGAGCCTGAAAAGTTGTGAAAAATACGAGGAGCATGAAAAGGTCTGAAAAATACGAGGAGCATGAAAAGGTGTGAAACATACGAGGAGCATGAAGAGGTCTGAAAAATACAAGGAGCATGAAAAGGTCTGAAAAATACGAGGAGCATGAAATGGTCTTAAAAATATGAGAAGCATGAAAAGGTCTGAAAAATAAGAAGAACATGAAAAGGTGTCAAAAATATGAGGAGCATCAAAAGGTGTCAAAAATATTAAGAGCATAAAGGTCTCAAAAATATGAGGAGCATGTAAAGGTGTGAAAAATATGAGGAGCATGAAACGGTATGAAAAATATGAGGAGCATGAAACGGTATGAAAAATATGAAGAGCATGAAAAGGTGTGAAAAATATGAGGAGCATGAGAAGGTGGGAAAAATATGAGGAGCATGAAAAGGCCTGAAAAACAGGAGGAGCATGAAAAGGCCTGAAAAGTAGGAGGAGCTTGAAAATGTCTGAAAAATAGAAGGAGCATGAAAAGGTCTCAAATATAGGAGAAGCATGAAAAGCTCTGAAAAATACGAGGAGCATGAAAAGGCCTGCAAAATAGGAGGAGCATGAAAAGGTCTCAAATATAGGAGAAGCATGAAAAGCTCTGAAAAATAGAAGGAGCATGAAAAGGCCTGCAAAATAGGAGGAGCATGGAAAGGTCTGAAAAATACGAGGAGCATGGAAAGGTCTGAAAAATAGGAGGAGCATGAAAAGGTCTGAAATATACGAGGAGCATGGAAAGGTCTGAAAAATACGAGGAGCATGAAAAGGTCTGAAAAATACGAGGAGCGTGAAAAGGTCTGAAAAATACGAGGTACATGAAAAGGTGTGAAACATACGACGAGCATGAAGAGGTCTGAAAAATACAAGGAGCATGAAAAGGTCTGAAAAATACGAGGTGCAAGAAATGGTCTTAAAAATACAAGGAGCATGAAAAGGTCTGAAAAATATGAAGGGCACGGAAAGGTGTCACAAATATGAGGAGCTTGAAAAGGTGTCAAAAATATGAAGAGCATGAAAAGGGGTCAAAAATATGAATAGAATGTAAAGGTGTGAAAAATAACAGGAGCATGAATCAGTATGAAAAATATGAGGAGCATGAAACGGTGTGAAAAATACAAACAGCATGAAAAGGTGTGAAAAATATGAGGAGCATGAAAAGGTCTGAAAAATATGAGGAGCATGAAACGGTCTGAAAAATATGAGGAGCATGAAAAACTGTCAAAAATATGAGGAGCAGGAAACAGTGAGAAAAATATGAGGAGCCTGAAAAGTTGTGAAAAATATGAGGAGCATGAAAAGGTCTGAAAAATACGAGGAGCATGAAAAGGTGTGAAACATACGACGAGCATGAAGAGGTCTGAAAAAATACAAGGAGCATGAAAAGGTCCGAAAAATACGAGGAGCATGAAAAGGTCTGAAATATACGAGGAGCATGAAAAGGTCTGAAAAATATGATGAGCATGAAAAGGTGTGAAAAATATCAGGAGCATGAAACGGTCACAAATATATGAGGAGCATGAAACGGTCTGAAAAATATGAGGAGCATGAAAAGCTGCCAAAAATATGAGGAGCATGAAACGGTGTGAAAAATATGAGGAGCATTCAAAAAGGGTGTCAAAAATATTAAGGAGCATAAAGGTCTCAAAAATATGAGGAGCATTGTAAAGGTGTGAAAAATATGAGGGAGCATGATAACTGTATGAAAAATATGAGAAGCATGAAACGGTTTATGAAAAATATTGAAGAGCATTGAAAAGGTGTGAAAAATATGAGGAGCATGAGAAGGTGTGAAAAATATGAGGAGCATGAAAAGGCCTGAAAAACAGGAGGAGCATGAAAAGGCCTGAAAATAGGAGGAGCTTGAAAATGTTCTGAAAAAAAAGTGAAGGAGCATGAAAAGTCTCAAATATAGGAGAAGGCATGAAAAGCTCTTGAAAAATTACGAGGAGCATTGAAAAGGCCTGCAAGAATAGAAGGAGCATGAAAAGGTCTCAAATATAGGAGAAGCATGAAAAGCTCTGAAAAATACGAGGAGCATGAAAAGGCCTGCAAAATAGGAGGAGCATGAAAAGGTCTGAAAAATACGAGGAGCATGGAAAGGTCTGAAAAATAGGAGGAGCATGAAAAGGTCTGAAATATACGAGGAGCATGGAAAGGTCTGAAAAATACGAGGAGCATGAAAAGGTCTGAAAAATACGAGGAGCGTGAAAAGGTCTGAAAAATACGAGGTACATGAAAAGGTGTGAAACATACGACGAGCATGAAGAGGTCTGAAAAATACAAGGAGCATGAAAAGGTCTGAAAAATACGAGGTGCAAGAAATGGTCTTAAAAATACAAGGAGCATGAAAAGGTCTGAAAAATATGAAGGGCACGGAAAGGTGTCACAAATATGAGGAGCTTGAAAAGGTGTCAAAAATATGAAGAGCATGAAAAGGGGTCAAAAATATGAATAGAATGTAAAGGTGTGAAAAATAACAGGAGCATGAATCAGTATGAAAAATATGAGGAGCATGAAACGGTGTGAAAAATACAAACAGCATGAAAAGGTGTGAAAAATATGAGGAGCATGAAACGGTCTGAAAAATATGAGGAGCATGAAATGGTCTGAAAAATATGAGGAGCATGAAAAACTGTCAAAAATATGAGGAGCAGGAAACAGTGAGAAAAATATGAGGAGCCTGAAAAGTTGTGAAAAATACGAGGAGCATGAAAAGGTCTGAAAAATACGAGGAGCATGAAAAGGTGTGAAACATACGACGAGCATGAAGAGGTCTGAAAAAATACAAGGAGCATGAAAAGGTCCGAAAAATACGAGGAGCATGAAAAGGTCTGAAATATACGAGGAGCATGAAAAGGTCTGAAAAATATGATGAGCATGAAAAGGTGTGAAAAATATCAGGAGCATGAAACGGTCTCAAATATATGAGGAGCATGAAACGGTCTGAAAAATATGAGGAGCATGAAAAGCTGCCAAAAATATGAGGAGCATGAAACGGTGTGAAATAAACGAAGAGCCTGAAAAGCTGAGACAAATATCAAGAACATGAAAAGGACTGAAAAATAAGAAGAGCATGAAAAGGTGTGAAAAATACGAAGATCATGAAAAGGTGTGAAAAATACGAAGAGCATGAAAAGGTGTGAAAAACACAAAGAGCATGAAAAATTGTGAAAAATACGAGGAGCATGAAAAGGTCTGAAAAATAAGAAGAGCATGAAAAGCTGTCAAAAGTATGAGGAGCATCAAAAGGTGTGAAAAATATGAAGAGCATGAAAATGTGTCAAAAATATGTGGAGCATGAAAAGGTGTGAAAAACATGAAGAGCATGAAAATGTGTCAAAAATATGAGGAGCATGTAAAGGTGTGAAACAAATGAGGAGCATGAATCTGTATGAAAAATATGAGGATCATGAAAAGGTCTGAAAAATATGAAGAGCATGTAATGTTGTGAAAAATACGAGGAGCATGAAAAGGTGTGAAATATACGAGGAGCATGAAAATGTGTGAAAAAAATGAAGAGCATGAAAGGGTATGAAAAATATGAGGAGCATGAAATGGTGTGAAAAATACGAGGACCATGAAATGGTGTGAAAAAATAACGAGCATGAAAAGATCTGAAAATTAAGAGGAGCATTTAAAGGTCTGAAAAATACGAGGAGCATGAAAAGGTGTGAAATATTCGAGGAGCATGAAAAGGTCTGAAAAATATAAGGAGCATGAAAAAGTGTGAAAAATACGAAGAGCAGGAAAAGGTGTGAAAATTAGCAAAAGCATGAAAAGGTCTGAAAAATATAAAGAGCATGTTAAGGTGTCAAAAATATGAGGAGCATTAAAAGGTGTCGAAAATATGAGAAGCATGTAAAGGTGTGAAAAATATGAGGAGCATGAAACTCTATGAAAAATTAGAGGAGGATGAAACGGTGTGAAAAATATGAAGAGCATCAAAAGGTGTGAAAAATATGAGGAGCATGAAACTTTTTGAAAAACACGAGATCATGAAATGGAGTGAACAACACGAAGAGCATGGAAAGCTGTGAAAAATATCAAGAGCATGAAAAGGTCTGAAAAATATGAAAAGCATGAAAACGTGCCAAAAATATGAAGAGCATGAAAAGGTGTGAAAAATACGAAGAGCCTGAAAAGGTGTGAAAAACACGAAGAGCATGAAAAGGTGTGAAAAATACGAAGAGCGTGAAAATGTGTGACAAATACGAAGAGCATGTAACGTTGTGAAAAATACGAGGAGCATGAAAAGTTCTGAAAAATACGAGGAACCTGAAGACGTCTGAAAAATACGACGAGCATGAAAAGGTCTGAAAAATATGTAGAGCATGAAAAAGTGTCAAAAATATGGGGAGCATGAAAAGGTGTCAAAATATGAAGAGCATTAAAAGCTGTCGAAAATATGAGAAGCATGTAAAGGTGTGAAAAATATGAGGAGCATGAAACTGAATGAAAAAGAAGAGGAGGATGAAACGGTGTGAAAAATATGAAGAGCATGAAAAGGTGTGAAAAATACGAGGAGCTGAAAAGGTGTCAAAAATATGAAGAGCATGAAAAGGTGTCAAAATATGAGTAGCAGGAAAAGGTGTGAAAAATAAGAGGAGCATGAATCTGTATGAAAAATATGAGGAACATGAAAAGTTGTGAAAAATATGAAAAGCATGAAATGGTCTGAAAAATATGAAGAGCATGAAACGGTCTGAAATATATGAGGTGCATGAAAGGCGGTCAAAAATATGAGGAGCATTAAATGGTGTGAAAAAAATGAAGAGCATGAAAAGGTATGAAAAATATGCAGAGCATGAAAATGTGTGGAAAATATGAAGAGCAAGAAAAAGTGTGAAAAACAGGAAGAGCATGAAAAGTTCAGAAAAATATGAGGAGCATATAAAGGTGTGAAAATATGAGGAGTATGAAACAGTATGAAAAATATGAGGAGCATGAAACGGTGTGAAAAATATGAAGAGCATGAAAAAGTCTCAAAAATACGAGGAGCATGAAAAGGTCTCAAAAATACGAGGAGCATGAAAATGTCTGAAAAATACGAGCAGCATGAAAAGGTCTGAAAAAAACGAGGGGCAGGAAAAGGTCTCAAAAATACGAGGAGCATGAAAAGGTCTCAAAAATACGAGGATCATGAAAAGGTCTGAAAAATACGAGGAGCATGAAACTGTCTAAAGAATATGAGGAGCATGAAACGGTGTGAAAAATATGAAGAGCATGAAAATGTCTGAAAAATACAAGGAGCATGAAAAGGTCTGAAAAATATGAAGAGTATGAAAAGGTGTCAAAAATATGAGAAGCATGTAAAGGTGTGATAAACATGAGGAGCATGAATCTGTATGAAAAATATGCGGAGCATGAAATGGTGTGAAAAATATGAAGAGCATGAAAAACTCTCAAAAATACGAGGATCATGAAAAGGTCTGAAAAATACGAGGAGCATGAAAAATTGTGAAAAATACGAGGAGCATGAAAAGGTGTGAAAAATATGAAGAGCATGAAAAGGTGTGAAAAATATGAGGAGCATGAAAAGTTTTGAAAAATACGAGAGCATGAAACGCTGTGAGAAACAAGAAGAGCAGGAGAAGCTGAGAAAAATATAAAGAGCATGAAAGGTCTGAAAAATATGAAGAGCATGAAAAGGTGTGAACAGTACGAAGGGCGTGAAATGGTGTGAAAAATATGAAGAGCGTGATAAGGTGTGAAAAACCAGAAGAGCATCAAAAGGTGTGAAAAAAACGAAGAGCTTGAAAAGGTGTGACAAATACGAAGAGCATGAAAAATTGTGAAAAATTCGAGGAGCATGAAAAGGTCTGAAAAATACGAGGAGCATGAAAAGGTGTGAAACATACGACGAGCATGAAGAGGTCTGAAAAATACAAGGAGCATGAAAAGGTCTGAAAAATACGAGGAGCATGAAATGGTCTTAAAAATATGAGGAGCATGAAAAGGTCTGAAAAATAAGAAGAACATGAAAAGGTGTCAAAAATATGAGGAGCATCAAAAGGTGTCAAAAATATTAAGAGCATAAAGGTCTCAAAAATATGAGGAGCATGTAAAGGTGTGAAAAATATGAGGAGCATGAAAATGTATGAAAAATATGAGGAGCATGAAACGGTATGAAAAATATGAAGAGCATGAAAAGGTGTGAAAAATATGAGGAGCATGAGAAGGTGTGAAAAATATGAGGAGCATGAAAAGGCCTGAAAAACAGGAGGAGCATGAAAAGGCCTGAAAAGTAGGAGCAGCTTGAAAATGTCTGAAAAATAGAAGGAGCATGAAAAGGTCTCAAATATAGGAGAAGCATGAAAAGCTCTGAAAAATACGAGGAGCATGAAAAGGCCTGCAAAATAGGAGGAGCATGAAAAGGTCTCAAATATAGGAGAAGCATGAAAAGCTCTGAAAAATAGAAGGAGCATGAAAAGGCCTGAAAAATAGGAGGAGCATGGAAAGGTCTGAAAAATACGAGGAGCATGGAAAGGTCTGAAAAATAGGAGGAGCATGAAAAGGTCTGAAATATACGAGGAGCATGGAAAGGTCTGAAAAATAGGAGGAGCATGAAAAGGTCTGAAAAATACGAGGAGCGTGAAAAGGTCTGAAAAATACGAGGTACATGAAAAGGTGTGAAACATACGACGAGCATGAAGAGGTCTGAAAAATACAAGGAGCATGAAAAGGTCTGAAAAATACGAGGTGCAAGAAATGGTCTTAAAAATACAAGGAGCATGAAAAGGTCTGAAAAATATGAAGGGCACGGAAAGGTGTCACAAATATGAGGAGCTTGAAAAGGTGTCAAAAATATGAAGAGCATGAAAAGGGGTCAAAAATATGAATAGAATGTAAAGGTGTGAAAAATAACAGGAGCATGAATCAGTATGAAAAATATGAGGAGCATGAAACGGTGTGAAAAATACAAACAGCATGAAAAGGTGTGAAAAATATGAGGAGCATGAAAAGGTCTGAAAAATATGAGGAGCATGAAACGGTCTGAAAAATATGAGGAGCATGAAAAACTGTCAAAAATATGAGGAGCAGGAAACAGTGAGAAAAATATGAGGAGCCTGAAAAGTTGTGAAAAATATGAGGAGCATGAAAAGGTCTGAAAAATACGAGGAGCATGAAAAGGTGTGAAACATACGACGAGCATAAAGAGGTCTGAAAAAATACAAGGAGCATGAAAAGGTCCGAAAAATACGAGGAGCATGAAAAGGTCTGAAATATACGAGGAGCATGAAAAGGTCTGAAAAATATGATGAGCATGAAAAGGTGTGAAAAATATCAGGAGCATGAAACGGTCTGAAATATATGAGGAGCATGAAACGGTCTGAAAAATATGAGGAGCATGAAAAGCTGCCAAAAATATGAGGAGCATGAAACGGTGTGAAATAAACGAAGAGCCTGAAAAGCTGAGACAAATATCAAGAACATGAAAAGGTATGAAAAATAAGAAGAGCATGAAAAGGTGTGAAAAATACGAAGATCATGAAAAGGTGTGAAAAATACGAAGAGCCTGAAAAGGTGTGAAAAACACAAAGAGCATGAAAAATTGTGAAAAATACGAGGAGCATGAAAAGGTCTGAAAAATAAGAAGAGCATGAAAAGCTGTCAAAAGTATGAGGAGCATCAAAAGGTGTGAAAAATATGAAGAGCATGAAAATGTGTCAAAAATATGTGGAGCATGAAAAGGTGTGAAAAACATGAAGAGCATGAAAATGTGTCAAAAATATGAGGAGCATGTAAAGGTGTGAAACAAATGAGGAGCATGAATCTGTATGAAAAATATGAGGATCATGAAAAGGTCTGAAAAATATGAAGAGCATGTAATGTTGTGAAAAATACGAGGAGCTTGAAAAGGTGTGAAATATACGAGGAGCATGAAAATGTGTGAAAAAAATGAAGAGCATGAAAGGGTATGAAAAATATGAGGAGCATGAAATGGTGTGAAAAATACGAGGACCATGAAATGGTGTGAAAAAATAACGAGCATGAAAAGATCTGAAAATGAAGAGGAGCATTTAAAGGTCTGAAAAATACGAGGAGCATGAAAAGGTGTGAAATATTCGAGGAGCATGAAAAGGTCTGAAAAATATAAGGAGCATGAAAAAGTGTGAAAAATACGAAGAGCAGGAAAAGGTGTGAAAATTATCAAAAGCATGAAAAGGTCTGAAAAATATAAAGAGCATGTTAAGGTGTCAAAAATATGAGGAGCATTAAAAGGTGTCGAAAATATGAGAAGCATGTAAAGGTGTGAAAAATATGAGGAGCATGAAACTCTATGAAAAATTAGAGGAGGATGAAACGGTGTGAAAAATATGAAGAGCATCAAAAGCTGTGAAAAATATGAGGAGCATGAAACATTTTGAAAAACACGAGATCATGAAATGGAGTGAACAACACGAAGAGCATGGAAAGCTGTGAAAAATATCAAGAGCATGAAAAGGTCTGAAAAATATGAAAAGCATGAAAACGCGCCAAAAATATGAAGAGCATGAAAAGGTGTGAAAAATACGAAGAGCCTGAAAAGGTGTGAAAAACACGAAGAGCATGAAAAGGTGTGAAAAATACGAAGAGCGTGAAAATGTGTGACAAATACGAAGAGCATGTAACGTTGTGAAAAATACGAGGAGCATGAAAAGTTCTGAAAAATACGAGGAACCTGAAGACGTCTGAAAAATACGACGAGCATGAAAAGGTCTGAAAAATATGTAGAGCATGAAAAAGTGTCAAAAATATGGGGAGCACGAAAAGGTGTCAAAATATGAAGAGCATTAAAAGCTATCGAAAATATGAGAAGCATGTAAAGGTGTGAAAAATATGAGGAGCATGAAACTGAATGAAAAAGTAGAGGAGGATGAAACGGTGTGAAAAATATGAAGAGCATGAAAAGGTGTGAAAAATACGAGGAGCTGAAAAGGTGTCAAAAATATGAAGAGCATGAAAAGGTGTCAAAATATGAGTAGCAGGTAAAGGTGTGAAAAACAAGAGGAGCATGAATCTGTATGAAAAATATGAGGAACATGAAATGGTGTGAAAAATATGAAAAGCATGAAATGGTCTGAAAAATATGAGGAGCATGAAACGGTCTGAAATATATGAGGAGCAAGAAAAGCGGTCAAAAATATGAGGAGCATTAAATGGTGTGAAAAAAATGAAGAGCATGAAAAGGTATGAAAAATATGCAGAGCATGAAAATGTGTGGAAAATATGAAGAGCAAGAAAAGGTGTGAAAAACAGGAAGAGCATGAAAAGTTCAGAAAAAAATGAGGAGCATATAAAGGTGTGAAAATATGAGGAGTATGAAACAGTATGAAAAATATGAGGAGCATGAAAAAGTCTCAAAAATACGAGGAGCATGAAAAGGTCTCAAAAATACGAGGAGCATGAAAATGTCTGAAAAATAGGAGCAGCATGAAAAGGTCTGAAAAAAACGAGGGGCAGGAAAAGGTCTCAAAAATACGAGGAGCATGAAAAGGTCTCAAAAATACGAGGATCATGAAAAGGTCTGAAAAATACGAGGAGCATGAAACTGTCTAAAGAATATGAGGAGCATGAAACGGTGTGAAAAATATGAAGAGCATGAAAATGTCTGAAAAATACAAGGAGCATGAAAAGGTCTGAAAAATATGAAGAGTATGAAAAGGTGTCAAAAATATGAGAAGCATGTAAAGGTGTGAAAAACATGAGGAGCATGAATCTGTATGAAAAATATGCGGAGCATGAAATGGTGTGAAAAATATGAAGAGCATGAAAAACTCTCAAAAATACGAGGATCATGAAAAGGTCTGAAAAATACGAGGAGCATGAAAAATTGTGAAAAATACGAGGAGCATGAAAAGGTGTGAAAAATATGAATAGCATGAAAAAGTGTGAAAAGTACGAGGAGCATGAAAAGGTCTGAAAAATACGAGGAGCATGAAAACGTCTTAAGAATATGAGGCGCATGAAAAGGTCTGAAAAATATGTAGAGCATGAACAGGTGTCAAAAATATGAGGAGAATGAAAAGGTGTGAAATATACCGGGAGCATGAAAAGGTGTGTAACATACGAGGAGCATGAATCTGTAGGAAAAATATGAGGAGCATGAAAGGGTGTGAAAAATATGAAGACCATGAAAAGGTGTGAAAATTATTAGGAGTATGAAAACGTCTTAAAAATACGAGGAGCATGAAAAGGTGTGAAATATACCGGGAGCATGAAAAGGTGTGTAAAATACGAGGAGCATGAAAATGTGTGAAAAATAAGAGGAGCATGAAATGTTGTGAAAAAATGAGGAGCATGAAAAGATCTGAAAATTAAGAGGAGCATTTAATGGTCTGAAGACTACGAGGAGCAAGAAAAGCTCTGAAAAATACGAGGAGCATGAAAAGGTGTGAAATATACAAGGAGCATGAAAAGGTCTGAAAAATATGAAGAGCATGAAAAGGTGTGAAAAATATGAGGAGCATGAAAAGGTGTAAAAAATATGAAGAGCATGAAACGTGTGAAAAACACGAAGGGCATGCAATGGTGTGAAAAATATCAAGAGCATGAAAAAGTATGAAAAATATGAAGAGCATGAAAAGGTGTGAAAAATATCAAGAGCATGAAAGATATGAAAAACACGAAGGGCATGAAAAGGTGTGAAAAATATCAAGAGCATGAAAAGGTGTGAGGAATATGAAGAGCATGAAAAGGTATGAAAAATTCAAAGAGCATGAAAAATTGTGAAAAATACCAGGAGCATGAAAAGGTGTGAAAAATACTAGGAACATGAAAAGGTGTGAAAAGTACGAGGAGCATTAAAATGTCTGAAAAATACGAGAGCATGAAAAGGTGTGAAAAATGTGAGGAGCATGAAAAGGTGTGAAAAATGCGAGGAGCATGAAAAGGTGTGAAAAATTCGAGGAACATGAAAAGGTGTGAAAAATACGAGGAGCATGAAAAGGTGTGAAAAATTCGAAGAGCTGGAAAAGGTGTGAAATATTCGTAGAGCATGACAAGGTGTGAAAAATTCGAAGAGCAAGAAAAGTTGTGAAAAATACGAGGAGGATGAAAAGGTGTGAAAAATAGGAAGAGCATGAAAAGGTGTCAAAAATAGGAGGAGCATGTAAACATGTGAAAGATACGAGGAGCATGACAAGGTATGAAAAACTTGAAGAGCAGGAAAAGGTGTGAAAAATACAAGGAGCAGGAAAAGGTGTGAAAAATACGAGGAGCGTGACGAGGTATGAAAAATACGAGGAGCATGAAAAGGTGTGAAAAATACGAGGAGCATGAAAAGGTGTGAAAAATACGAGGAGCATGAAAAGGTGTGAAAAATACGAGGAGCATGAAAAGGTGTGAAAAATATGAAGAGCATGAAAAGGTGTGAAAAATATGAGGAGCAGGAAAAGGTGTGAAAAATTCGAGGAGCAGGAAAAGGTGTGAAAAATTCAAAGAGCAGGAAATGGTGTGAAAAATATGAACATCATGAAATGGTGTGAAAAATACGAGGAGCATGAAAAGGTGTGAAAAATACGAGGAGCATGAAAAGGTGTGAAAAATACTAGGAGCAGGAAGAGGTGTGAAAAATACGAGGTGCATGAAAAGGTGTGAACAATACGAGGAGCATGAAATGGTCTGATAAATATGAGGAGAATGAAAATTCTGAAAAACATGAAGGGCCTGAAAAGGTGTGAAAAATATGAAGAGCATGAAAAGGTCTGAAATATATGAAGAACATGAAAAGGTCTGAAATATATGAGGACCACGAAAAGGTGTGAAAAATACATGGATCAGGAAAAGGTGTGAAAAATATGAAGAGCCCGAAAACGTGTGGAAAATAGGAGGAGCACGGAAAATTGTGGAAAATACGCGGAGCATGAAAAGGTGTGAACAACACAAGAAGCATGAAAAGGTGTGAAAAATACGAGGAGCATGAAAAGGTGTGAAAAATACGAAGAGCATGAAAAGGTCTGAAAAATATGAAGAGGAAGAAAAGATCTGAAAAACACGAGGAGCATGTAAAGGTCTGAAAAATACGAGGAGTATGAAAAGGTCGGAGAAATACGAGGAGAATGAAAATGTCTGACAAATACGAGGAGAATGAAATGGTTTGAAAAATACGCGGTGCATGAAAAGGTATAAAAAACACGAGAAGCATGAAAAGGTCTGAAAAATACGAAGAGCATGAAAAGGTCTGAAAAATATGAGAAGCTAGAAAAGTTCTGAAAAATATTAAGAGCCTGAAAAGGGGTGAAAAATATGAAGAGCATGAAAAGGTGTGAAAAATCCGAGGAAAATGAAAAGGTGTGAAAAATACGAGGAGCATGAAATGGTCTGAAGTATATGAGGAGCATGAAAAGGTCTGAAAAACATGAAGGGCCTGAAAAGGTGTGAAAAATATGAAGAGCACGAAAAGGTCTGAAATATATGACGACAACGAAAAAGTTTGAAAAATACGGGAGCATGAAAAGGAGTGAAAAATGTGAGGAGCATGAAAAGGTCTGAGAAACTGGAGGAGCATAAAAAGGTCTGAAAAATACAAGGAGCATGAAAAGGTGTGAAAAATACGAGGAGCATGGAAAGGTGTGAAAAAATACAAGGAGCATGAAATGGTCTGAAATATATGAGGAGCATGAAAAGGTCTGAAAAACATGAAGGGCCTGAAAAGGTGTGAAAAATATGAAGAGCACGAAATGGTCTGAAATATATGAGGACAACGAAAAAGTGTGAAAAATACGGGAGCATGAAAAGGAGTGAAAAATGTGAGGAGCATGAAAAGGTCTGAGAAATATGAGGAGCATGAAAAGGCCTGAAAAATATGAGGAGCTAGAAAAGGTCTGAGAATTACGAGGAGCATGAAATGATCTGAGAAATACAAGGAGAATGAAAAGGTGTGAAAAATACGAGGAGCATGAAAAGGTCTGAGAAATATGAGGAGCATGAAAAGGCCTGAAAAATATGAGGAGCTAGAAAAGGTCTGAGAATTACGAGGAGCATGAAATGATCTGAGAAATACGAGGAGAATGAAAAGGTGTGAAAAATACGAGGAGCATGAAAAGGTCTGAGAAATATGAGGAGCATGAAAAGGCCTGAAAAATATGAGGAGCTAGAAAAAGTCTGAGAATTACGAGGAGCATGAAATGATCTGAGAAATATGAGGAGAATGAAAAGGTGTGAAAAATACGAGGAGCATGAAAAGGTGTGAAGAATACGAAGAGCATGAAAAGGTCTGAAAAATATGAAGAGCATGAAAAGGTCTGAAAAATATGAAGAGCATGAAAAGGTGTGAAAAATATCAGGAGCATGAAACGGTCTCAAATATATGAGGAGCATGAAACGGTCTGAAAAATATGAGGAGCATGAAAAGCTGCCAAAAATATGAGGAGCATGAAACGGTGTGAAATAAAGGAAGAGCCTGAAAAGCTGAGACAAATATCAAGAACATGAAAAGGTCTGAAAAATAAGAAGAGCATGAAAAGGTGTGAAAAATACGAAGATCATGAAAAGGTGTGAAAAATACGAAGAGCATGAAAAGGTGTGAAAAACACAAAGAGCATGAAAAAGTGTGAAAAATACGAGGAGCATGAAAAGGTCTGAAAAATACGAGGAGCATGAAAAGGTGTGAAACATACGACGAGCATGAAGAGGTCTGAAAAAATACAAGGAGCATGAAAAGGTCCGAAAAATACGAGGAGCATGAAAAGCTCTGAAATATACGAGGAGCATGAAAAGGTCTGAAAAATATGATGAGCATGAAAAGGTGTGAAAAATATCAGGAGCATGAAACGGTCTCAAATATATGAGGAGCATGAAACGGTCTGAAAAATATGAGGAGCATGAAAAGCTGCCAAAAATATGAGGAGCATGAAACGGTGTGAAATAAACGAAGAGCCTGAAAAGCTGAGACAAATATGAAGAACATGAAAAGGTCTGAAAAATAAGAAGAGCATGAAAAGGTGTGAAAAATACGAAGATCATGAAAAGGTGTGAAAAATACGAAGAGCCTGAAAAGGTGTGAAAAACACAAAGAGCATGAAAAATTGTGAAAAATACGAGGAGCATGAAAAGGTCTGAAAAATAAGAAGAGCATGAAAAGCTGTCAAAAGTATGAAGAGCATCAAAAGGTGTGAAAAATATGAAGAGCATGAAAAGGTGTCAAAAATATGTGGAGCATGAAAAGGTGTGAAAAACATGAAGAGCATGAAAATGTGTCAAAAATATGAGGAGCATGTAAAGGTGTGAAACAAATGAGGAGCATGAATCTGTATGAAAAATATGAGGATCATGAAAAGGTCTGAAAAATATGAAGAGCATGTAATGTTGTGAAAAATACGAGGAGCTTGAAAAGGTGTGAAATATACGAGGAGCATGAAAATGTGTGAAAAAAATGAAGAGCATGAAAGGGTATGAAAAATATGAGGAGCATGAAATGGTGTGAAAAATACGAGGACCATGAAATGGTGTGAAAAAATAACGAGCATGAAAAGATCTGAAAATTAAGAGGAGCATTTAAAGGTCTGAAAAATACGAGGAGCATGAAAAGGTGTGAAATATTCGAGGAGCATGAAAAGGTCTGAAAAATATAAGGAGCATGAAAAAGTGTGAAAAATACGAAGAGCAGGAAAAGGTGTGAAAATTATCAAAAGCATGAAAAGGTCTGAAAAATATAAAGAGCATGTTAAGGTGTCAAAAATATGAGGAGCATTAAAAGGTGTCGAAAATATGAGAAGCATGTAAAGGTGTGAAAAATATGAGGAGCATGAAACTCTATGAAAAATTAGAGGAGGATGAAACGGTGTGAAAAATATGAAGAGCATCAAAAGGTGTGAAAAATATGAGGAGCATGAAACATTTTGAAAAACACGAGATCATGAAATGGAGTGAACAACACGAAGAGCGTGGAAAGCTGTGAAAAATATCAAGAGCATGAAAAGGTCTGAAAAATATGAAAAGCATGAAAACGTGCCAAAAATATGAAGAGCATGAAAAGGTGTGAAAAATACGAAGAGCATGAAAAGGTGTGAAAAACACGAAGAGCATGAAAAGGTGTGAAAAATACGAAGAGCGTGAAAATGTGTGACAAATACGAAGAGCATGTAACGTTGTGAAAAATACGAGGAGCATGAAAAGTTCTGAAAAATACGAGGAACCTGAAGACGTCTGAAAAATACGATGAGCATGAAAAGGTCTGAAAAATATGTAGAGCATGAAAAAGTGTCAAAAATATGGGGAGCATGAAAAGGTGTCAAAATATGAAGAGCATTAAAAGCTGTCGAAAATATGAGAAGCATGTAAAGGTGTGAATAATATGAGGAGCATGAAACTGAATGAAAAAGTAGAGGAGGATGAAACGGTGTGAAAAATATGAAGAGCATGAAAAGGTGTGAAAAATACGAGGAGCTGAAAAGGTGTCAAAAATATGAAGAGCATGAAAAGGTGTCAAAATATGAGTAGCAGGAAAAGGTGTGAAAAATAAGAGGAGCATGAATCTGTATGAAAAATATGAGGAACATGAAAAGTTGTGAAAAATATGAAAAGCATGAAATGGTCTGAAAAATATGAAGAGCATGAAACGGTCTGAAATATATGAGGTGCATGAAAGGCGGTCAAAATATGAGGAGCATTAAATGGTGTGAAAAAAATGAAGAGCATGAAAAGGTATGAAAAATATGCAGAGCATGAAAATGTGTGGAAAATATGAAGAGCAAGAAAAGGTGTGAAAAACAGGAAGAGCATGAAAAGTTCAGAAAAATATGAGGAGCATATAAAGGTGTGAAAATATGAGGAGTATGAAACAGTATGAAAAATATGAGGAGCATGAAACAGTGTGAAAAATATGAAGAGCATGAAAAAGTCTCAAAAATACGAGGAGCATGAAAAGGTCTCAAAAATACGAGGAGCATGAAAATGTCTGAAAAATACGAGCAGCATGATAAGGTCTGAAAAAAACGAGGGGCAGGAAAAGGTCTCAAAAATATGAGGAGCATGAAAAGGTCTCAAAAATACGAGGATCATGAAAAGGTCTGAAAAATACGAGGAGCATGAAACTGTCTAAAAAATATGAGGAGCATGAAACGGTGTGAAAAATATGAAGAGCATGAAAATGTCTGAAAAATACAAGGAGCAGAAAAGGTCTCAAAAATACGAGAAACATGAAAAGGTCTGAAAAATATGAAGAGTATGAAAAGGTGTCAAAAATATGAGAAACATGTAAAGGTGTGAAAAATATGAGGAGCATGAATCTGTATGAAAAATATGCGGAGCATGAAATGGTGTGAAAAATATGAAGAGCATGAAAAACTCTCAAAAATACGAGGATCATGAAAAGGTCTGAAAAATACGAGGAGGATGAAAAATTGTGAAAAATACGAGGAGCATGAAAAGGTGTGAAAAATATGAATAGCATGAAAAAGTGTGAAAAGTACGAGGAGCATGAAAAGGTCTGAAAAATACGAGGAGCATGAAAACGTCTTAAGAATATGAGGCGCATGAAAAGGTCTGAAAAATATGTAGAGCATGAACAGGTGTCAAAAATATGAGGAGAATGAAAAGGTGTGAAATATACCGGGAGCATGAAAAGGTGTGTAACATACGAGGAGCATGAATCTGTAGGAAAAATGTGAGGAGCATGAAAGGGTGTGAAAAATATGAAGACCATGAAAAGGTGTGAAAATTATTAGGAGTATGAAAACGTCTTAAAAATACGAGGAGCATGAAAAGGTGTGAAATATACCGGGAGCATGAAAAGGTGTGTAAAATACGAGGAGCATGAAAATGTGTGAAAAATAAGAGGAGCATGAAATCTTGTGAAAAAATGAGGAGCATGAAAAGATCTGAAAATTAAGAGGAGCATTTAATGGTCTGAAGACTACGAGGAGCAAGAAAAGCTCTGAAAAATACGAGGAGCATGAAAAGGTGTGAAATATACAAGGAGCATGAAAAGGTCTGAAAAATATGAAGAGCATGTAAAGGTGTGAAAAATATGAGGAGCATGAAAAGGTGTAAAAAATATGAAGAGCATGAAATGTGTGAAAAACACGAAGGGCATGCAATGGTGTGAAAAATATCAAGAGCATGAAAAAGTATGAAAAATATGAAGAGCATGAAAAGGTGTGAAAAATATCAAGAGCATGAAAGATATGAAAAACACGAAGGGCATGAAAAGGTGTGAAAAATATCAAGAGCATGAAAAGGTCTGAGGAATATGAAGAGCATGAAAAGGTATGAAAAATTCAAAGAGCATGAAAAATTGTGAAAAATACCAGGAGCATGAAAAGGTGTGAAAAATACTAGGAACATGAAAAGGTGTGAAAAGTACGAGGAGCATTAAAATGTCTGAAAAATACGAGAGCATGAAAAGGTGTGAAAAATGTGAGGAGCATGAAAAGGTGTGAAAAATGCGAGGAGCATGAAAAGGTGTGAAAAATTCGAGGAACATGAAATGGTGTGAAAAATGCGAGGAGCATGAAAAGGTGTGAAAAATTCGAGGAACATGAAATGGTGTGAAAAATACGAGGAGCATGAAAAGGTGTGAAAAATTCGAAGAGCTGGAAAAGGTGTGAAATATTCGTAGAGCATGACAAGGTGTGAAAAATTCGAAGAGCAAGAAAAGTTGTGAAAAATACGAGGAGCATGAAAAGTTGTGAAAAATACGAGGAGGATGAAAAGGTGTGAAAAATAGGAAGAGCATGAAAAGGTGTTAAAAATAGGAGGAGCATGTAAACATGTGAAAGATACGAGGAGCATGACAAGGTATGAAAAACTTGAAGAGCAGGAAAAGGTGTGAAAAATACAAGGAGCATGAAAAGGTGTGAAAAATACGAGGAGCGTGACGAGGTATGAAAAATACGAGGAGCATGAAAAGGTGTGAAAAATACGAGGAGCATGAAAAGGTGTGAAAAATATGAGGAGCTTGAAAAGGTGTGAAAAATACGAGGAGCATGAAAAGGTGTGAAAAATATGAAGAGCATGAAAAGGTGTGAAAAATATGAGGAGCAGGAAAAGGTGTGAAAAATTCGAGGAGCAGGAAAAGGTGTGAAAAATTCAAAGAGCAGGAAATGGTGTGAAAAATATGAACATCATGAAATGGTGTGAAAAATACGAGGAGCATGAAAAGGTGTGAAAAATACGAGGAGCATGAAAAGGTGTGAAAAATACTAGGAGCAGGAAGAGGTGTGAAAAATACGAGGTGCATGAAAAGGTGTGAACAATACGAGGAGCATGAAATGGTCTGATAAATATGAGGAGAATGAAAATTCTGAAAAACATGAAGGGCCTGAAAAGGTGTGAAAAATATGAAGAGCATGAAAAGGTCTGAAATATATGAAGAACATGAAAAGGTCTGAAATATATGAGGACCACGAAAAGGTGTGAAAAATACATGGATCAGGAAAAGGTGTGAAAAATACGAAGAGCCCGAAAACGTGTGGAAAATAGGAGGAGCACGGAAAATTGTGGAAAATACGCGGAGCATGAAAAGGTGTGAATAACACAAGAAGCATGAAAAGGTGTGAAAAATACGAGGAGCATGAAAAGGTGTGAAAAATACGAAGAGCATGAAAAGGTCTGAAAAATATGAAGAGGAAGAAAAGATCTGAAAAACACGAGGAGCATGTAAAGGTCTGAAAAATACGAGGAGTATGAAAAGGTCGGAGAAATACGAGGAGAATGAAAATGTCTGACAAATACGAGGAGCATGAAATGGTTTGAAAAATACGCGGTGCATGAAAAGGTATAAAAAACACGAGAAGCATGAAAAGGTCTGAAAAATACGAAGAGCATGAAAAGGTCTGAAAAATATGAGAAGCTAGAAAAGTTCTGAAAAATATTAAGAGCCTGAAAAGGTGTGAAAAATATGAAGAGCATGAAAAGGTGTGAAAAATCCGAGGAAAATGAAAAGGTGTGAAAAATACGAGGAGCATGAAATGGTCTGAAGTATATGAGGAGCATGAAAAGGTCTGGAAAACATGAAGGGCCTGAAAAGGTGTGAAAAATATGAAGAGCACGAAAAGGTCTGAAATATATGACGACAACGAAAAAGTTTGAAAAATACGGGAGCATGAAAAGGAGTGCAAAATGTGAGGAGCATGAAAAGGTCTGAGAAACTGGAGGAGCATAAAAAGGTCTGAAAAATACAAGGAGCATGAAAAGGTGTGAAAAATACGAGGAGCATGGAAAGGTGTGAAAAAATACAAGGAGCATGAAATGGTCTGAAATATATGAGGAGCATGAAAAGGTCTGAAAAACATGAAGGGCCTGAAAAGGTGTGAAAAATATGAAGAGCACGAAATGGTCTGAAATATATGGGGACAACGAAAAAGTGTGAAAAATACGGGAGCATGAAAAGGAGTGAAAAATGTGAGGAGCATGAAAAGGTCTGAGAAATATGAGGAGCATGAAAAGGCCTGAAAAATATGAGGAGCTAGAAAAGGTCTGAGAATTACGAGGAGCATGAAATGAGCTGAGAAATACAAGGAGAATGAAAAGGTGTGAAAAATACGAGGAGCATGAAAAGGTCTGAGAAATATGAGGAGCATGAAAAGGCCTGAAAAATATGAGGAGCTAGAAAAGGTCTGAGAATTACGAGGAGCATGAAATGATCTGAGAAATACGAGGAGAATGAAAAGGTGTGAAAAATACGAGGAGCATGAAAAGGTCTGAGAAATATGAGGAGCATGAAAAGGCCTGAAAAATATGAGGAGCTCGAAAAGGTCTGAGAATTACGAGGAGCATGAAATGATCTGAGAAATATGAGGAGAATGAAAAGGTGTGAAAAATACGAGGAGCATGAAAAGGTGTGAAGAATACGAAGAGCATGAAAAGGTCTGAAAAATATGAAGAGCATGAAAAGGTCTGAAAAATATGAAGAGCATGAAAAGGTGTGAAAAATATCAGGAGCATGAAACGGTCTCAAATATATGAGGAGCATGAAACGGTCTGAAAAATATGAGGAGCATGAAAAGCTGCCAAAAATATGAGGAGCATGAAACGGTGTGAAATAAAGGAAGAGCCTG
This sequence comes from Cervus canadensis, assembly GCF_019320065.1. Taxonomy (NCBI): domain Eukaryota; kingdom Metazoa; phylum Chordata; class Mammalia; order Artiodactyla; family Cervidae; genus Cervus; species Cervus canadensis. The sequence continues at coordinate 74,239,031 of NC_057399.1, read as the reverse complement.
AAAAGCTGAGACAAATATCAAGAACATGAAAAGGTCTGAAAAATAAGAAGAGCATGAAAAGGTGTGAAAAATACGAAGATCATGAAAAGGTGTGAAAAATACGAAGAGCCTGAAAAGGTGTGAAAAACACAAAGAGCATGAAAAATTGTGAAAAATACGAGGAGCATGAAAAGGTCTGAAAAATAAGAAGAGCATGAAAAGCTGTCAAAAGTATGAGGAGCATCAAAAGGTGTGAAAAATATGAAGAGCATGAAAATGTGTCAAAAATATGTGGAGCATGAAAAGGTGTGAAAAACATGAAGAGCATGAAAATGTGTCAAAAATATGAGGAGCATGTAAAGGTGTGAAACAAATGAGGAGCATGAATCTGTATGAAAAATATGAGGATCATGAAAAGGTCTGAAAAATATGAAGAGCATGTAATGTTGTGAAAAATACGAGGAGCATGAAAAGGTGTGGAATATACGAGGAGCATGAAAATGTGTGAAAAAAATGAAGAGCATGAAAGGGTATGAAAAATATGAGGAGCATGAAATGGTGTGAAAAATACGAGGACCATGAAATGGTGTGAAAAAATGACGAGCATGAAAAGATCTGAAAATTAAGAGGAGCATTTAAAGGTCTGAAAAATACGAGGAGCATGAAAAGGTGTGAAATATTCGAGGAGCATGAAAAGGTCTGAAAAATATAAGGAGCATGAAAAAGTGTGAAAAATACGAAGAGCAGGAAAAGGTGTGAAAATTATCAAAAGCATGAAAAGGTCTGAAAAATATGAAGAGCATGTTAAGGTGTCAAAAATATGAGGAGCATTAAAAGGTGTCGAAAATATGAGAAGCATGTAAAGGTGTGAAAAATATGAGGAGCATGAAACTCTATGAAAAATTAGAGGAGGATGAAACGGTGTGAAAAATATGAAGAGCATCAAAAGGTGTGAAAAATATGTGGAGCATGAAAAGATGTCAAAAATATGAGGAGAATGAAAAGGTGTGTAAAATATGAAGAGCATGAAACCGTCTCAAAAATATGAAGAGCATGAAAAGATGTGAAAAATACGAAGATCTTGAAAAGGTGTGACAAATACGAAGAGCATGTAAAGTTGTGAAAAATATCAAGAGCAAGAAAAGGTCTGAAATATATGAAAAGCATGATAAGGTGTCAAAAATATGAGGAGCATTAAAAGCTGTCGAAAATATGAGAAGCATGTAAAGGTGTGAAAAATGTGAGGAGCATGTAACTGTATGAAAAATGAGAGGAGGATGAAATGGTGTGAAAAATATGAAGAGCATGAAAAGGTGTGAAAAATATGAGGAGTATGAAACACTCTGAAAAACACGAGATCATGAAATGGAGTGAAAACACAAAGAGCATGGAAAGCTGTGAAAAATATCAAGAGCATGAAAAGGTCTGAAAATTATGAAAACCATGAAAAAGTGTCAAAAATATGAAGAGCATGAAAAGCTGTGAAAAATACGACGAGCCTGAAAGGGTGTGAAAAACACGAAGAGCATGTAAAGATGTGAAAATACGAGGAGCATGAAGAGGTCTGAAAAATACGAGGAGCATGAAGATGTCTGAAAAATACGACGAGCATGAGAAGCTCTGAAAAATATGTAGAGCATGAAAACGTGTCAAAAATATGAGTAGCATGTAAAGTTTGAAAAATAAGAGGAGCATGAATTTGTATAAAAAATATGAGGAGCATGAAACGGTGTGAAAAATATGAAGAGCTTGAAAAGGTGTGAAAAATATGAGGAGCATGAAAAGGTGTAAAAAATATGAAGAGCATGAAAAGGTGTCAAAAATATGAGGAGCATCTAAAGGTGTGAAAAATATGAGGAGCATGAATCTGTATGAAACATATGACGAGCGTGAAACAGTGTGAAAAATATGAAGAGCATGAAAAGGAGTGAAAATTATGAGGAGTATGAAAACGTCTTAAAAATGCGAAGAGCATGAAAAGGTCTGAAAAATATGTGGAGCATGAAAAGGTGTGAAAAATACTAGGAGCATGAAAAGATGTGAAAAACATGAAGAGCATGAAAAGCTGTGAAAAATATAAAAAGCATGAAAAGGTCTGAAAAATATGAAGAGCATGAAAAGGTGTGAAAATTATGAGGAGTATGAAAACCTCTTAAAAATACGAGGAGCATGAAAGCTGTGAAATATACGAGGAGCATGAAAAGGTGTGTAAAATACGAGGAGCATGAAAATGTGTGAAAAATATGAAGAGCATGAAAGGGTATGAAAAATATGAGGAGCATGAAACTCTGTGAAAAATACGAGGAGCTTGAAATGTTGTGAAAAAATGAGGAGCATGAAAAGATCTCAAAATTAAGAGGAGCATTTAAAGGTCTGAAAAATAGGAGGAGCATGAAGAGCTCTGAAAAATATGAGGAGCATGAAAAGGTGTGAAATATATGTAGAGCATGAAAAAGGGTCAAAAATATGGTGAGCATGAAAAGGTGTCAAAAATATGAAGAGCATGAAAAGGTGTCAAAAATATGAGTAGCATGTAAAGGTTGAAAAATAAGAGGAGCATGAATTTGTATAAAAAATATGAAGAGCATGAAAAGGTGTGAAAAATATCAAGTGCATGAAAGATGTAAAAAAATATGAAGAGCATGAACTGTGTGAAAAACACGAAGGGCATGCAATGGTGTGAAAAATATCAAGAGCATGAAAAAGTCTGAAAAATATGAAGAGCATGAAAAGGTGTGAAAAATATCAAGAGCATGAAATATGTGAAAAACACGAAGGGCATGAAAAGGTGTGAGGAATGTGAAGAGCGTGAAAAAGTCTGAAAAATATGAAGAACATGAAAAGGTGTGAAAAACCAGATGAGCATCAAAGGGTATGAAAAAAACGAAGAGCTTAAAAAAGTGTGAAAAGTATGAAGAGCATGAAAAATTGTGAAAAATACGAGGAGCATGAAAAGTTGTGAAAAATAAGAGGAGCATGAAATGTTGTGAAAAATATGAAGAGGATGAAAAAATGTGAAAAATAAGAAGAGCATGAAAAGGTGTGAAAAACCAGATGAGCATCAAAAGGTATGAAAAAAACGAAGAGCTTGAAAAGGTGTGACAAATACGAAGAGCATGAAAAATTGTGAAAAATACGAGGAGCATGAAAAGCTCTGAAAAATACGAGGAGCATGAAAAGTTCTGAAAAATTCGATGAGCATGAAAAGATCTCAAAAATATGAGGAGCATAAAAAGGTTTGAAAAATACGAGGAGCATGAAAAGGTCTGAAAAATATGAAGAGTATGAAAAGGTGTCAAAAATATGAGAAGCATGTAGAGGTGTGAAAAATATGAGGAGCATGAAACTGTATGAAAAATATGCGGAGTATGAAATGGTGTGAAAAATATGAAAAGCAAGAAAAGGGGCGAAAAATATGAGGAGTATGCAAAGGTCTAAAAAATACAAGGAGTATGAAATGGTCTAAGAAATACGAGGAGCATGAGAAGGTCTGAAAAATACGAGGAGCATGAAAAGGTGTCAAAAATATGAAGAGCATGAAAAGGTGTCAAAATATGAGTAGCATATAAGTTGTGAAAAATAAGAGGAGCATGAATCTGTATGAAAAATATGCGGAGCATGAAATGGTGTGAAAAATATGAAGAGCAAGAAAAGTTCTGAAAAATATGAGGAGCATGAAATGGTCTGAAATATATGAGGAGAATGAAAAGCTTTCAAAATATGAGGAGCATTGAAAGGTGTGAAAAAAATGAAGAGCATGAAAAGTTGTGAAAAATACGAGGAGCATGAAAAGTTCTGAAAAATACGAGGAGCAAGAAAAGGTCTGAAAAATACGAGGAGCATGAAAATGTCTGAAAAATACGAGGAGTATGAAAAGGTCTCAAATATACGAGGAGCATGAAAAGGTCTGAAAAATAGGAAGGGCATGAAAAGGTGTCAAAAAAACGAGGACCATGAAAAGGTGTCAAAAATATGAAGAGCATGAAAAGGTCTCAAATATGAGTAGCATGTAAAGGTGTGAAAAATAAGAGGAGCATGAATCAGTATGAAAAATATGAGGAGCATGAAATGGTGTGAAAAATATGAGGAGCATGAAACGGTCTGAAAAATATGAGGAGCATGAAAAACTGTCAAAAATATGAGGAGCATGAAACAGTGAGAAAAATATGAAGAGCCTGAAAAGGTGTGAAAAATATGAAGAGCATGAAAAGGAGTCAAAAATATGAGGAGAATCAAAAGGTGTCAAAAATATTAAGAGCACGAAAAGGTCTCAAAAATATGATGAGCATGTAAAGGTGTGAAAAATATGAGGAGCATGTAAAGGCATGAAAAATATGAAGAGCATGAAAAGGTGTGAAAAATATGAGGAGTATGCAAAGGTCTGAAAAATACGAGGATTATGAAAAGGTTTGAAAATACAAGGAGTATGAAATGGCCTAAAAAATACGAAGAGCATGAAAAGGTCTGAAAAATATGAGAGCATTAAAAGATCTGAAAAATATGAGGAGCATGAGAAGGTCTGAAAAATACGAGGAGCATGAAAAGGTGTCATAAATATGAAGAGCATGAAAAGGTGTCAAAATATGAGTAGCATGTAAAGGTGTGAAAAATAAGAGAAGCATGAATCTGTATGAAAAATATGAGGAACATGAAATGGTGTGAAAAATATGAAAAGCATGAAATGGTCTGAAAAATATGAGGAGCATGAAGCGGTCTGAAATATATGAGGTGCATGAAAAGCTGTCAAAAAAATGAGGAGCATTAAGTGGTGTGAAAAAAATGAAGAGCATGAAAAGGTATGAAAAATATGCAGAGCATGAAAAGGTGTGGAAAACACAAAGAGCATGAAAAGTTCTGAAAAATATGAAGAGCATGAAAAGGTGTGAAAAATACAAGGAGCATGAAAAGGTGTGAAAAATACGAGGAGCATGAAAAGGTCTGAAAAATAGGAGGAGCATGAAAAGGCCTGCAAAATAGGACGAGCATGAAAAGCTTTGAAAAATTCGAGGAGCATGAAACTGTATGAAAAATATGAGGAGCATGAAACGGTGTGAAAGGTATGAAGAGCATGAAAATGTCTGAAATATACAAGGAGCATGAAAAGGTCACAAAAATATGAGGAGCATGAAAAGGTGTCAAAAATATGAGGAGCATGAAACAGTCTCCAAAATATGAGGAGCATGAAACGATCTGAAAAATATGAAGAGCATGCAAACGTGTGAAAAATATGAGGAGCATGAAAAAGTGTGAAAAATATGAGGAACATGAAACGGTGTGAAAAATATGAAAAGCATGAAATGGTCTGAAAAATATGAAGAGCATGAAACGCTGTGAAAAATATGAAGAGCATGAGAAATTCTCAAATATACGAGGAGCATGAAAAGTTCTCAAAAATACGAGGAGCATGAAAATGTCTGAAAAGTACGAGGAGCATTAAAAGGTCTGAAAAAAACGAGGGTCAGGAATAGGTCTCAAAAATATGAGAAGCATGAAAAGATCTCAAAAATACGAGGAGCATGAAAAGGTCTGAAAAATACGAGAAGCATGAAACTGTATGAAAATTATGAGGAGCATGAAACGGTGTGAAAAATATGAAGAGCATGAAAATGTCTGAAAAATACAAGTAGCATGAAAAGGTCTGAAAAATATGAAGATTATGAAAAGCTGTCAAAAATATGAGGAGCATTAAATGGTGTGAAAAAATGAAGAGCATGAAAAGGTGTGAAAAATAAGAGCAGCATGGAAAAGTGTGAAAAATATGAGGAGCATTAAAAGGTGTGAAAAATATGAGGAGCATGAAACGGTCTCAAAAATATGAGGAGCATGAAACGATCTGAAAAATATGAGGAGCGTGAACAGCTGCCAAAAATATGAGGAGTGTGAAACATGTGAAATATACGAAGAGCATGAAAACCTGAGAAAAATATCCAGAACCTGAAAAGGTCTGAAAAATAAGAAGAGCAAGAAAAGGTTTGAAAAATATGAGGGGCATCCAAAAGGTTGTGAAATATGAAGAGCATGAAACTGCATTGAAAAATATGAGGAGGTATGAAACGGCATGTGAAAATATGAAGAGCATGAAATGTCTTTTGAAAAAACAAGGAGCATGAAAAGGTCTGAAAATATTGAGAGTATGAAAAGGTCAAAAATATGAGAGCATGTAAAGGTGTGATGAAATATGAGGAGCATGATTCTGTATGAAAAATATGCGGGAAGCATGAAACTGGTGTTGAAAATATGAAAGAGCAAGAAAGTTGTTAGATAAATATGAAGTATTGCAAATGTCTGAAAAATACGAGGAGCATGAAAAGGTCAGAAAAATACAAGGAGTATGAAATGGTCTGAAAAATAAGGGAGCATGAAAAAGGTGTCAAAAATATGAAGAGCATGAAAGGTGTCAAAAATGCAAGTAGCAGTAAAAGGTCTGAAAAACGAGGAGCATGAACTCTACGAAAATATGAAGGAGCATGAAACGTTGTGAAAAATATGGGAAGCATGAAATGATCTGAAAAATAATGAGGAGCATCAAAGGTCTGAAAATAATGAAGAGCATGAAAAGGTGTGAAACATATGAGGAGCATGAGAAGGAATGGAAAAACACGAAGGAGCATGAAAAGGCCTGAAAATTACAGGCAGGAGCATGAAAATGTCTGAAAAATAAGAAGGAGCTTGAAAAGGTACTGAAAATATGAGGAGCATGAAAAGGCCTGAAAATAAGAGGAGCATTAAAAGCTCTGAAAAATACAGAGGCATTGAAAAGGTCGAAAAAAGGAGGAGCATGAAAAACTGTCAAAAATATGAGGAGATAAAACAGTGGAAAAAAATGAAGAGCCTGAAAAGTATGAAAATAGGAGGAGCATGAAAAAGGTCTGCAAAATACGAGGAGCATGAAGGTGTGAAACATACGACGAGCATGAAGAGGTCTGAAAAATACAAGGAGCATGAAATGGTCTGAAATATATGAGGTGCATGAAAAGCTGTCAAAAAAATGAGGAGCATTAAGTGGTGTGAAAAAAATGAAGAGCATGAAAAGGTATGAAAAATATAAGAGCATGAAAAGGTGTGAAAAATAGAGCATGAAAAGCATGAAGAGCATGAAAAGGTGTGAAAAATAAAGGAGCATGAAAAGTGTGAAAAATAAGAGCATGAAAAGGTCTGAAAAATATGAGGAGCATGAAAAGGCCTGCAAAATAGGACGAGCATGAAAAGCTTTGAAAAATTCGAGGAGCATGAAACTGTATGAAAAATATGAGGAGCATGAAACGGTGTGAAAGGTATGAAGAGCATGAAAATGTCTGAAATATACGAGGAGCATGAAAAGGTCACAAAAATATGAGGAGCATGAAAAGGTGTCAAAAATATGAGGAGCATGAAACAGTCTCCAAAATATGAGGAGCATGAAACGATCTGAAAAATATGAAGAGCATGCAAACGTGTGAAAAATATGAGGAGCATTAAAAAGTGTGAAAAATATGAGGAACATGAAACGGTGTGAAAAATATGAAAAGCATGAAATGGTCTGAAAAATATGAAGAGCATGAAAAGCTGTGAAAAATATGAAGAGCATGAGAAATTCTCAAATATACGAGGAGCATGAAAAGTTCTCAAAAATACGAGGAGCATGAAAATGTCTGAAAAGTACGAGGAGCATGAAAAAAAAAAAAAAAAACGAGGGTCAGGAATAGGTCTCAAAAATATGAGAAGCATGAAAAGATCTCAAAAATACGAGGAGCATGAAAAGGTCTGAAAAATACGAGAAGCATGAAACTGTATGAAAATTATGAGGAGCATGAAACGGTGTGAAAAATATGAAGAGCATGAAAATGTCTGAAAAATACAAGTAGCATGAAAAGGTCTGAAAAATATGAAGATAATGAAAAGCTGTCAAAAATATGAGGAGCATTAAATGGTGTGAAAAAATGAAGAGCATGAAAAGGTGTGAAAAATAAGAGCAGCATGGAAAGGTGTGAAAAATATGAGGAGCATTAAAAGGTGTGAAAAATATGAGGAGCATGAAACGGTCTCAAAAATATGAGGAGCATGAAACGATCTGAAAAATATGAGGAGCATGAAAAGCTGCCAAAAATATGAGGAGCGTGAAAAACAGTGAAAAATACGAAGAGCATGAAAACCTGAGAAAAATATCAAGAGCATGAAAAGGTTTGAAAAATAAGAAGATCATGAAAAGGTGTGAAAAATATGAGGAGCATCAAAAGGTGTGAAAATATGAAGAGCATGAAACTGTATGAAAAATATGAGGAGTATGAAACGGTGTGAAAAATATGAAGAGCATGAAAATGTCTGAAAAATACAAGGAGCATGAAAAGGTCTGAAAAATATGAAGAGTATGAAAAAGTGTCAAAAATATGAGAAGCATGTAAAGGTGTGAGAAATATGAGGAGCATGATTCTGTATGAAAAATATGCGGAGCATGAAATGATGTGAAAAATATGAAGAGCAAGAAAAGGTGTGATAAATATGAGGAGTATGCAAATGTCTGAAAAATACGAGGAGCATGAAAAGTTCTGAAAAATACAAGGAGTATGAAATGGTCTGAAAAATACGAGGAGCATGAAAAGGTGTCAAAAATATGAAGAGCATGAAAAGGTGTCAAAATATGAGTAGCAGTAAAAGGTCTGAAAAATACGAGGAGCATGAAACTGTACGAAAAATATGAGGAGCATGAAACGGTGTGAAAAATATGAGAAGCATGAAATGATCTGAAAAATATGAGGAGCATCAAAAGGTCTGAAAAATATGAAGAGCATGAAAAGGTGTGAAACATATGAGGAGCATGAGAAGGTATGAAAAATACGAGGAGCATGAAAAGGCCTGAAATACAGGAGGAGCATGAAAATGTCTGAAAAATAAGAGGAGCTTGAAAAGGTCTGAAAAATATGAGGAGCATGAAAAGGCCTGCAAAATAAGAGGAGCATGAAAAGCTCTGAAAAATACGAGAGGCATGAAAAGGTCTGAAAAATAGGAGGAGCATGAAAAACTGTCAAAAATATGAGGAGCATAAAACAGTGAGAAAAATATGAAGAGCCTGAAAAGTATGAAAAATAGGAGGAGCATGAAAAGGTCTGAAAAATACGAGGAGCATGAAAAGGTGTGAAACATACGACGAGCATGAAGAGGTCTGAAAAATACAAGGAGCATGAAAAGGTCTGAAAAATACGAGGAGCATGAAAATGTCTTAAAAATATGAGGAGCATGAAAAGGTCTGAAAAATATGAAGAGCATGAAAAGGAGTCAAAAATATGAGGAGCATCAAAAGGTGTCAAAAATATTAAGAGCATGAAAAGGTGTTGAAATATGAATAGCATGTAAAGGTGTGAAAAATAAGAGAAGCATGAAACAGTGTGAAAAATATGAAGAGCATGAAAAGGTGTGAAAAATATGAGGAGAATGCAAAGGTCTGAAAAATACGAGGAGCATGAAAAGGTCTGAAAAATACGAGGAGCATGAAACTGTATGAAAATTATGCGGAGCATGAAAAGGTGTCAAAAATATGAAGAGCATGAAAAGGTGTCGAAATATGAATAGCATGTAAAGGTATGAAAAATAAGAGAAGCATGAATCTGCATGAAAAATATGAGGAACATGAAATGGTGTGAAAAATATGAAAAGCATGAAATGGTCTGAAAAATATGAGGAGCATGAAACGGTCTGAAATATATGAGGAGCAAGAAAAGCTGTCAAAAATATGAGGAGCATTAAATGGTGTGAAAAAAATGAAGAGCATGAAAAGGTATGAAATATATGCAGAGCATGAAAAGGTGTGGAAAACACAAAGAGCAGAAAAGGTCTGAAAAATATGAAGAGCATGAAAACGTGTGAAAAATACAAGGAGCATGAAAAGGTGTGAAAAATACGAGGAGCATGAAAAGGCCTGAAAAACAGGAGGAGCATGAAAATGTCTGAAAAATATGAGGAGCATGAAACGGTGTGAAAAATATGAAGAGCATGAAAAGGTGTGAAAAATATGAGGAGCATGAAAAGTTGTGAAAAATACGAGAGCATGAAACGCTGTGAGAAACAAGAAGAGCATGAAAAGCTGAGAAAAATATCAAGAGCATGAAAAGTCTGAAAAATATGAAGAGCATGAAAAGGTGTGAACAATACGAAGGGCATGAAAAGGTGTGAAAAATACGAAGAGCATGAAAAGGTGTGAAAAACCAGAAGAACATTAAAAGGTGTGAAAAAAACGAAGAGCTTGAAAAGGTGTGACAAAAACGAAGAGCATGAAAAATTGTGAAAAATACGAGTAGCATGAAAACTCTGAAAAATACGAGGGGCATGAAAAGGTCTGAAAACTACAAGGAGCATGAAAAGTTCTCAAAAATACGAGGAGCATGAAAAGGTCTGAAAAATATGAAGAGTATGAAAAGGTGTCAAAAATATGAGAAGCATGTAAAGGTGGGAAAAAGATGAAGAGCATGAATCTGTATGAAAAATATGCGGAGCATGAAATTGTGTGAAAAATACGAAGAGCAAGAAAGGTGTGATAAATATGAGGAGTATGCAAATGTCTGAAAAATACGAGGAGCATGAAAAGGTCTGAAAAATACAAGGAGTATGAAATGGTCTAAAATATACGAGGAGCATGAAAAGGTCTGAAAAATACGATAGCATTAAAAGGTCTGAAAAATATGAGGAGCATGAGAAGGTGTGAAAAATACGAGGAGCATGAAAAGGCCTGAAAAACAGGAGGAGCATGAAAAGGCCTGAAAAGTAGGAGGAGCTTGAAAATGTCTGAAAATTAGGAGGAGCATGAAAAGGTCTGAAAAATAGGAGAAGCATGAAAAGCTCTGAAAAATACGAGGAGCATGAAAAGGCCTGCAAAATAGGAGTAGCATGAAAAGGTCTGAAAAATACGAGGGGCATGGAAAGGTCTGAAAAGTAGGAGGAGCATGAAAAGGTCTGAAAAATACGAGGAGCATGGAAAGGTCTGAAAAATACGAGGAGCATGAAAAGGTCTGAAATATACTAGGAGCATGAAAAGGTCTGAAAAATATGAAGAGCATGAAAAGGTGTGAAATACATGAGGAGCAACAAAAGGTGTGAAAAATACAAGGGCATGTAAAGGTTTGAAAAATATGATGAGCATGAAAAGGTGTGAAAAATATGAAGAGCATGAAAAGGTTTCAAACATACGAGGAGCATGAAAAGTTCTGAAAAATACGAGGAGCATGTAAAGGTGTGAAAAATATGAAGAGCATGAAAAGGTGTGAAAAATATGAGGAGCATTAAAAGGTGTGAAAAATATGAAGAGCATGAAACGGTCTCAAATATATGAGGAGCATGAAATGGTCTGAAAAATACGAGGAGCATGAAAATGTCTGAAAAATAGGAGGAGCATGAAACGGCCTGCAAAATAGGAGGAACATGAAAAGCTCTGAAAATTACGAGGAGCATGAAAAGGCCTGCAAAATAGGAGGAGCATGAAAAGGTCTGAAAAATACGAGGAGCATGGAAAGCTCTGAAAAATAGGAGGAGCATGAAAAGGTCTAAAAAATACGAGGAGCATGAAAAGGTCTGAAAAATACGAGGGGCATGAAAAGGTCTGAAAAATATGAAGAGCATGAAAAGGTGTGAAAAATATGAGGAGCATTAAAACGTGTGAAAAATATGAGGAGCATGAAACTGTCTCAAATATATGAGGAGCATGAAACGGTCTGAAAAACAGTAGGAGCATGAAAATGTCTGAAAAATTCGAGGAGCATGAAAAGGTCTGAAAAATAGGAGGAGCATGAAAAGGACTGAAAAATACGAGGAGCATGGAAACATCTGATAAATAGGAGGAGCATGAAAAGGTGTGAAAATTAGGAGGAGCACAAAAAGTTGTGAAAAATATGAAGAGCATGAAAAGTTGTGAAAAATACGAGGAGCATGAAAAGGTGTGAAATATACGAGGAGCATGAAAAAGTGTGAAAAATACGAGAAACATGAAAAGGTCTGAAAAATAGGAGGAGCATGAAAAGGTGTCAAAAATATAAGTAGCTTGAAAAGGTGTCAAAAATATGAAGAGCATGAAAAGGGGTCAAAAATATGAATAGAATGCAAAGGTGTGAAAAATTAGATGAGCATGAAAAGGTCTGAAAAATACGAGGAGCATGAAATGGTCTTAAAAATACGAGGAGCATGAAAAGTTCTGAAAAATATGAAGAGCATGAAAAGGTGTCAAAAATATGAGGAGCATCAAAAGGTGTCAAAAATATTGACATGAAAAGGTCTCAAAAATACGAGGAGCATGTAAAGCTGTGAAAAATATGAGGAGCATGAAACTGTATGAAAAATATGAGGAGCATGAAAAGGTGTGAAAAATATGAAGAGCATGAAAAGGTGTGAAAAATATGAGGAGCATGAAAAGTTTTGAAAAATACGAGAGCATGAAACGCTGTGAGAAACAAGAAGAGCAGGAGAAGCTGAGAAAAATAGCAAGAGCATGAAAGGTCTGAAAAATATGAAGAGCATGAAAAGGTGTGAACAGTACGAAGGGCGTGAAATGGTGTGAAAAATATGAAGAGCCTGATAAGGTGTGAAAAACCAGAAGAGCATCAAAAGGTGTGAAAAAGACGAAGAGCTTGAAAAGGTGTGACAAATACGAAGAGCATGAAAAATTGTGAAAAATTCGAGGAGCATGAAAACTCTGAAAAATACGAGGAGCATGAATAGGTCTGAACTACGAGGAGCATGAAAAGGTCTGAAAAATATGAAGGGCACGGAAAGGTATAACAAGAATGAGGAGCTTGAAAAGGTGTCAAAAATATGAAGAGCATGAAAAGGGGTCAAAAATATGAATAGAATGTAAAGGTGTGAAAAATAACAGGAGCATGAATCAGTATGAAAAATATGAGGAGCATGAAACGGTGTGAAAAATACAAACAGCATGAAAAGGTGTGAAAAATATGAGGAGCATGAAACGGTCTGAAAAATATGAGGAGCATGAAATGGTCTGAAAAATATGAGGAGCATGAAAAACTGTCAAAAATATGAGGAGCAGGAAACAGTGAGAAAAATATGAGGAGCCTGAAAAGTTGTGAAAAATACGAGGAGCATGAAAAGGTCTGAAAAATACGAGGAGCATGAAAAGGTGTGAAACATATGACGAGCATGAAGAGGTCTGAAAAATACGAGGAGCATGAAAAGGTGTCATAAATATGAAGAGCATGAAAAGGTGTCAAAATATGAGTAGCATGTAAAGGTGTGAAAAATAAGAGAAGCATGAATCTGTATGAAAAATATGAGGAACTTGAAATGGTGTGAAAAATATGAAAAGCATGAAATGGTCTGAAAAATATGAGGAGCATGAAACGGTCTGAAATATATGAGGTGCATGAAAAGCTGTCAAAAAAATGAGGAGCATGAAGAGGTGTGAAAAAAATGAAGAGCATGAAAAGGTATGAAAAATATGCAGAGCATGAAAAGGTGTGGAAAACACAAAGAGCATGAAAAGTTCTGAAAAATATGAAGAGCATGAAAAGGTGTGAAAAATACGAGGAGCATGAAAAGGTGTGAAAAATACGAGGAGCATGAAAAGGTCTGAAAAATAGGAGGAGCTAGAAAAGGCCTGCAAAATAGGACGAGCATGAAAAGCTTTGAAAAATTCGAGGAGCATGAAACTGTATGAAAAATATGAGGAGCATGAAACGGTGTGAAAGGTATGAAGAGCATGAAAATGTCTGAAATATACGAGGAGCATGAAAAGGTCACAAAAATACGAGGAGCATGAAAAGGTGTCAAAAATATGAGGAGCATGAAACAGTCTCCAAAATATGAGGAGCATGAAACGATCTGAAAAATATGAAGAGCATGCAAACGTGTGAAAAATATGAGGAGCATTAAAAAGTGTGAAAAATATGAGGAACATGAAACGGTGTGAAAAATATGAAAAGCATGAAATGGTCTGAAAAATATGAAGAGCATGAAACGCTGTGAAAAATATGAAGAGCATGAGAAATTCTCAAATATACGAGGAGCATGAAAAGTTCTCAAAAATACGAGGAGCATGAAAATGTCTGAAAAGTACAAGGAGCATGAAAAGGTCTGAAAAAAACGAGGGTCAGGAATAGGTCTCAAAAATATGAGAAGCATGAAAAGATCTCAAAAATACGAGGAGCATGAAAAGGTCTGAAAAATACGAGAAGCATGAAACTGTATGAAAATTATGAGGAGCATGAAACGGTGTGAAAAATATGAAGAGCATGAAAATGTCTGAAAAATACAAGTAGCATGAAAAGGACTGAAAAATAGGAAGATTATGAAAAGCTGTCAAAAATATGAGGAGCATTAAATGGTGTGAAAAAATGAAGAGCATGAAAAGGTGTGAAAAATAAGAGCAGCATGGAAAAGTGTGAAAAATATGAGGAGCATTAAAAGGTGTGAAAAATATGAGGAGCATGAAACGGTCTCAAAAATATGAGGAGCATGAAACGATCTGAAAAATATGAGGAGCATGAAAAGCTGCCAAAAATATGAGGAGCGTGAAACACTGTGAAAAATACGAAGAGCATGAAAACCTGAGAAAAATATCAAGAGCATGAAAAGGTATGAAAAATAAGAAGATCATGAAAAGGTGTGAAAAATATGAGGAGCATCAAAAGGTGTGAAAATATGAAGAGCATGAAACTGTATGAAAAATATGAGGAGTATGAAACGGTGTGAAAAATATGAAGAGCATGAAAATGTCTGAAAAATACAAGGAGCATGAAAAGGTCTGAAAAATATGAAGAGTATGAAAAAGTGTCAAAAATATGAGAAGCATGTAAAGGTGTGAAAAATATGAGGGGCATGAATCTGTATGAAAAATATGCAGAGCATGAAATGGTGTGAAAAATATGAAGAGCAAGAAAGGTGTGACAAATATAAGGAGTATGCAAAGGTCTGAAAAATACGAGGAGCATGAAAAGGTCTGAAAAATACAAGGAGTATGAAATGGTCTGAAAAATAAGAGGAGCATGAAAAGGTGTCAAAAATATGAAGAGCATGAAAAGGTGTCAAAATATGAGTAGCAGTAAAAGGTCTGAAAAATACGAGGAGCATGAAACGGTACGAAAAATATGAGGAGCATGAAACGGTGTGAAAAATATGAGAAGCATGAAATGATCTGAAAAATATGAGGAGCATCAAAAGGTCTGAAAAATATGAAGAGCATGAAAAGGTGTGAAACATATGAGGAGCATGAGAAGGTATGAAAAATACGAGGAGCATGAAAAGGCCTGAAATACAGGAGGAGCATGAAAAGGTCTGAAAAATAAGAGGAGCTTGAAAAGGTCTGAAAAATATGAGGAGCATGAAAAGGCCTGCAAAATAAGAGGAGCATGAAAAGCTCTGAAAAATACGAGAGGCATGAAAAGGTCTGAAAAATAGGAGGAGCATGAAAAACTGTCAAAAATATGAGGAGCATAAAACAGTGAGAAAAATATGAAGAGCCTGAAAAGTATGAAAAATAGGAGGAGCATGAAAAGGTCTGAAAAATACGAGGAGCATGAAAAGGTGTGAAACATACGACGAGCATGAAGAGGTCTGAAAAATACAAGGAGCATGAAAAGGTCTGAAAAATACGAGGAGCATGAAATGGTCTTAAAAATACGAGGAGCATGAAAAGGTCTGAAATATATGAAGAGCATGAAAAGGTGTCAAAAATATGAGGAGCATCAAAAGGTGTCAAAAATATTAAGAGCATGAAAAGGTCTCAAAAAAATGAGGAGCATGTAAAGGTGTGAAAAATATGAGGAGCATGAAACGGTGTGAAAAATATGAAGAGCATGAAAAGGTGTGAAAAATATGAGGAGTATGCAAAGGTCTGAAAAATACGAGGAGCATGAAAAGGTCTGAAAAATACGAGGAGCATGAAACTGTATGAAAATTATGCGGAGCATGAAAAGGTGTCAAAAATATGAAGAGCATGAAAAGGTGTCGAAATATGAATAGCATGTAAAGGTATGGAAAATAAGAGAAGCATGAATCTGCATGAAAAATATGAGGAACATGAAATGGTGTGAAAAATATGAAAAGCATGAAATGGTCTGAAAAATATGAGGAGCATGAAACGGTCTGAAAAATATGAGGAGCAAGAAAAGCTGTCAAAAATATGAGGAGCATTAAATGGTGTGAAAAAAATGAAGAGCATGAAAAGGTATGAAATATATGCAGAGCATGAAAAGGTGTGGAAAACACAAAGAGCAGAAAAGTACTGAAAAATATGAAGAGCATGAAAACGTGTGAAAAATACAAGGAGCATGAAAAGGTGTGAAAAATACGAGGAGCATGAAAAGGCCTGAAAAACAGGAGGAGCATGAAAATGTCTGAAAAATATGAGGAGCATGAAACGGTGTGAAAAATATGAAGAGCATGAAAAGGTGTGAAAAATACGAGGAGCATGAAAAGTTGTGAAAAATACGAGAGCATGAAACGCTGTGAGAAACAAGAAGAGCATGAAAAGCTGAGAAAAATATCAAGAGCATGAAAAGTCTGAAAAATATGAAGAGCATGAAAAGGTGTGAACAATACGAAGGGCATGAAAAGGTGTGAAAAATACGAAGAGCATGAAAAGGTGTGAAAAACCAGAAGAACATTAAAAGGTGTGAAAAAAACGAAGAGCTTGAAAAGGTGTGACAAAAACGAAGAGCATGAAAAATTGTGAAAAATACGAGAGGCATGAAAACTCTGAAAAATACGAGGGGCATGAAAAGGTCTGAAAACTACAAGGAGCATGAAAAGTTCTCAAAAATACGAGGAGCATGAAAAGGTCTGAAAAATATGAAGAGTATGAAAAGGTGTCAAAAATATGAGAAGCATGTAAAGGTGGGAAAAAGATGAAGAGCATGAATCTGTATGAAAAATATGCGGAGCATGAAATTGTGTGAAAAATATGAAGAGCAAGAAAGGTGTGATAAATATGAGGAGTATGCAAATGTCTGAAAAATACGAGGAACATGAAAAGGTCTGAAAAATACAAGGAGTATGAAATGGTCTAAAATATACGAGGAGCATGAAAAGGTCTGAAAAATACGATAGCATTAAAAGGTCTGAAAAATATGAGGAGCATGAGAAGGTGTGAAAAATACGAGGAGCATGAAAAGGCCTGAAAAACAGGAGGAGCATGAAAAGGCCTGAAAAGTAGGAGGAGCTTGAAAATGTCTGAAAAATAGGAGGAGCATGAAAAGGTCTGAAAAATAGGAGAAGCATGAAAAGCTCTGAAAAATATGAGGAGCATGAAAAGGCCTGCAAAATAGGAGTAGCATGAAAAGGTCTGAAAAATACGAGGGGCATGGAAAGGTCTGAAAAATAGGAGGAGCATGAAAAGCTCTGAAAAATACGAGGAGCATGGAAAGGTCTGAAAAATACGAGGAGCATGAAAAGGTCTGAAATATACTAGGAGCATGAAAAGGTCTGAAAAATATGAAGAGCATGAAAAGGTGTGAAATACATGAGGAGCAAAAAAAGGTGTGAAAAATACAAGGGCATGTAAAGGTTTGAAAAATATGATGAGCATGAAAAGGTGTGAAAAATATGAAGAGCATGAAAAGGTTTCAAACATACGAGGAGCATGAAAAGTTCTGAAAAATACGAGGAGCATGTAAAGGTGTGAAAAATACGAAGAGCATGAAAAGGTGTGAAAAATATGAGGAGCATTAAAAGGTGTGAAAAATATGAAGAGCATGAAACGGTCTCAAATATATGAGGAGCATGAAATGGTCTGAAAAATACGAGGAGCATGAAAATGTCTGAAAAATAGGAGGAGCATGAAACGGCCTGCAAAATAGGAGGAACATGAAAAGCTCTGAAAATTACGAGGAGCATGAAAAGGCCTGCAAAATAGGAGGAGCATGAAAAGGTCTGAAAAATACGAGGAGCATGAAAAGCTCTGAAAAATAGGAGGAGCATGAAAAGGTCTAAAAAATACGAGGAGCATGAAAAGGTCTGAAAAATACAAGGAGCATGAAAAGGTCTGAAAAATATGAAGAGCATGAAAAGGTGTGAACAATATGAGGAGCATTAAAACGTGTGAAAAATATGAGGAGCATGAAACTGTCTCAAATATATGAGGAGCATGAAACGGTCTGAAAAACAGTAGGAGCATGAAAATGTCTGAAAAATTCGAGGAGCATGAAAAGGGCTGAAAAATAGGAGGAGCATGAAAAGGTCTGAAAAATACGAGGAGCATGAAACTGTATGAAAATTATGCGGAGCATGAAAAGGTGTCAAAAATATGAAGAGCATGAAAAGGTGTCGAAATATGAATAGCATGTAAAGGTATGAAAAATAAGAGAAGCATGAATCAGCATGAAAAATATGAGGAACATGAAATGGTGTGAAAAATATGAAAAGCATGAAATGGTCTGAAAAATATGAGGAGCATGAAACGGTCTGAAATATATGAGGAGCAAGAAAAGCTGTCAAAAATATGAGGAGCATTAAATGGTGTGAAAAAAATGAAGAGCATGAAAAGGTATGAAATATATGCAGAGTATGAAAAGGTGTGGAAAACACAAAGAGCAGAAAAGTTCTGAAAAATATGAAGAGCATGAAAACGTGTGAAAAATACAAGGAGCATGAAAAGGTGTGAAAAATACGAGGAGCATGAAAAGGCCTGAAAAACAGGAGGAGCATGAAAATGTCTGAAAAATATGAGGAGCATGAAACGGTGTGAAAAATATGAAGAGCATGAAAAGGTGTGAAAAATATGAGGAGCATGAAAAGTTGTGAAAAATACGAGAGCATGAAACGCTGTGAGAAACAAGAAGAGCATGAAAAGCTGAGAAAAATATCAAGAGCATGAAAAGTCTGAAAAATATGAAGAGCATGAAAAGGTGTGAACAATACGAAGGGCATGAAAAGGTGTGAAAAATACGAAGAGCATGAAAAGGTGTGAAAAACCAGAAGAACATTAAAAGGTGTGAAAAAAACGAAGAGCTTGAAAAGGTGTGACAAAAACGAAGAGCATGAAAAATTGTGAAAAATACGAGAGGCATGAAAACTCTGAAAAATACGAGGGGCATGAAAAGGTCTGAAAACTACAAGGAGCATGAAAAGTTCTCAAAAATACGAGGAGCATGAAAAGGTCTGAAAAATATGAAGAGTATGAAAAGGTGTCAAAAATATGAGGAGCATGTAAAGGTGGGAAAAAGATGAAGAGCATGAATCTGTATGAAAAATATGCGGAGCATGAAATTGTGTGAAAAATATGAAGAGCAAGAAAGGTGTGATAAATATGAGGAGCATGCAAATGTCTGAAAAATACGAGGAGCATGAAAAGGTCTGAAAAATACAAGGAGTATGAAATGGTCTAAAATATACGAGGAGCATGAAAAGGTCTGAAAAATACGATAGCATTAAAAGGTCTGAAAAATATGAGGAGCATGAGAAGGTGTGAAAAATACGAGGAGCATGAAAAGGCCTGAAAAACAGGAGGAGCATGAAAAGGCCTGAAAAGTAGGAGGAGCTTGAAAATGTCTGAAAATTAGGAGGAGCATGAAAAGGTCTGAAAAATAGGAGAAGCATGAAAAGCTCTGAAAAATACGAGGAGCATGAAAAGGCCTGCAAAATAGGAGGAGCATGAAAAGGTCTGAAAAATACGAGGGGCATGGAAAGGTCTGAAAAATAGGAGGAGCATGAAAAGGTCTGAAAAATACGAGGAGCATGGAAAGGTCTGAAAAATACGAGGAGCATGAAAAGGTCTGAAATATACGAGGAGCATGAAAAGGTGTGAAAAAATACGAGGAGCATGGAAAGCTCTGAAAAATAGGAGGAGCATGAAAAGGTCTAAAAAATACGAGGAGCATGAAAAGGTCTGAAAAATACAAGGAGCATGAAAAGGTCTGAAAAATATGAAGAGCATGAAAAGGTGTGAAAAATATGAGGAGCATTAAAACGTGTGAAAAATATGAGGAGCATGAAACTGTCTCAAATATATGAGGAGCATGAAACGGTCTGAAAAACAGTAGGAGCATGAAAATGTCTGAAAAATTCGAGGAGCATGAAAAGGTCTGAAAAATAGGAGGAGCATGAAAAGGTCTGAAAAATACGAGGAGCATGGGAACATCTGATAAATAGGAGGAGCATGAAAAGGTGTGAAAATTAGGAGGAGCACAAAAAGTTGTGAAAAATATGAAGAGCATGAAAAGTTGTGAAAAATACGAGGAGCATGAAAAGGTGTGAAATATACGAGGAGCATGAAAAAGTGTGAAAAATACGAGAAACATGAAAAGGTCTGAAAAATAGGAGGAGCATGAAAAGGTGTCAAAAAGATAAGTAGCTTGAAAAGGTGTCAAAAATATGAAGAGCATGAAAAGGGGTCAAAAATATGAATAGAATGCAAAGGTGTGAAAAATAAGATGAGCATGAAAAGGTCTGAAAAATACGAGGAGCATGAAATGGTCTTAAAAATACGAGGAGCATGAAAAGTTATGAAAAATATGAAGAGCATGAAAAGGTGTCAAAAATATGAGGAGCATCAAAAGGTGTCAAAAATATTGACATGAAAAGGTCTCAAAAATACGAGGAGCATGTAAAGGTGTGAAAAATATGAGGAGCATGAAACTGTATGAAAAATATGAGGAGCATGAAACGGTGTGAAAAATATGAAGAGCATGAAAAGGTGTGAAAAATATGAGGAGCATGAAAAGTTTTGAAAAATACGAGAGCATGAAACGCTGTGAGAAACAAGAAGAGCAGGAGAAGCTGAGAAAAATATCAAGAGCATGAAAGGTCTGAAAAATATGAAGAGCATGAAAAGGTGTGAACAGTACGAAGGGCGTGAAATGGTGTGAAAAATATGAAGAGCCTGATAAGGTGTGAAAAACCAGAAGAGCATCAAAAGGTGTGAAAAAAACGAAGAGCTTGAAAAGGTGTGACAAATTCGAAGAGCATGAAAAATTGTGAAAAATTCGAGGAGCATGAAAACTCTGAAAAATACGAGGAGCATGAATAGGTCTGAACTACGAGGAGCATGAAAAGGTCTGAAAAATATGAAGGGCACGGAAAGGTATAACAAGTATGAGGAGCTTGAAAAGGTGTCAAAAATATGAAGAGCATGAAAAGGGGTCAAAAATATGAATAGAATGTAAAGGTGTGAAAAATAACAGGAGCATGAATCAGTATGAAAAATATGAGGAGCATGAAACGGTGTGAAAAATACAAACAGCATGAAAAGGTGTGAAAAATATGAGGAGCATGAAACGGTCTGAAAAATATGAGGAGCATGAAACGGTCTGAAAAATATGAGGAGCATGAAAAACTGTCAAAAATATGAGGAGCATAAAACAGTGAGAAAAATATGAAGAGCCTGAAATTGTGAAAAATACGAGGAGCATGAAAAGGTCTGAAAAATACGAGGAGCATGAAAAGGTGTGAAACATATGACGAGCATGAAGAGGTCTGAAAAATACGAGGAGCATGAAAAGGTGTCATAAATATGAAGAGCATGAAAAGGTGTCAAAATATGAGTAGCATGTAAAGGTGTGAAAAATAAGAGAAGCATGAATCTGTATGAAAAATATGAGGAACTTGAAATGGTGTGAAAAATATGAAAAGCATGAAATGGTCTGAAAAATATGAGGAGCATGAAACGGTCTGAAATATATGAGGTGCATGAAAAGCTGTCAAAAAAATGAGGAGCATTAAGTGGTGTGAAAAAAATGAAGAGCATGAAAAGGTATGAAAAATATGCAGAGCATGAAAAGGTGTGGAAAACACAAAGAGCATGAAAAGTTCTGAAAAATATGAAGAGCATGAAAAGGTGTGAAAAATACGAGGAGCATGAAAAGGTGTGAAAAATACGAGGAGCATGAAAAGGTCTGAAAAATAGGAGGAGCATGAAAAGGCCTGCAAAATAGGACGAGCATGAAAAGCTGTGAAAAATTCGAGGAGCATGAAACTGTATGAAAAATATGAGGAGCATGAAACGGTGTGAAAGGTATGAAGAGCATGAAAATGTCTGAAATATACGAGGAGCATGAAAAGGTCACAAAAATAGGAGGAGCATGAAAAGGTGTCAAAAATATGAGGAGCATGAAACAGTCTCCAAAATATGAGGAGCATGAAACGATCTGAAAAATATGAAGAGCATGCAAACGTGTGAAAAATATGAGGAGCATTAAAAAGTGTGAAAAATATGAGGAACATGAAACGGTGTGAAAAATATGAAAAGCATGAAATGGTTTGAAAAATATGAAGAGCATGAAACGCTGTGAAAAATATGAAGAGCATGAGAAATTCTCAAATATACGAGGAGCATGAAAAGTTCTCAAAAATACGAGGAGCATGAAAATGTCTGAAAAGTACGAGGAGCATGAAAAGGTCTGAAAAAAACGAGGGTCAGGAATAGGTCTCAAAAATATGAGAAGCATGAAAAGATCTCAAAAATACGAGGAGCATGAAAAGGTCTGAAAAATACGAGAAGCATGAAACTGTATGAAAATTATGAGGAGCATGAAACGGTGTGAAAAATATGAAGAGCATGAAAATGTCTGAAAAATACAAGTAGCATGAAAAGGTCTGAAAAATATGAAGATTATGAAAAGTTGTCAAAAATATGAGGAGCATTAAATGGTGTGAAAAAATGAAGAGCATGAAAAGGTGTGAAAAATAAGAGCAGCATGGAAAGGTGTGAAAAATATGAGGAGCATTAAAAGGTGTGAAAAATATGAGGAGCATGAAACGGTCTCAAAAATATGAGGAGCATGAAACGATCTGAAAAATATGAGGAGCATGAAAAGCTGCCAAAAATATGAGGAGCGTGAAACAGTGTGAAAAATACGAAGAGCATGAAAACCTGAGAAAAATATCAAGAGCATGAAAAGGTTTGAAAAATAAGAAGATCATGAAAAGGTGTGAAAAATATGAGGAGCATCAAAAGGTGTGAAAATATGAAGAGCATGAAACTGTATGAAAAATATGAGGAGTATGAAACGGTGTGAAAAATATGAAGAGCATGAAAATGTCTGAAAAATACAAGGAGCATGAAAAGGTCTGAAAAATATGAAGAGTATGAAAAAGTGTCAAAAATATGAGAAGCATGTAAAGGTGTGAGAAATATGAGGAGCATGATTCTGTATGAAAAATATGCGGAGCATGAAATGGTGTGAAAAATATGAAGAGCAAGAAAAGGTGTGATAAATATGAGGAGTATGCAAATGTCTGAAAAATACGAGGAGCATGAAAAGGTCTGAAAAATACAAGGAGTATGAAATGGTCTGAAAAATACGAGGAGCATGAAAAGGTGTCAAAAATATGAAGAGCATGAAAAGGTGTCAAAATATGAGTAGCAGTAAAAGGTCTGAAAAATACGAGGAGCATGAAACTGTACGAAAAATATGAGGAGCATGAAACGGTGTGAAAAATATGAGAAGCATGAAATGATCTGAAAAATATGAGGAGCATCAAAAGGACTGAAAAATATGAAGAGCATGAAAAGGTGTGAAACATATGAGGAGCATGAGAAGGTATGAAAAATACGAGGAGCATGAAAAGGCCTGAAATACAGGAGGAGCATGAAAATGTCTGAAAAATAAGAGGAGCTTGAAAATGTCTGAAAAATATGAGGAGCATGAAAAGGCCTGCAAAATAAGAGGAGCATGAAAAGCTCTGAAAAATACGAGAGGCATGAAAAGGTCTGAAAAATAGGAGGAGCATGAAAAACTGTCAAAAATATGAGGAGCATAAAACAGTGAGAAAAATATGAAGAGCCTGAAAAGTATGAAAAATAGGAGGAGCATGAAAAGGTCTGAAAAATACGAGGAGCATGAAAAGGTGTGAAACATACGACGAGCATGAAGAGGTCTGAAAAATACAAGGAGCATGAAAAGGTCTGAAAAATACGAGGAGCATGAAAATGTCTTAAAAATACGAGGAGCATGAAAAGGTCTGAAAAATATGAAGAGCATGAAAAGGAGTCAAAAATATGAGGAGCATCAAAAGGTGTCAAAAATATTAAGAGCATGAAAAGGTGTTGAAATATGAATAGCATGTAAAGGTGTGAAAAATAAGAGAAGCATGAAACAGTGTGAAAAATATGAAGAGCATGAAAAGGTGTGAAAAATATGAGGAGTATGCAAAGGTCTGAAAAATACGAGGAGCATGAAAAGGTCTGAAAAATACGAGGAGCATGAAACTGTATGAAAATTATGCGGAGCATGAAAAGGTGTCAAAAATATGAAGACCATGAAAAGGTGTCGAAATATGAATAGCATGTAAAGGTATGAAAAATAAGAGAAGCATGAATCTGCATGAAAAATATGAGGAACATGAAATGGTGTGAAAAATATGAAAAGCATGAAATGGTCTGAAAAATATGAGGAGCATGAAACGGTCTGAAATATATGAGGAGCAAGAAAAGCTGTCAAAATTATGAGGAGCATTAAATGGTGTGAAAAAAATGAAGAGCATGAAAAGGTATGAAATATATGCAGAGCATGAAAAGGTGTGGAAAACACAAAGAGCAGAAAAGTTCTGAAAAATATGAAGAGCATGAAAACGTGTGAAAAATACAAGGAGCATGAAAAGGTGTGAAAAATACGAGGAGCATGAAAAGGCCTGAAAAACAGGAGGAGCATGAAAAGGTGTGAAAAATATGAGGAGCATGAAACGGTGTGAAAAATATGAAGAGCATGAAAAGGTGTGAAAAATATGAGGAGCATGAAAAGGTGTGAAAAATACGAGAGCATGAAACGCTGTGAGAAACAAGAAGAGCATGAAAAGCTGAGAAAAATATCAAGAGCATGAAAAGTCTGAAAAATATGAAGAGCATGAAAAGGTGTGAACAATACGAAGGGCATGAAAAGGTGTGAAAAATACGAAGAGCATGAAAAGGTGTGAAAAACCAGAAGAACATTAAAAGGTGTGAAAAAAACGAAGAGCTTGAAAAGGTGTGACAAAAACGAAGAGCATGAAAAATTGTGAAAAATACGAGTAGCATGAAAACTCTGAAAAATACGAGGGGCATGAAAAGGTCTGAAAACTACAAGGAGCATGAAAAGTTCTCAAAAATACGAGGAGCATGAAAAGGTCTGAAAAATATGAAGAGTATGAAAAGGTGTCAAAAATATGAGAAGCATGTAAAGGTGGGAAAAAGATGAAGAGCATGAATCTGTATGAAAAATATGCGGAGCATGAAATTGTGAGAAAAATATGAAGAGCAAGAAAGGTGTGATAAATATGAGGAGTATGCAAATGTCTGAAAAATACGAGGAGCATGAAAAGGTCTGAAAAATACAAGGAGTATGAAATGGTCTAAAATATACGAGGAGCATGAAAAGGTCTGAAAAATACGATAGCATTAAAAGGTCTGAAAAATATGAGGAGCATGAGAAGGTGTGAAAAATACGAGGAGCATGAAAAGGCCTGAAAAACGGGAGGAGCATGAAAAGGCCTGAAAAGTAGGAGGAGCTTGAAAATGTCTGAAAATTAGGAGGAGCATGAAAAGGTCTGAAAAATAGGAGAAGCATGAAAAGCTCTGAAAAATACGAGGAGCATGAAAAGGCCTGCAAAATAGGAGTAGCATGAAAAGGTCTGAAAAATACGAGGGGCATGGAAAGGTGAAAAGGTGTAAAAAATATGAGGAGCATGAAATGGTCTCAAATATATGAGGAGCATGAAACGGTCTGAAAAATACGAGGAGCATGAAAATGTCTGAAAAATACGAGGAGCATGAAAAAGACTGAAAAATAGGAGCATGAAAAGGTCTGAAAAATACGAGGAGCATGAAAAGGACTGAAAAATAGGAGGAGCACTAAAAGTTGTGAAAAATACGAAGAGCATCAAAAGTTGTGAAAAATACGAGGAGCATGAAAAGGTGTGAAATATACGAGGAGCATGAAAAGCTGTCAAAAATATGTAGAGCATGAGAAGGTGTCAAAGTATGAGTAGCCTGTAAAGGTGTGAAAAATAAGGGGAGCATGAATCTGTATGAAAAATATGAGGAACATGAAACGGTATGAAAATTATGAAAAGCATGAAATGGTCTGAAAAATATGAGGAGCACGAAACGGTCTGAAATATATGAGGAGCATGAAAAGCTGTCAAAAATATGAGGAGCATTAAATGGTGTGAATAAAATGAAGAGCATGAAAAGGTGTGAAAAATAGGAGGAGCATGAAAAGGTGTGAAAAATACGAGGAGCATGAAAAGGAGTGAAAAATACGAGGAGCATGGAAAGGTGTGAAAAATATGAGGAGCATGAAAAGGCCTGAAAAACAGGAGGAGCATGAAAAGCTCTGAAAAATACGAGGAGCATGAAAAAATCTGAAAAATAGGAGGAGCATGAAAAGGTCTGAAAAATACGAGGAGCATGGAAAGGTCTGAAAAATATGAAGAGCATGAAAAGGTGTGAAAAATACGAGGAGCATGAAAAGGTGTGAAATATAGGAGGAGCATGAAAAAATGTGAAAAATATGAGAGCATTAAAAGGTCTGAAAAATACGAGGAGCATGAAAATGTCTGAAAAATAGGAGAAGCATGAAAAGGTCTGAAAAATAGGAGGAGCATGAAAAGGTCTGAAGAATACAAGGAGCATGAAAAGGTGTCAAAAATATGAAGAGCATGAAAAGGTGTCAAAATAAGAGTAGCATGTAAAGGTGTGAAAAATAAGAGGAGAATGAATCTGTATGAAAAATATGAGGAACATGAAACGGTGTGAAAAATATGAAAAGCATGAAATGGTCTGAAAAATATGAGGAGCATGAAACGGTCTGAAACATATGAGGAGCACGAAAAGCTGTCCAAAATATGAGGAGCATTACATGGTGTGAAAAAAATGAAGAGCATGAAAAGGTGTGAAAAATATGCAGAGCATGAAAAGGTACGGAAAATATGAAGAGCAAGAAAAGGTGTGAAAAACACGAAGAACATGAAAAGTTCTGAAATATATGAAGAGCATGAAAAGGTGTGAAAAATATGAGGAGCAAGAAAAGGTGTGAAAAATACGAGGAGCATGAAAAGGCCTGAAAAAAAGGAGGAGCATGTAAAGCTCTGAAAAATACGAGGAGCATGAAAAGGTCTGAGAAATAGGAGGAGCATAAAAGGTCTGAAAAATACGAGGAGCATGGAAAGTTCTGAAAAATAGGAGGAGCATGAAAAGGTCTGAAAAATACGAGGAGAATCAAACTGTATGAAAAATATGAGGAGCATGAAACGGTGTGAAAAATATGAAGAGCATGAAAATGTCTGAAATATACGAGGAGAATGAAAAGGTCGCAAAAATATAAGGAGCATGAAATGGTTAGAAAAATATGAAGAGTATGAAAAGGAGTCAAAAAAATGAGAAGCATGTAAAGGTGTGAAAAATATGAGGAGCATGAATCTGTATGAAAAAAATGCAGAGCATGAATTGGTGTGAAAAATATGAAGAGCATGAAAAAGTGTCAAAAATATGAGTAACATGTAAAGGTGTCAAAAACATGAAGAGCCTGAAAAGGTGTCAAATATATGAGGAGCATTAAAAGGTGCGAAAAATATGAGGAGCAAGAAACGGTCTCAAAAATATGAGGAGCATGAAACGATCTGAAAAATATGAAGAGCATGCAAAGTTGTGAAAAATATGAGGAGCATTAAAAGGTGTGAAAAATATGAGGAGCATGAAACGGTCTCACAAATATGAGGAGCATGAAACGATCTGAAAAATATGAGGAGCGTGAACAGCTGCCAAAAATATGAGGAGTGTGAAACATGTGAAATATACGAAGAGCATGAAAACCTGAGAAAAATATCCAGAACCTGAAAAGGTCTGAAAAATAAGAAGAGCAAGAAAAGGTTTGAAAAATTCGAAGATCATGAAAAGGTGTGAAAAACACGAAGAGCATGAAAAGGTGTCAAAAATATGAAGAGCATAAAAAGGTGTCAAAATATGAGTAGCACGTAAAGGTGTGAAAAATAACAGGAGCATGAAACGGTATGAAAAATATGAGGAACATGAAACGCTGTGAAAAATATGAAAAGCATGAAATGGTCTGAAAAATATGAGGAGCATGAAACGGTCTGAAATATATGAGGAGCACGAAAAGCTGTCAAAAGTATGAGGAGCATAAAATGCTGTGAAAAAAATGAAGAGCATGAAGAGGTGTGAAAAATACGAGGAGCGTGGAAAGGTCTGAAAAATACGAGGAGCATGAAAAGGTCTGAAAAATACGAGGGGCAGGAAAAGGACTGAAGAATACGAGGAACATGAAAAGGTCTCAAAAATACGAGGAGAATGGAAAGGTCTGAAAAATACGAGGAGCATGGAAAGGTCTGAAAAATACAAGGAGCATGAAACTGTATGCAAAATATGAGGAGCATGAAACGGTGTGAAAAATATGAAGAGCATGAAAATGTCTGAAACATACGAGGAGCTTGAAAAGGTCACAAAAATATGAGCAGCATGAAAAGGTTTGAAAAATATGAAAAGCATGAAAAGGAGTCAAAAAAATGAGAAGCTTGTAAAGGTGTGAAAAATATGAGGAGCATGAATCTGTATGAAAAATATGCGGGGAATGAAGTGGTGTGAAAAATATGAAGAGCATGAAAAAGTGTCAAAAATATGAGTAGCATGTAAAGGTGTGAAAAATATGAAGAACATGAAAAGGTGTCAAAAATATAAGGAGCCAAAAAGGTTTTGACAAAATAATGGAGGACCAAGAACGGTCTCAAAATATGAGGGAGCATGAAAACGACTGAAAATATGACGGTAGCGCTGAACAGCTGCCAAAAATATTGCAGACGAGCGTGAAAATCAGTAGTGAATAAATACAGCAAGAGCAGAAACTACGAGAAAAAATATCAGAGCATGAAAAGGTCTGAAAAATAACGAGGAGAGCCATGAAGGTTTGAAAAATACGAGATAATGAAAAGGAGTTGTTGAAAATTATCGAAAGAACCTGAAAAGGCACATGCTTCGAAAAACGACAAAGAGCATTGAAAAGGTGTGACAATATAGAGCGAGCATATAAAGGTGTGAAAAGTTGAGGAGCATGAAACTGTCATGAAAAATATGGGAGCATGGAAACGTTGTTGAAAAATATCAAGAGCATGAAAAACTTCTCAAAAATACGAGGAGCATGCAAAAGGTCATCAAAATACGGAGGACATCAAAATCTGAAATATCGAGGAGCATGATGAAAGGTCTGAAAAAAAACGGGGGCAGGAAAAAGGTGCTCAAAATACCGAGGATGATTGAAACTGGATCTAAATACGAGAGAGCTGAAACTGTCATGAAATATGAGGACGCATGAAACGGTTCTATGTGAAAATTGAAGAGCCATGAAAATGTCTGAAAAATACGAGGAGCATGAAAAGGTCTGAAAAATATGAAGAGTATGAAAAGGTGTCAAAAATTTGAGAAGCATGTAAAGGTGGGAAAAAGATGAGGAGCATGAATCTGTAGAAAAATATGCAAAGCATGAAATGGTGTGAAAAATATGGAGAGCAAGAAAAGTTGTTATAAATATGATGAGTATGCAAAGGTTTGCAAAATATGAGGAGCATGAAATGGTCTAAAAAACACGAGGAGCATGAAAAGGTCTGAAAAATACGAGAGCATTAAAAGGTCTGAAAAATATGAGGAGCAAGAGAAGGTCTGAAAAATACAAGGAGCATGAAAAGGTCTGAAAAAAACGAGGGACAGGAAAAGGTCTCAAAAATACCGGGAGCATGAAAAGGTCTCAAAAATATGAGGAGCATGAAAAGGTCTGAAAAATACGAGGAGCATGAAACTGTATGAAATATATGAGGAGCATGAAACGGTGTGAAAAATATGAAGAGCATGAAAATGTCTGAAAAAGACAAGGAGCATGAAAAGGTCTGAAAAATATGAAGAGTATGAAAAGCTGTCAACAATATGAGGAGCATTAAATGGTGTGAAAAAAATGAAGAGCATGAAAAGGTGTGAAAAACATGCAGAGCATTAAAAGGTGTGGAAAATATGAAGAGCATGAAAGGTGTGAAAAACACGAAGAGCATGAAAAATTCTGAAAAAAGTGAAGAGCATGAAAAGGTGTGAAAAATACGAGGAGCATGAAAAGGTGTGAAAAATACGAGGAGCATGAAAAGGTGTGAAAATTTTGAGGAGCATGAAAAGGTGTCAAAAATTTGAGGAGCACGAAAAAGTGTGAAAAATGCAACGAGCATGAAAAGCTGTGAAAAATTGGCGGAGCATGAAAAGGTGTGAAAAATGCGAGGAGCATGAAAAGTTGTGAAAAATGCGAGGAGCATGAAAAGGTGTGAAAAATGCGAGGAGCAAAAAAAAATGAAGAAGAACATGAAAAGGTGTGAAAAAGGCGAGAGGCATGAAAAGGTGTGAAAAATACGAGGAGCATGAAAAGGTGTGAACAATTCAAGGAGCATGAAAAGGTGTGGAAAATGCGAGGAGCATGAAAATGTGTCAAAAATTCTAGGTGCATGAAAAGGTGTGAAAAATATGAGGAGGATGAAAAGGTGTGAAAAATGAGAGGAGCATGAAAAGGTGTGAAAAATGCGAGGAGCATGAAAAGGTGTGAAAAATGCGAGGAGCATGAAAAGGTGTGAAAAATGCGAGGAGCGTGAAAAGGTGTGAAAAGTGTGAGGAGGATGAAAAGGTGTGAAAAATACGAGTAGGATGAAAAGGTGTGAAAATTACGAGGAGCATGAAAAGGTGTCAAAAATTCGAGGAGCATGAAGAGGTGTGAAAAATTCGAGGAACATGAAAAGGTGTGGAAAAAAAGAGGAGCATGTAATGTTGTGAAAAATACGAGGAGCATGAAAAGGTGTGAAATATACGAGGAGCATGAAAATGTGAAAAAAATGAAGAGCATGAAAGGGTATGAAAAATATGAGGAGCATGAAATGGTGTGAAAAATACGAGGACCATGAAATGGTGTGAAAAAATAACGAGCATGAAAAGATCTGAAAATTAAGAGGAGCATTTAAAGGTCTGAAAAATACGAGGAGCATGAAAAGGTGTGAAATATTCGAGGAGCATGAAAAGGTCTGAAAAATATAAGGAGCATGAAAAAGTGTGAAAAATACGAAGAGCAGGAAAAGGTGTGAAAATTATCAAAAGCATGAAAAGGTCTGAAAAATATGAAGAGCATGTTAAGGTGTCAAAAATATGAGGAGCATTAAAAGGTGTCAAAAATATGAGAAACATGTAAAGGTGTGAAAAATATGAGGAGCATGAAACTCTATGAAAAATTAGAGGAGGATGAAACGGTGTGAAAAATATGAAGAGCATCAAAAGGTGTGAAAAATATGAGGAGCATGAAACATTTTGAAAAACACGAGATCATGAAATGGAGTGAACAACACGAAGAGCATGGAAAGCTGTGAAAAATATCAAGAGCATGAAAAGGTCTGAAAAATATGAAAAGCATGAAAACGTGCCAAAAATATGAAGAGCATGAAAAGGTGTGAAAAATACGAAGAGCATGAAAAGGTGTGAAAAACACGAAGAGCATGAAAAGGTGTGAAAAATACGAAGAGCGTGAAAATGTGTGACAAATACGAAGAGCATGTAACGTTGTGAAAAATACGAGGAGCATGAAAAGTTCTGAAAAATACGAGGAACCTGAAGACGTCTGAAAAATATGACGAGCATGAAAAGGTCTGAAAAATATGTAGAGCATGAAAAAGTGTCAAAAATATGGGGAGCATGAAAAGGTGTCAAAATATGAAGAGCATTAAAAGCTGTCGAAAATATGAGAAGCATGTAAAGGTGTGAAAAATATGAGGAGCATGAAACTGAATGAAAAAGTAGAGGAGGATGAAACGGTGTGAAAAATATGAAGAGCATGAAAAGGTGTGAAAAATACGAGGAGCTGAAAAGGTGTCAAAAATATGAAGAGCATGAAAAGGTGTCAAAATATGAGTAGCAGGAAAAGGTGTGAAAAATAAGAGGAGCATGAATATGTATGAAAAATATGAGGAACATGAAAAGTTGTGAAAAATATGAAAAGCATGAAATGGTCTGAAAAATATGAAGAGCATGAAACGGTCTGAAATATATGAGGTGCATGAAAGGCGGTCAAAAATATGAGGAGCATGAAATGGTGTGAAAAAAATGAAGAGCATGAAAAGGTATGAAAAATATGCAGAGCATGAAAATGTGTGGAAAATATGAAGAGCAAGAAAAGGTGTGAAAAACAGGAAGAGCATGAAAAGTTCAGAAAAATATGAGGAGCATATAAAGGTGTGAAAATATGAGGAGTATGAAACAGTATGAAAAATATGAGGAGCATGAAACAGTGTGAAAAATATGAAGAGCATGAAAAAGTCTCAAAAATACGAGGAGCATGAAAAGGTCTCAAAAATACGAGGAGCATGAAAATGTCTGAAAAATACGAGCAGCATGAAAAGGTCTGAAAAAAACGAGGGGCAGGAAAAGGTCTCAAAAATACGAGGAGCATGAAAAGGTCTCAAAAATACGAGGATCATGAAAAGGTCTGAAAAATACGAGGAGCATGAAACTGTCTAAAAAATATGAGGAGCATGAAACGGTGTGAAAAATATGAAGAGCATGAAAATGTCTGAAAAATACAAGGAGCATGAAAAGGTCTGAAAAATATGAAGAGTATGAAAAGGTGTCAAAAATATGAGAAGCATGTAAAGGTGTGAAAAACATGAGGAGCATGAATCTGTATGAAAAATATGCGGAGCATGAAATGGTG
Source organism: Cervus canadensis (assembly GCF_019320065.1). Taxonomy (NCBI): domain Eukaryota; kingdom Metazoa; phylum Chordata; class Mammalia; order Artiodactyla; family Cervidae; genus Cervus; species Cervus canadensis. Next base: position 74,206,434 of record NC_057399.1, on the reverse strand, counting down.
TGAAAAATATGAAGAGCATGAAAAACTCTCAAAAATACGAGGATCATGAAAAGGTCTGAAAAATACGAGGAGCATGAAAAATTGTGAAAAATACGAGGAGCATGAAAAGGTGTGAAAAATATGAATAGCATGAAAAGGTGTGAAAAGTACGAGGAGCATGAAAAGGTCTGAAAAATACGAGGAGCATGAAAACGTCTTAAGAATATGAGGCGCATGAAAAGGTCTGAAAAATATGTAGAGCATGAACAGGTGTCAAAAATATGAGGAGAATGAAAAGGTGTGAAATATACCGGGAGCATGAAAAGGTGTGTAACATACGAGGAGCATGAATCTGTAGGAAAAATATGAGGAGCATGAAAGGGTGTGAAAAATATGAAGACCATGAAAAGGTGTGAAAATTATTAGGAGTATGAAAACGTCTTAAAAATACGAGGAGCATGAAAAGGTGTGAAATATACCGGGAGCATGAAAAGGTGTGTAAAATACGAGGAGCATGAAAATGTGTGAAAAATAAGAGGAGCATGAAATGTTGTGAAAGAATGAGGAGCATGAAAAGATCTGAAAATTAAGAGGAGCATTTAATGGTCTGAAGACTACGAGGAGCAAGAAAAGCTCTGAAAAATACGAGGAGCATGAAAAGGTGTGAAATATACAAGGAGCATGAAAAGGTCTGAAAAATATGAAGAGCATGAAAAGGTGTGAAAAATATGAGGAGCATGAAAAGGTGTAAAAAATATGAAGAGCATGAAATGTGTGAAAAACACGAAGGGCATGCAATGGTGTGAAAAATATCAAGAGCATGAAAAAGTATGAAAAATATGAAGAGCATGAAAAGGTGTGAAAAATATCAAGAGCATGAAAGATATGAAAAACACGAAGGGCATGAAAAGGTGTGAAAAATATCAAGAGCATGAAAAGGTCTGAGGAATATGAAGAGCATGAAAAGGTATGAAAAATTCAAAGAGCATGAAAAATTGTGAAAAATACCAGGAGCATGAAAAGGTGTGAAAAATACTAGGAACATGAAAAGGTGTGAAAAGTACGAGGAGCATTAAAATGTCTGAAAAATACGAGAGCATGAAAAGGTGTGAAAAATGTGAGGAGCATGAAAAGGTGTGAAAAATGCGAGGAGCATGAAAAGGTGTGAAAAATTCGAGGAACATGAAATGGTGTGAAAAATACGAGGAGCATGAAAAGGTGTGAAAAATTCGAAGAGCTGGAAAAGGTGTGAAATATTCGTAGAGCATGACAAGGTGTGAAAAATTCGAAGAGCAAGAAAAGTTGTGAAAAATACGAGGAGCAGGAAAGGTCTGAAAAATATGAAGAGTATGAAAAGATGTCAAAAAATGAGAAGCATGTAAAGGTGTGAAAAATATGAGGAGCATGAATCTGTATGAAAAATATGCGGAGCATGAAATGGTGTGAAAAATAAGAAGAGCAAGAAAAGATGTGATAAATATGAGGAGTATGCAAAGGTCTGAAAAATACGAGGAGCATGAAAAGGTCTGAAAAATAAAAGGAGCATGGAAAGGAGTCAAAAATATCAGGAGCTTGAAAAGGTGTCAAAAATATGAAGAGCATGAAAAGGGGTCAAAAATTTGAATAGAATGTAAAGGTGTGAAAAATAAGAGGTGCATGAATCAGTATGAAAAATATGAGGAGCATGAAACGGTGTGAACAATATGAACAGCATGAAAAGGTGTGAAAAATACGAGGAGCATGAAACGGTCTGAAAAATATGAACAGCATGAAAAGGTGTGAAAAATACGAGGAGCATGAAAATGTCTGAAAAATACAAGGAGTATGAAATGGTCTAAAAAACACGAGGAGCATGAAAAGGTCTGAAAAATATGAGGAGCGTGAAAAGGTCTGAAAAAAACAAGGGGCAGGAAAAGGTCTCAAAAATACGAGGAGCATGAAAAGGTCTCAAAAATACGAGGAGCATGAAAAGGTCTGAAAAATACAAGGAGCATGAAACTGTATGAAAAATACGAGGAGCATGAAACGGTGTGAAAAATACGAAGAGCATGAAAAAGTCTCAAAAATACGAGGAGCATGAAAAGGTCTGAAAAATACGAGGAGAATGAAACTGTATGAAAAATATGAGGAGCATGAAACGGTGTGAAAAATATGAAGAGCATGAAAAAGTCTCAAAAATACGAGGAGCATGAAAAGGTCTGAAAAATACGAGGAGAATGAAATTGTATGAAAAGTATGAGGAGCATGAAACGGTGTGAAAAATATGAAGAGCATGAAAAAGTCTCAAAAATACGAGGAGCATGAAAAGGTCTGAAAAATACGAGGAGCATGAAAAGGTCTGAAAAATATGTAGAGTATAAAAAGGTTTCAAAAATAAGAGGAAAATGAAAAGGTGTGAAAAATAGGAATATCATGAAAAGCTGTCAAAAATATGAGGAGCATGTAAAGGTGTGAAAAATATGAGGAGCATGAAACGGTGTGAAAAATAGGAAGAGCATGAAAAGGTGTGAAAAATACAAGGAAAATGAAAAGGCCTGAAAAAAACGAGGAACATGAAAAGATCTGATAAATAAGAGGAGCATGAAACGGTCTGAAAAATACAAGGAGCATGAAAGGGTCTGAAAAATATGAACCGCATGAAAAGCTCTGAAAAATATGAAGAGCAAGAAAAGGTGTCAAACATATAGGAGCATGTAAAGGTGTGAAAAATAAGAGGAGCATGAAAAGGTGTCAAAAGTATGAGGAGCATGTAAATGTGTGAAAAATATGAGGAACATGAATCTTATGATAAAAATGAGGAGCATGAAACGGTGTAAACCATATGAGGATAATGAAAAGTTGTAAAATATGAGGAGTATGAAAAGGTGTGAAAAATATGAAGAGCATGAATCGGTCTGAAAAATATGAGGAGCATGAAACGGTCAGAAAAATATGAGGAGCATGAAAAGATCTGAAAAATATGAAGAGCATGAACCTGTATGAAAAATATGTGGAGCATGAAATGGTGTGAAATAATGAAGAGTATGAAAAGTTGTGATAAATATGAAGAGTTTGAAAAGGTCTGAAAAATACGAGAGGCATAAAAGGTCTGAAAAGTACAAGGAGCATGATATGGTCTAAAAAATACGAGGAGCATGAAAAGGTCTGAAAAATAAGAGAGCATGAAAAGCTGTGAAAAATCTCAAGAGCATGAAAAGGTCTGAAAAATATGAAGAGCATGAAAAGGTCTGAAAAATATGAAGAGCATGAAAATGTGTGAAAAACATGAAGAGCCTGAAAAGTGGTCAAAATATGAGGAGCATGTAAAGGTGTGAAAAATATGAGGAGCATGAAACTGTATGAAAAATATGAGGAGCATGAAACGGTGTGAAAAATATGAAGACCATGAAAGGGTGTGAAAAATATCAAGAGCATGAAAAGGTGTGAAAAATATGAGGAGCATGAAAAAGTCTGAAAAATACGAGGAGCATGAAATGGTCTGAAAAAACGAGGAGCATGAAAAGCTGTGAAAAATACGAGGAGCATGAAAGGGTCTGAAAAATACGAGGAGCATGAAAAGGGTGAAAAATATGAAGAGCATGAAAAGGTGGGAAAAATAGGAGGAGCATGAAAAGGTGTGAAATATAGGAGGAGCATGAAAAGGTGTGAAAAATACGAGGAGCATGAAAACGGTGAAAAATACAAAGAGCATGAAAAGTGGGAAAAATACATGGAGCATGAAAACGTCTGAAAAATACGAGGACTATGAAAATGTCTGAAAAATATGAAGAGCATGAAAAGGTGTGAAAAACATGAGCAGCATGAAAAGGTGTGAAAAATATGAGGAGCATGAAACAGTCTGAAATATACGAACAGCAGGAAAAGGTGTGAAAACACGAAGAGCATTAAAAGCTGTGAAAAATATCAAGAGCATGAAAAGATCTGAAAAGTATGAAGAGCATTAAAAGGTGTCAAAAATTTGAAGAGCATGAAAAGTTGTGAAAAATAAGAAGGGAATGAAAAGGTGTGAAAAAATGAAGAGCATGAAATGGTGTGAAAAATAGGAAGAGCATGAAAAGGTGTGAAAAATGAGAAGAGCATGAAAATTTGTTAAAAATGCGAGGAGCATGAAAAGGTGTGAAAAATTCGAGGAGCATGAAAAGGTGTCAAAAATAAGAAGAGCTTGAAAAGTTGTGAAAAATACAAAGAGCATGAAAAGGTGTGAAAAACACAAGGAGCATGAAAAGGTCTGAAAAATACGGGGAGCATGAAAAGATCTGAAAAAACGAGGAGCATGAAAAGCTGTGAAAAATACGAGGAACATGAAATGGTCTGAAATACACGACCGGCATGAAAAGGTCTGAAAAATATGTAGAGCATGAAAAGGTGTGAAAAATATGAGGAGCATGAAAAGGTGTGAAAAATATGAGGAGCATGAAAAGGTCTGAAAAATATGAAGAGCATGAAAAGGTGTCAAAATATGAGGAGCATGAAAAGGTCTGAAAAATATGTAGAGCATGAAATGCTGTCAAAAATATGAGGAGCATGAAAAGGTGTGAAAAATATGAAGAGCATGAAAAGGTGTCAAAAATATGAGTAGCATGAAAAGGTGTGAAAAAATATGAGGAGCATGGAAAGGTCTGAAAAATATGAAGAGCATGAAAAGGTGTCAAATATGAGGAGAATGAAAAGGTCTGAAAAACATGTAGAGCATGAAATGCTGTCAAAAATATGAGGAGCATGAAAAGGTGTGAAAAATATGAAGAGCATGAAAAGGTGTCAAAAGTATGATAAGCATGTAAAGGTGTGAAAAATAAGAGGAGCATGAAACTGTATGAAATATATGAGGAGCATGAAACGGTGTGAAAAATATAAATAGCATGAAAAAGTATGAAAAATATGAAGAGCTTCAAAAGTTGTCAAAAATATGAGGAGCATGAAAAGGTGTGAAAAATATGAGGAGCATGAAACAGTATGAAAAAATGAGGAGCATGAAAAGGCCTGAAACATACGAGGAGCATGAAAAGGTCTGAAAAATACGAGGAGCATGAAAAGGTCTGAAAAATAAAAGCAGCATGAAAAGTTGTCAAAAATATGAGGAGCTTGAAAAGGTGCCAAAAAATATGAAGAGCATGAAAAGGGGTCAAAAATATGGGTAGAATGTAAAGGTGTGAAAAATAAGAGGAGCATGAATCAGTATGAAAAATATGAGGAGCATGAAAAGGTGTGAAAAAAACGAGCAGCATGAAAAGGTCTGAAAAATACGAGGAGCATGAAAAGGTCTGAAAAATAAAAGCAGCATGAAAAGTTGTCAAAAATATGAGGAGCTTGAAAAGGTGCCAAAAAATATGAAGAGCATGAAAAGGGGTCAAAAATATGGGTAGAATGTAAAGGTGTGAAAAATAAGAGGAGCATGAATCAGTATGAAAAATATGAGGAGCATGAAATGGTGTGAAAAATATGAGGAGCATGAAAAGTGTGAAATATATGAGGAGCATGAAAAGCTGAGAAAAATAAGAAGAGCATGAAACTGTCTGAAAAAATATGAGGAGCATGAAACGGTCTGAAAAAATATGAGGAGCATGAAACGGTCTGAAAAATATGAGGATCATGAAAAGGTGTCAAAAATATGAGCAGCATGAAACAGTGTGAAAAATATGAAGATAATGAAAAGGTGTGAAAAATACGGGGAGCAGGAAAAAGTCTGAAAAATACGAGGAGCATGAAAAAGTCTGAAAAATATGAGGAGCATGAAAACGTCCGAAAAATATGAGGAGCATGAAAAGGTGTGAAAAACACGAAGAGGATGAATAGGTGTGACAAATATCAAGAGCATAAACAGGTCTGAAAAATATGAAGAGCATGAAAAGGTGTGAAAAATTCGAGGAGCATGAAAAGATGTGAAAAATACGAAGAGCATGACAAGGTCTGAAAAACACAAGGAGCATGAAAGGGTGAATATTACGAGGAGCATGAAAAGGTCTGGAAAATATGTAGAGCATGAAGAGGTGTGAAAAATAAGAGGAGCATGAAACGGTCTGAAAAATATGAGGCGCAAGAAACTGTATGAAAAATATGAGGAGCATGAAACAGTGTGAAAAATATGAAGAGCATGGAAAGTTTTGAAAATATTAGGAGCTTGAAAAGGTGTGAAAAATATGAGGAGCAAGAAACGGTCTGAAAAATATGAGGAGCATGAAACGGTCTGAAATATATGAGGAGCATGAAACGGTCTGAAAAATATGAGGAGCATGAAAAGGTGTCAAATATATAAGCAGTAGGAAACGGTGTGAAATTATGAAGAGCAAGAAACGGTGTGAAACAAATGAAGAGCTTTAAAAGGTGTAAAAAATATGAGGGGCATGAAAAGGTGTGAAAAATATGAGGGCATGAAACGGTATGAAAAATATGAGGAGCTTGAAACAGTGTGAAAAATATGAAGACCATGAAAAGTTGTGAAAAATACGAAGCGCATGAAAAGGAGGGAAAAATATGAGGAGCATGAAAATGTGTGAAAATTATGAGGAGCCTGAAACTGTCTGATAAATATGTGAGCATGAAAAAGAGGCAAAAAAACGAGGAGCCTGAAAAGGTGTGAAAAGTACGAGGAGCATGAAAAGGTGTGGAAAAACCGAGCAGCATGAAAAGGTCTGAAAAATACGAGGAGCATGAAAAGCTCTGAAAAATAGGAGGAGCATGAAAAGGTCTGAAAAATATGTAGAGCATGAAAAGGTGTCAAAAATATGAGCAGCATGAAAAGGTGTGAAAAATATGAAGAACATGAAAAGGTGTCAAAAACATGAGGTTCATGTAAAGGTGTGAAAAATATGAGGAGCATGAATCTGTATGAAAAATATGAGGAGCATGAAAAGATGTCAAAAATATGAGCAGCATAAAAGAGTGTGAAAAATATGAAGATCATGAAAAGGTGTGAAAAATACGAAGAGCATGAAAAGGTGTGAAAAACACGACACCCATGAAAAGGTGTGAAAAATACGAAGAGCATGAAAAGGTGTGAAAAATACAAAGAGCATGAAAAGGTCTGAAAAATAAGAGGAGCAAGAAAAGGTCTGAAAAATACGAGGAGCATGAAAAGGTCTGAAAAGTACGAGGAGCATGAAAAGGTCTGAAAAATACCAGGAGCATGAAAAGGTCTGAAAAATATGAAGAGCATGAAAAGGTGTCAAAAATATGAGGAGCAGAAAAGGTGAGAAAAATATGAAGAGATTGAAAAGGAGTCAAAAATATGAGGAGCATGTAAAGGTGTGAAAAATATGAGGATAATGAAACTGAATCAAACATGTGTTTGTTCAGCGAGGTAAGGACTCCTGCCTAGTTGCAAGGGACAACTCGAGATTCTCCTCGAGGCTTGGCAGGGCAATTGGGACGCCTCTGCATTTGAGGCGTGAGAACAAGTGTCCCTTTCCACGTGCCACAGGAACCCTGGGACTTCTATCAACTTTCACGAGGAGTCAGGCATCGTCTCCTTTGGAGGCACTGATCTCCGCGTACCTCTGGAGTTTTCAAAGGATGTGAGGCCTCCGGTCGCGATGAGGTGGGGAACTAGGTCTTTCTCTGTGGTCTCCACAGGGATTCAGAGCGTGCAGAGCCATTCCGTGTTGCACATCACACATGAAAGGAGCCTTGATTTCCTTGATGGCACTCTAGAGAACCCAAGAATACTGTTTCAAGGATAGAGGGAACCTGAGGTCACTGGAGCAACACGAAAGAGCTCCGTGGACCAAAAATCAACTCCAGATGAGAGGTTAGTCCCTGGCTTCGACTCCAGAGGTATACCACCTTTCCACAAGCACCTCAAGAGGAGGCTTCTCTCAGCTCTAGGTATGTGAGAGGGACCCTCATTTTGCGCCTTCAAGTGGAATGGGCACCGCGATGCCCTGACGTGAAATAAGGCCGGATATCCCTGCAGTGACTTGAAGGCAGGCTCGTCTTGCATCTCCCAAGACGAAAGAATGGTCTGAATTCCCGTTTGGAGACCACAGAGAAAGACTAGTTCCCACCTCATCGCCACCGGAGGCCTTCACATAAACTTTGGAAAAAAACTCCAGAGGTACGTGAATGATGCCTTCCAAAGAGACGTTGCCTCACTCCTCGTGAACTTGATAGGCGAGTCCCAGGATCCGTGTGGCACGTGGAACGGGACCCCTTGGTCTCCCGCCTCAGCTGGAGAGGCGGCCCAATTGCCCTGCCAAGCCTCGAGGAGAATCCCGAGTTGTCCCTCGCAACTAGGCAGGAGTCCTGACGTCACTGAACAAACACGTGGGTGGAAGGGCCATCCCCGTCGTAACTCGAGAATATACCCCAGGTTCCCGCCGCAACTCGAGAAAAACGATGAGACTTCCCCCTCGCCGCGAGATGAGGCCCGATTCCCATGCACTGCGTGCAGAGCAATTCCGTTTTGCACATCACACATGAAAGGAGCCTTGATTTCCTTGATGGCACTCCAGAGAACGCCCAAGAACACTGTTTCAAGGCTAGAGGGATCCTTAGGTCACTGGAGAAACACGAAAGAGCTCCGTGGACCAAGAATCAACTCGAAATAAGAGGTTAGTCCCTGGCTTCGACTCCAGAGGTATACCACCTTACCACAAGCACCTCAAGAGGAGGCTTCTCTCAGCTCTAGGTATGTGAGAGGGACCCTGAGTTTGCGGCCTCAAGTGGAATGGACACCGCGATGCCTTGACTCGAAATAAGGCCGGATATCCCTGCAGTGACTTGAATGTAGGCTCGTCTTGAATTTCCCAAGACGAAAGGATGTATAAATCCTCTGTGGAGACCACAGGGAAAGGCCTAGTTCCCCACCTCATCGCGATCGGACTCCTCACATCCTTTGAAAACTCCAGAGGTACGCGGAGATCAGTGCCTCCAAAGGAGACGATGCCTGACTCCTCGTGAAAGTTGATAGAAGTCCCAGGGTTCCTGTGGCACGTGGAAAGGGACACTTGTTCTCACGCCTCAAATGCAGAGGCGTCCCAATTGCCCTGCCAAGCCTCGAGGAGAATCTCGAGTTGTCCCTTGCAACTAGGCAGGAGTCCTTACCTCGCTGAACAAACACATGTTTGATTCAGTTTCATTATCCTCATATTTTTCACACCTTTACATGCTCCTCATATTTTTGACTCCTTTTCATGCTCTTCATATTTTTCTCACCTTTTCTGCTCCTCATATTTTTGACACCTTTTCATGTTCTTCATATTTTTCAGACCTTTTCATGCTCCTGGTATTTTTCAGACCTTTTCATGCTCCTCGTACTTTTCAGACCTTTTCATGCTCCTCGTATTTTTCAGACCTTTTCTTGCTCCTCTTATTTTTCAGACCTTTTCATGCTCTTTGTATTTTTCACACCTTTTCATGCTCTTCGTATTTTTCACACCTTTTCATGGGTGTCGTGTTTTTCACACCTTTTCATGCTCTTCGTATTTTTCACACCTTTTCATGATCTTCATATTTTTCACACTCTTTTATGCTGCTCATATTTTTGACATCTTTTCATGCTCCTCATATTTTTCATACAGATTCATGCTCCTCATATTTTTCACACCTTTACATGAACCTCATGTTTTTGACACCTTTTCATGTTCTTCATATTTTTCACACCTTTTCATGCTGCTCATATTTTTGACACCTTTTCATGCTCTACATATTTTTCAGACCTTTTCATGCTCCTCCTATTTTTCAGAGCTTTTCATGCTCCTCGTATTTTTCAGACCTTTTCATGCTGCTCGGTTTTTCCACACCTTTTCATGCTCCTCGTACTTTTCACACCTTTTCAGGCTCCTCGTTTTTTTGCCTCTTTTTCATGCTCACATATTTATCAGACAGTTTCAGGCTCCTCATAATTTTCACACATTTTCATGCTCCTCATATTTTTCCCTCCTTTTCATGCGCTTCGTATTTTTCACAACTTTTCATGGTCTTCATATTTTTCACACTGTTTCAAGCTCCTCATATTTTTCATACCGTTTCATGCCCTCATATTTTTCACACCTTTTCATGCCCCTCATATTTTTTACACCTTTTAAAGCTCTTCATTTGTTTCACACCGTTTCTTGCTCTTCATAATTTCACACCGTTTCCTGCTGCTTATATATTTGACACCTTTTCATGCTCCTCATATTTTTCAGACCGTTTCATGCTCCTCATATATTTCAGACCGTTTCATGCTCCTCATATTTTTCAGACCGTTTCTTGCTCCTCATATTTTTCACACCTTTTCAAGCTCCTAATATTTTCAAAACTTTCCTTGCTCTTCATATTTTTCACACTGTTTCATGCTCCTCATATTTTTCATACAGTTTCTTGCGCCTCATATTTTTCAGACCGTTTCATGCTCCTCTTATTTTTCACACCTCTTCATGCTCTACATATTTTCCAGACCTTTTCATGCTCCTCGTAATATTCACCCTTTCATGCTCCTTGTGTTTTTCAGACCTTGTCATGCTCTTCGTATTTTTCACATCTTTTCATGCTCCTCGAATTTTTCACACCTTTTCATGCTCTTCATATTTTTCAGACCTGTTTATGCTCTTGATATTTGTCACACCTATTCATCCTCTTCGTGTTTTTCACACCTTTTCATGCTCCTCATATTTTTCGGACGTTTTCATGCTCCTCATATTTTTCAGACTTTTTCATGCTCCTCGTATTTTTCAGACTTTTTCCTGCTCCCCGTATTTTTCACACCTTTTCATTATCTTCATATTTTTCACACTGTTTCATGCTGCTCATATTTTTGACACCTTTTCATGATCCTCATATTTTTCAGACCGTTTCATGCTCCTCATATTTTTTCAGACCGTTTCATGCTCCTCATATTTTTTCAGACAGTTTCATGCTCTTCTTATTTTTCTCAGCTTTTCATGCTCCTCATATATTTCACACTTTTCATGCTCCTCATATTTTTCACACCATTTCATGCTCCTCATATTTTTCATACTGATTCATGCTCCTCTTATTTTTCACACCTTTACATTCTACCCATATTTTTGACCCCTTTTCATGCTCTTCATATTTTTTGGCACCTTTTCAAGCTCCTCATATTTTTGACAACTTTTCATGCTGCTTTTATTTTTCAGACCTTTTCATGCTCCTCGTATTTTTCAGACCTTTTCATGCTGCTCGTTTTTTTCACACCTTTTCATGCTCCTCATATTTTTCATACTGATTCATGCTCCTCTTATTTTTCACACCTTTACATTCTACCCATATTTTTGACCCCTTTTCATGCTCTTCATATTTTTTGGCACCTTTTCAAGCTCCTCATATTTTTGACAACTTTTCATGCTGCTTTTATTTTTCAGACCTTTTCATGCTCCTCGTATTTTTCAGACCTTTTCATGCTCCTCGTATGTTTCAGGCCTTTTCATGCTCCTCATTTTTTCATACTGTTTCATGCTCCTCATATTTTTCACACCTTTTCATGCTCCTCATATTTTTGACAACTTTTGAAGCTCTTCATATTTTTCACACTTTTTCATGCTATTTATATTTTTCACACCGTTTCATGCTCCTCATATATTTCATACAGTTTCATGCTCCTCTTATTTTTCACACCTTTACATGCTTATCATACTTTTGACACCTTTTCATGCTCTTCATATTTTTCACACCTTTTCATGCTCCTCATATTTTTGACAGCATTTCATGCTCTACATGTTTTTCAGACCTTTTCATTCTCCTCATATTTGACACCTTTTCATGCTCTTCATATTTTTCAGACCTTTCCATGCTCCTCATATTTTTCACACCTTTTCATGCTACTCATATTTTTGACACCTTTTCATGCTCTTCATATTTTTCACACCTTTTCATGCTCCTCATATTTTTGACAGCATTTCATGCTCTACATATTTTTCAGACCTTTTCATGCTCCTCATATTTTGACACCTTTTCATGCTCTTCATATTTTTCAGACCTTTTCATGCTCCTCATATTTTTCACACCTTTTCATGCTCCTCATATTTTTCACACCTTTTCATGCTCTACATATTTTTCAGACCTTTTCATGCCGGTCGTGTATTTCAGACCATTTCATGTTCCTCGTATTTTTCACAGCTTTTCATGCTCCTCGTTTTTTCAGATCTTTTCATGCTCCCCGTATTTTTCAGACCTTTTCATGCTCCTTGTGTTTTTCACACCTTTTCATGCTCTTGTATTTTTCACAACTTTTCAAGCTCTTCTTATTTTTGACACCTTTTCATGCTCCTCGAATTTTTCACACCTTTTCATGCTCCTCGCATTTTTAACAAATTTTCATGCTCTTCTCATTTTTCACACCTTTTCATGCTCTTCCTATTTTTCACACCATTTCATGCTCTTCATTTTTTCTCACCTTTTCATTCCCTTCTTATTTTTCACAACTTTTCATGCTCTTCAAATTTTTGACACCTTTTAATGCTCTTCATACTTTTCAGATCTTTTCATGCTCTTGATATTTTTCACAGCTTTTAATGCTCTTCGTGTTTTCACACCTTTTCCTGCTGTTCGTATATTTCAGACTGTTTCATGCTCCTCATATTTTTCACACCTTTTCATGCTGCTCATGTTTTTCACACCTTTTCATGCTCTTCATATTTTTCACCCTTTTCATGCTCCTCGTATTTTTCAGACCCTTTCATGCTCCTCGTATTTTTCACAGCTTTTCATGCTCCTCGTTTTTTCAGACCATTTCATGCTCCTCGTATTTTTCAGACTTTTTCATGCTCCTCATATTTTTCACACCTTTTCATGCTCTTGATATTTTTCACACCCTTTCATGGTCTTCATATTTTTCACACCGTTTCATGCTCCTCATATTTTTCACACCTTTACATGCTCCTCATATTTTGACCACTTTTCAGGCTCTTCATATTTTTCACACCTTTTCATGCTCTTCATATTTTTCAGACCTTTTCATGCTCTTCATATTTTTCAGACCTTTTCATGCTCTTGAGATTTTTCACAGCTTTTCATGCTCTCTTATTTTTCAGACCTTTTCATGCTCCTCGTATTTTTTAGACCATATCATGCTCCTTGTACTTTTCAGACCTTTTATGCCTCTCGTATTTTTCAGACCTTTTCAAACTCTTCATATTTATCACAACTTTTCATACTCTTCATTATTTCACACCATTTCATGCTCCACATATTTTTCATACAGGTTCATGCTCTTCATAGTTTTCAGATCTTTTCATGCTCCTCATATTTTTCTGACCGTTTCATGCTCCTCATATTTTTCAGACCGATTCATGCTCTTCATATTTTTCACACCTTTTCATACTCCTCATATTTTACAACTTTTCATTATCCTCATATGGTTTACACCGTTTCATGCTCCTCATTTTTATCATAAGATTCATGTTCCTCATATTTTTCACACATTTACATGCTCCTCATACTTTTGACACCTTTTCATGCTCCTCTTATTTTTCACACCTTTACATGCTCCTATATGTTTGACACCTTTTCTTGCTCTTCATATTTTTCAGAGCTTTTCATGCGGTTCATATTTTTCAGACCCTTTCATGCTCCTTGTATTTTTCAGACCGTTTCATGCTCCTCTTATTTATCAGATCTTTTCATGTTCCTCGTTTTTTTCAGGCCTTTTCATTTTCCTTGTATTTTTCACACCTTTTCATGCTCTTCCTATTTTTCACACCGTTTCATGCTCCTCATATTTTTCATACAGATTCATGCTCCTCATATTTTTCACACCTTTACATGCTCCTCATATTTTTGACAGCTTTTCATGATATTCCTATTTTTCACACCTTTTGATTTTCCTCTTATTTTTGAAACCTTTTTATACTCTACATATTTTTCAGACCTTTTCATGCTCCTCGTATTTTTCAGACCTTTTCATGCTCCTCGTATTTTTGAGACTTTTTCATGCTCTTCATATTTTTCACACCGTTTCATGCTCCTCATACTTTTCATACAATTTCATTCTCCTCGTATTTTTCAGACCTTTTCATGCTCCTCGTATTTTTGAGACTTTTTCATGCTCTTCATATTTTTCACACCGTTTCATGCTCCTCATATTTTTCATACAGTTTCATTCTCCTCGTATTTTTCAGACCTTTTCATGCTCCTCGTATTTTTGAGACTTTTTCATGCTCTTCGTATTTTTCACACCGTTTCATGCTCCTCATATTTTTCATACAGTTTCATGCTCCTTGTATTTTTCAGACCTTTTCATGCTCCTCGTATTTTTGAGACCTTTTCATGCTCCTCGTATTTTTGAGACCTTTTCCTGCCCCTTGTTTTTTTCAGACCTTTTCACGCTCCTCATATTTTTCAGACCTTTTCATGCTCCTCGTGTTTTTTAGACCATTTCATACTCCTTGTATTTTTCAGACATTTTCATGCTCCTCGTATTTTTCACACCTTTTCATGCTGTTCATATTTTTCAGACCGTTTCATGCTCCTCATATTTTTCACACCTTTTCATGCTGTTCATATTGTTCACACCGTTTCATGCTCCTCATATTTTTCATACTGATTCATGCACCTCTTATTTTTCACACCTTTACATTCTATTCAAATTTTTGACCCCTTTTCATGCTCTTCATATTTTTGACACCTTTTCAAGCTCCTGATATTTTTGACACCTTTCCATGCTCCTTTTATTTTTCAGACCTTTTCATGCTCCTCGTATTTTTCAGACCTTTGCATACTCCTCATATTTATCACATCTTTTCTTGCTCTTCTTATTTTTCACACCATTTCATGCTCCGCATATTTTTCATACAGATTCATGCTCCTCATATTTTTCACACCTTTACATGCTTCTCATATTTTTGACATCTTTTCATACTCTTCATATTTTTCAGACCTTTCCATGCTCCTTGTATTTTTCAGACATTTTCATGCTCTTCATATTTTTCACACCGTTTCATGCTCCTCGTATTTTTCATACAGTTTCATACTCCTCGGATTTTTCAGACCTTTTCATGCTCCTTGTATTTTTGAGACCTTTTCCTGCCCCTCATTTTTTTCAGACCTTTTCATGCTCTTCGTATTTTTCAGACATTTTCATGCTCCTCGTATTTCTGAGACCTTTTCATGCTCCTCGTACTTTTGAGACTTTTTCATGCTCTTCATATTTTTCACACCGTTTCATGCTCCTCATATTTTTCATACAGTTTCATGCTCCTCATATTTTCACACCTTTTGATGCTCCTCATATTTTTCACACCTTTTCATGCTCTTCGTATTTTTCACAGTTTTCATGCTCTTCATATTTTTCACAACTTTTCATGCTCTTCGTGTTTTTCACACCTTTTCAGGCTCTTCTTATTTTTCACACCTTTTCATGCTCTTCGTGTATTTCACACCTTTTCATGCACTCTTATTTTTCAGACCTTTTCAACCTCCTCATATTTTTCACACCTTTTCATGATCTTCATATATTTCACACCATTTCATCCTCCTCATAATTTTCATACAGATTCATGCTCCTCAATTTTTCACACCTTTACATGCTCCTCATATTTTTGACACCTTTTCAGGCTCCACATATTTTTCAGACCTTTTCATGCTCCTCGTATTTTTAAGACGTTTTCATACTCCTCATAATTTTCACACCTTTTCATGCTCTTCATATTTTTCACACCGTTTCATGCTCCTCGTGTTTTTCATACAGATTCATGCTCCTCATATTTTTCACAGCATTACTTGTTCCTCATATTTTTGACACCTTTTCATGCTCTTAATATTTTTCACACCTTTTCATTCTCCTCATATTTTTGACAGCTTTTCATGCTCTTCCTATTTTTCACACCTTTTCATTCTCCTCATATTTTTGAAAACTTTTTATACTCTACATATTTTTCAGACCTTTTCATGCTCCTCGTATTTTTCAGACCTTTTCATGCTCCTCGTATTTTTCAGAACTTTTCATGCACCTAGTATTTTTCAGACCGTTTCATGCTCCTCGTATTTTTCAGTCCTTTTCATGCTCCTAGAATTTTTTAGGCCATTTCATGCTCCTCGTATTTTTGAGACCTTTTCCTGCCCCTCGTTTTTTCAGACCTTTTCATGATCCTCGTATTTTTCAGACATTTTCATGCTCCTCGTATTTCTGAGACCTTTTCATGTTCCTCGTATTTTTCAGACCTTTTCAGGCTCTTCTTATTTTTCACACCTTTTCATGCTCTTCGTGTTTTTCACACGTTTTCATTCTCTCGTATTTTTCAGACCTTTTCAAACTCCTCATATTTTTCACACGGTTTCTTGCTCCTCATATGTTTCAAACAATTTCATGCTCCAAATATTTTTCACAACTTTACATGCTCCACATATTTTTGACACCTTTTCATGCTCTTCATGTTATTCACATCTTTTGATGCTCCTCATACTTTTGACACCTTTTCATGCTCTTCTTATTTTTCAGTCCTAAAAGGTCTGAAAAATATGAGGAGCTTGAAAAGGTGTGAAAAATACGAGGAGCAAGAAAAGGTGTGAAAAATATGAAGAGCATGAAAAAGCCTGAAAAACAGGAGGAGGATAAAAAGGTCTGAAAAATACGAGGAGCATGAGAAAGTCTGAAAAATATGAAGAGCCTGAAAAGGTGTGAAAAATATGCAGAGCATGAAAAGATCTGAAAATATGAAGAGCAGGAAAAGGTGTGAAAAATATGAAGAGCATGAAAAGGTCTGAGAAATACGAGGAGCATGAAAAGGTGCGAAAAATATGAGGAGGATGAAAAGGTGTGAAAATACGAGGAACATGGAAAGGTCTGAGAAACATGAGGAGCATGAAAAGGTCTGAAAAATACGAGGAGCATGAAAAAGTCTGAGATATACGAGGAGCATGAAAAAGTCTGAAACATACGAGGAGCATGAAAAGGTCTGAAAAATAAGAAGAGCTTGAAAAGGTGTGAAAACTACGAAGAACACGAAAAGGTGTGAAAAATATGAAGACCTTGAAAAGGTCTGAAAAATATTAACAGCCTGAAAAGGTGTGAAAGAATGAAGAGCAGGAAAAAGTGTGAAAAATATGAGGAGCATGAAAAGGCCTGAAAAATAGGAGGAGTATAAAAATGTCTGAAAAATACGAGGAACAGGAAAAGGTCTGAAAAATAAGAGGAACATGAAAAGGTGTGAAAAATATGAAGAGCATGAAAAGGTCTGAACAATAGGAAGAGCCTGATAAGTGAGAAAAATATGAGGAGCACGAAAAGACCTGAAAAATATGAAGAGCACGAAAAGGTGTGAAAAATACGAGGAGCATGAAAAGGTCTGAGAAATAAGAGGAACATGAAAAGGTGTGAAAAATATGAAGAGCATGAAAAGGTCTGAACAATAGGAAGAGCCTAAATAGGTGAGAAAAGAATGAAGAGTAAGAAAAGTTGTGAAAAATAGGAAGAGCACGTAGGTTGAAAAATATGAGGAGCATGAAAAGGTTTGAGAAATTCGAGGAGCATGAAAAGGTCCGAAAAATACAAGAGCATGAAAAGGTGTGAAAAATACGAGGAGTATGGAAACGTGTGAATGATTAGAGGAGCATGAAAAGGTGTGAAAAATATGAGGAGCATGAAAAGGTGTGAAAAATACAGGAGCAAGAAAAGGTCTGAAAAATACGAGGAGCAAGAAAAGGTCTGAAAAATACGAGGAGCATGAAAAGGTGTAAAAAATACGAGGAGCATAAAAAGGTGTGAAAAATACGGGAAGAATGAAAAGGTGTGAAATATACGAGGAGCAAAAAAGGTGTGAAAAATAAGAGGAGCATGAAAACGCGTGTAAAATACGAGGAGCATGAAAAGGTGTGAAAAATACGAGGAGCATGAAAAGGTCTGAAAAATACGAAGAGCACGAAAAGGTCTAAATATACGAGGAGCATGAAAAGGTGTTGAAAATACGAGGAGCATGAAAAGCTCTAAAAAATACAAGTAGTATGAAAATGTGTGAAAAATATGAGGACCATGAAAAGGTGTGAAAAATACGTGGAGCATGAAAAGGTGTTAAAAGTAGGAGGAGCATGAAAAGGTGTTGAAAATGCAAGGAGCATGAAAAGCTGTGAAAAATACGAGTAGTATGAAAATGTGTGAAAAATTCGAGGAGATGAAAAGGTGTGAAAAATACATTTCGCATGAAAAGGTCTGAAAAACACGAGGAGCATGAAAAGGTGTGAAAAATTCTAGGAGTATGAAAAGTTGTGAAACGACGAGCATGAAAAAGTGTGAAAAATACGAGGAGCATGAAAAGGAGTGAAATATACGAGGAGTATGAAACGGTGTGAAGAATACGAGTAGCATGAAAAGGTGTGAAAAATACAAATACCACGAAATGGTGTGAAGAATACGAGGAGCATGAAAATGTGTGAAAAATATGAAGAGCACGAAAATGTCTGACATATATGAAGAGCACGAAAAGGTCTGAAATATACGAAGAGCACAAAAAGGTGTGAAAAATAGGAGGAGCACGAAAACGTGTGAAAAATACGAGGAGCATGAAAATGTTTGAAAAATACGAAGGGCATGAAAAGGTGTGAAAAATACCAGGAGCATGAAAAGGTCTGAAAAATATGAAGAGTCTGAAAATGTGTGAAAAATATGAAGAACATATAAAGGTCTGAAAAATATGAAAAGCACGAAAATGTCTGAAAAATATGAAGAGCCTGAAAAGGTGTGAAATATATGAAGAGCATGAAAAGGTCTGAAAAATACGAGGAACACGAAAAGGTGTGAATAATACGAGGAGCATGAAAAGATCTGAAAAATACGAGGAGCAAGAAAAGTTGTGAAAAATAGGAGGAGCATGAAAATGTCTGAAAAACACGAAGAGCATGAAAAAGTCTGAAAAATATGAAGAGTCTGTAAAGGTGTGAAAAATATGAAGAACATATAAAGGTCTGAAGAATATGAAGAGCACGAAAATGTGTGAAAAATAGGAGGAGTAGGTAAAGGTGTGAAAAATACGAGGAGCATGAAAAGGTCTGACAAATACGAGGAGCAAGAAAACGTGTGAAAAATATGAGGGACATGAAAAGGTGTGAAAAACACGAGGAGCATGAAAAGGTCTGAAAAATACTAAGAGCATGAAAAGGTCTGAAAAACACGAGTAGCATGAAAAAGTCTGAAAAATACGAGGAGCTTGAAAAGGTCTGAGAAACACGAGGAGAATGAAAAGGTCTGACAAATACGAGGAGCATGAAAAGGTGTGAAAAATATGAGGGACATGAAAAGGTGTGAAAAACACGAGGAGCATGAAAAGGTCTGAAAAATGCTAAGAGCATGAAAAGGTCTGAAAAACATGAGGAGCATGAAAAAGTCTGAAAAATACGAGGAGCTTGAAAAGGTCTGGGAAATACGAGGAGAATGAAAAAGTCTGACAAATACGAGGAGCATGAAAAGGTGTGAAAATGACGAGGAGCATGAAAAGGTGTGAAAAATATGAAGAACATATAAAGGTCTGACAAATACGAGGAGCATGAAAAGGTGTGAAAAATATGAGGGACATGAAAAGGTGTGAAAAATACGAGGAGCATGAAAAGGCGTGAAAAAATGAGGAGCATGAAAAGGCGTGAAAAATACGAGGAGTATGAAGAGGTGTGAAAAATATGAGGAGCATGAAAAGGTGTGAAATATATGAGCAGCATGAAAACGTGTGAAAATACGTGGAGCATGAAAAGACCTGAGAAATAGGAGGAGCATAAAAAGATCTGTAAAATACGAGGAGCATGAAAAGGTCTGAAAAATATGAAGAGCCTGAAAATGTGTGAAAAATATCAAGAACAAGAAAATGTCCGAAAAATATGAAGAGCACGAAAAGGTGTGAAAAAAGGCGGAGCACAAAAAGGTGTGAAAATACGAGGAGCAAGAAAAGGTGTGAAAAATACGAGGAGCATGAAAAGCTGTGAAAAATACGAGGAGAATGAAAAGGTGTCAAAAATACGAGGAGCATGAAAAGGTCTGAAAAATATGAGGAGCATGAAAAGGTCTGAAAACATAAAGAGCCTGAAAAGCTGTGAAAATATGAAGAGCACGAAAAGGTGTGAAAAATATGAGGACGACGAAAAGGTGTGAAAAATACGAGGAGCATGAAAAGGTGTGAAACATATGAGGAGCATGAAAAGGTGTGAAAAATACGAGAAGCATGAAAAGGCCTGAATAATACGAGGAGCATGAAAAGTGGTGAAAAATACGAGAGGCATTAAAAGGCCTAAGAAATATGAGGGGCATGAAAAGCCCTGAAAAATACGAAGAGCCTGAAAAGATGTGAAATATATGAAGAGAATGAAAAGGTCTGAAAAATACGAGGAACATGAAAAGGTGTGAATAATACGAGGAGCATGAAAAGGTCTGAAAAATACGAGGAGCAAGAAAAGTTGTGAAAAGTAGGAGGAGCACGAAAACGTGTGAAAAATACGAGGAGCACGAAAAGGTCTGAAAAATATGACGAGCAAGAAAGGGTGTGAAAAATATGAAGAGCACAAAAGTTCTGAAAAATATGAAGAGCCTGAAAATGTGTGAAAAATATGAAGAACATATAAACGTCTGAAAAATATGAAGAGCACGAAAAGGTGTAAAAAATAGTAGGAGTACGTAAAGGTGTGAAAAATACGAGGAGCATGAAAAGGTCTGACAAATACGAGGAGCATGAAAAGGTGTGAAAAATATGAGGGACATGAAAAGGTGTGAAAAATATGGGGAGTATGAAGAGGTGTGAAAAATATGAGGAGCATGAAAACGTTTGAAAAATATGAGGAGCATGAACAAGTCTCAAAAATATGAGGAGCAAGAGGTGTGAAAAATACAAGGAGCATGAAAAGGTGTGAAAAACACAGAGGAACACGAAAAGGTATGAATAATACGAGGAGCATGAAAAAAAGGTCTGAAAAATACGAGGAACACGAAAAGGTGTGAATAATACGAGGAGCATGAAAAGGTCTGAAAAATATTAGGAGCATGAAAAGGTCTGAAAAATACGAAGAGCACTAAAAGGTGTGAAAAATAGGAGGTGCATGAAAAGGTCTGAAAAATACGAAGAGCACGAAAAGGTGTGAAAAATACGAGGAGCATGAAAAGGTGTGAAAAATACGAGTAGCATGAAAAGGTCTGACAAATACGAGGAGCATGAAAAGGTGTGAAAAATATGAGGAGCATGAAAAGGTGTGAAAAATACGAAGAGCAGGAAAAGTTGTGAAAAATACGAGGAGCATGAAAAGGTGTGAAGAAATCGAAGATCAGGAAAAGGTGTGAAAAAAATGAGGAGCAGGAAAAGGTGTGAAAAATACGACGAGCATGAAAAGGTGTCAAAAATACGAAGAGCGTGAAAAGGTGTGAAAAATATGAAGAGCGTGAAAAGGTCTGAAAATAACGAGGAGCGTGAAAAGGTATGAAAAATACGAGGAGCATGAAGGTGTGAAAAATACGAGGAACATGAAAAGGTCTGAAAAATACTAAGAGCATGAAAAGGTCTGAAAGATATGAAGAGCATGAAAAGGTCTGAAAAACACGAGAGCATGAAAAAGTCTGAAAAATATGAAGAGCCTGAAAAGGTGTGAAAAATATGAAGAACTTATAAAGGTCTGAAAAATATGAAGAGCACGAAAATGTGTGAAAAATAGAGGAGTACATAAAGGTGTGAAAAATACGAGGAGCATGAAAAGGTCTGCCAAATACGAGGAGCATGAAAAGGTGTGAAAAATATGAGGGACATGAAAAGGTGTGAAAAACAAGAGGAGCATGAAAAGGTCTGAAAAAACTAAGAGCAGGAAAAGGTCTAAAAAATATGAAGAGCATGAAAAGGTCTGACAAACACGAGGAGCATGAAAAAGTCTGAAAAATACGAGGAGCTTGAAAAGGTCTGAAAAATACGAGGAGGATGAAAAGGTCTGACAAATACGAGGAGCAAGAAAAGTTGTGAAAAATAGGAGGAGCATGAAAATGTCTGAAAAACACGAAGAGCATGAAAAAGTCTGAAAAATATGAAGAGTCTGTAAAGGTGTGAAAAATATGAAGAACATATAAAGGTCTGAAGAATATGAAGAGCACGAAAATGTGTGAAAAAAAGAAGGAGTACGTAAAGGTGTGAAAAATACGAGGAGCATGAAAAGGTCTGACAAATACGAGGAGCATGAAAAGGTGTGAAAAATATGAGGGACATGAAAAGGTGTGAAAAACACGAGGAGCATGAAAAGGTCTGAAAAACACAAAGAGCATGAAAAGGTCTGAAAAACACGAGGAGCATGAAGAAGTCTGAAAAATACGAGGAGCTTGAAAAGGTCTGGGAAATACGAGGAGAATGAAAAGGTCTGACAAATACGAGGAGCATGAAACGGTGTGAAAATGACGAGGAGCATGAAAAGGTGTGAAAAATATGAGGAGCATGAAAAAGTCTGAAAAATATGAAGAGCCTGAAAATCTGTGAAAAATATGAAGAACATATAAAGGTCTGACAAATACGAGGAGCATGAAAAGGGGTAAAAAATATGAGGGACATGAAAAGGTGTGAAAAATATGAGGAGCATGAAAAGGCGTGAAAAAATGAGGAGCATGAAAAGGCGTGAAAAATACGAGGAGTATGAAGAGGTGTGAAAAATATGAGGAGCATGAAAAGGTGTGAAATATATGAGCAGCATGAAAACGTGTGAAAAATACGTGGAGCATGAAAAGACCTGAGAAATAGGAGGAGCATAAAAAGATCTGTAAAATACGAGGAGCATGAAAAGGTCTGAAAAATATGAAGAGCCTGAAAATGTGTGAAAAATATGAAGAACAAGAAAATGGCCGAAAAATATGAAGAGCACGAAAAGGTGTGAAAAAAGGAGGAGCACAAAAAGGTGTGAAAAATACGAGGAGCAAGAAAAGGTGTGAAAAATACGAGGAGCATGAAATTGTGTGAAAAATACGAGGAGCATGAAAAGGTGTGAAAAATAGGAGGAGCATGAAAAGGTGTCAAAAATACGAGGAGCATGAAAAGGTCTGAAAAATATGAGGAGCATGAAAAGGTCTGAAAAACATGAAGAGCCTGAAAAGCTGTGAAAATATGAAGAGCATGAAAAGGTCTGAAAAATATGAAGAGCACGAAAAGGTGTGAAAAATATGAGGACGAAGAAAAGGTGTGAAAAATACGAGGAGCATGAAAAGGTGTGAAACATATGAGGAGCATGAAAAGGTGTGAAAAATACGAGGAGCATGAAAAGGCCTGTATAATACGAGGAGCATGAAAAGTGGTGAAAAATACGAGAGGCGTTAAAAGGCCTAAGAAATACGAGGGGCATGAAAAGCCCTGAAAAATATGAAGAGCCTGAAAAGATGTGAAAAATATGAAGAACACGAAAATGTCTGAAAAATATGAAGAGCCTGAAAAGGTCTGAAAAATACGAGGAACAAGAAAAGTTGTGAAAAGTAGGAGGAGAACGAAAACGTGTGAAAAATACGAGGAGCACGAAAAGGTCTGAAAAATACGACGAGCATGAAAGGGTGTGAAAAATATGAAGAGCACAAAAGTTCTGAAAAATAGGAAGAGCATGAAAAGGTGTGAAAAATACGAGGAGCATGAAAAGGTGTCAAAAATACGAGGAGCATGAAAAGGTCTGAAAAATATGAGGAGCATGAAAAGGTCTGAAAAACATGAAGAGCCTGAAAAGCTGTGAATATATGAAGAGCATGAAAAGGTCTGAAAAATATGAAGAGCACGAAAAGGTGTGAAAAATACGAGCACGACGATAAGGTGTGAGAAATACGAGCAGCATGAAAAGGTGTGAAACATATGAGGGGCATGAAAAGGTGTGAAAAATACGAGGAGCAAGAAAAGGCCTGAATAATATGAGGAGCATGAAAAGGGGTGAAAAATACGAGAGGCATTAAAAGACCTAAGAAATATGAGGGGCATGAAAAGCCCTGAAAAATACGAAGAGCCTGAAGAGGTGTGAAAAATATGAAGAGCACGAAAATGTCTGTAAAATATGAAGAGCCTGAAAAGGTGTGAAATATATGAAGAGCATGAAAAGGTCTGAAAAATACGAGGAACACGAAAAGGTGTGAATAATTCGAGGAGCATGAAAAGGTCTGAAAAATATTAGGAGCATGAAAAGGTCTGAAAAATATGAAGAGCACTAAAAGATGTGAAAAATAGGAGGTGCATGAAAAGGTCTGAAAAATGCGAAGAGCACGAAAAGGTGTGAAAAATACGAGGAGCATGAAAAGGTGTGAAAAATACGAGTAGCATGAAAAGGTCTGACAAATACGAGGAGCATGAAAAGTTGTGAAAAATACGAGGA
This sequence comes from Cervus canadensis, assembly GCF_019320065.1. Taxonomy (NCBI): domain Eukaryota; kingdom Metazoa; phylum Chordata; class Mammalia; order Artiodactyla; family Cervidae; genus Cervus; species Cervus canadensis. The sequence continues at coordinate 74,182,248 of NC_057399.1, read as the reverse complement.
GCATGAAAAGGTGTGAAAAATACGAAGAGCAGGAAAAGTTGTGAAAAAAATGAGGAGCATGAAAAGGTCTGACAAATACGAGGAGCATGAAAAGGTGTGAAAAATATGAGGGACATGAAAAGGTGTGAAAAACACGAGGAGCATGAAAAGTCTGAAAAATACTAAGAGCATGAAAAGGTCTGAAAAACACGAGGAGCATGAAGAAGTCTGAAAAATACAAGGAGCTTGAAAAGGTCTGGGAAATATGAGGAGAATGAAAAGATCTGACAAATACGAGGAGCATGAAAAGGTGTGAAAATGACGAGGAGCATCAAAAGGTGTGAAAAATATGAGGAGCATGAAAAAGTCTGAAAAATATGAAGAGCCTGAAAATGTGTGAAAAATATGAAGAACATATAAAGGTCTGACAAATATGAGGAGCATGAAAAGGGGTGAAAAATATGAGGGACATGAAAAGGTGTGAAAAATATGAGGAGCATGAAAAGGCGTGAAAAAATGAGGAGCATGAAAAGGCGTGAAAAATACGAGGAGTATGAAGAGGTGTGAAAAATATGAGGAGCATGAAAAGGTGTGAAATATATGAGCAGCATGAAAACGTGTGAAAAATACGTGGAGCATGAAAAGACCTGAGAAATAGGAGGAGCATAAAAAGATCTGTAAAATACGAGGAGCATGAAAAGGTGTGAAAAATACGAGGAGCATGAAATTGTGTGAAAAATACGAGGAGCATGAAAAGGAGTGAAAAATATGAGGAGCATGAAAAGGTGTGAAAAATATGAGGAGCATGAAAAGGTGTGAAAAATACGAGGAGCATGAAAAGGCCTGAATAATACGAGGAGCATGAAAAGTTGTGAAAAATACGAGAGGCGCTAAAAGGCCTAAGAAATACGAGGGGCATGAAAAGCCCTGAAAAATACGAAGAGCCTGAAAAGATGTGAAAAATATGAAGAACACGAAAAGGTCTGAAAAATATGAAGAGCCTGAAAAGGTGTGAAATATATGAAGAGCATGAAAAGCTCTGAAAAATACGAGGAGCAAGAAAAGTTGTGAAAAGTAGGAGGAGAACGAAAACGTGTGAAAAATACGAGGAGCACGAAAAGGTCTGAAAATTACGACGAGCATGAAAGGGTGTGAAAAATATGAAGAGCACAAAAGTTCTGAAAAATAGGAAGAGCATGAAAAGGTGTGAAAAATACGAGGAGCATGAAAAGATGTCAAAAATACGAGGAGCATGAAAAGGTCTGAAAAATATGAGGAGCATGAAAACGTCTGAAAAATATGAAGAGCACAAAAAGGTGTGAAAAACACGAGCACGACGATAAGGTGTGAGAAATACGAGGAGCATGAAAAGGTGTGAAACATATGAGGGGCATGAAAAGGTCTGAAAAATACGAGGAGCAAGAAAAGGCCTGAATAATACGAGGAGCATGAAAAGGGGTGAAAAATACGAGAGGCATTAAAAGACCTAAGAAATATGAGGGGCATGAAAAGCCCTGAAAAATACGAAGAGCCTGAAGAGGTGTGAAAAATATGAAGAGCACGAAAATGTCTGTAAAATATGAAGAGCCTGAAAAGGTGTGAAATATATGAAGAGCATGAAAAGGTCTGAAAAATACGAGGAACACGAAATGGTGTGAATAATTCGAGGAGCATGAAAACGTCTGAAAAATATTAGGAGCATGAAAAGTTCTGAAAAATACGAAGAGCACTAAAAGGTGTGAAAAATAGGAGGTGCATGAAAAGGTCTGAAAAATACGAAGAGCACGAAAAGGTGTGAAAAATATGAAGAGCATGAAAAGGTGTGAAAAATACGAGTAGCATGAAAAGGTCTGACAAATACGAGGAGCATGAAAAGGTGTGAAAAATACGAGGAGCATGAAAAAGTGTGAAAAATACGAAGAGCAGAAAAAGTTGTGAAAAATACGAGGAGCATGAAAAGGTGTGAAGAAATCGAAGATCAGGAAAAGGTGTGAAAAAAATGAGGAGCAGGAAAAGGTGTGAAAAATACGACGAGCATGAAAAGGTGTCAAAAATACGAAGAGCGTGAAAAGGTGTGAAAAATATGAAGAGTGTGAAAAGGTCTGAAAATAACGAGGAGCGTGAAAAGGTCTGAAAAATACGAGGAGCACGAAGGTGTGAAATATACGAGGAACATGAAAAGGTCTGAAAAATACTAAGAGCATGAAAAGGTCTGAAAGATATGAAGAGCATGAAAAGGTCTGAAAAACACGAAGAGCATGAAAAAGTCTGAAAAATATGAAGAGCCTGAAAAGGTGTGAAAAATATGAAGAACTTATAAAGGTCTGAAAAATATGAAGAGCACGAAAATGTGTGAAAAATAGAGGAGTACATAAAGGTGTGAAAAATACGAGGAGCATGAAAAGGTCTGCCAAATACGAGGAGCATGAAAAGGTGTGAAAAATATGAGGGACATGAAAAGGTGTGAAAAACAAGAGGAGCATGAAAAGGTCTGAAAAAAACTAAGAGCAGGAAAAGGTCTAAAAAATATGAAGAGCATGAAAAGGTCTGACAAACACGAGGAGCATGAAAAAGTCTGAAAAATACGAGGAGCTTGAAAAGGTCTGAAAAATACGAGGAGGATGAAAAGGTCTGACAAATACGAGGAGCAAGAAAAGTTGTGAAAAATAGGAGGAGCATGAAAATGTCTGAAAAAAACGAAGAGCATGAAAAAGTCTGAAAAATATGAAGAGTCTGTAAAGGTGTGAAAAATATGAAGAACATATAAAGGTCTGAAGAATATGAAGAGCACGAAAATGTGTGAAAAAAAGAAGGAGTACGTAAAGGTGTGAAAAATACGAGGAGCATGAAAAGGTCTGACAAATACGAGGAGCATGAAAAGGTGTGAAAAATATGAGGGACATGAAAAGGTGTGAAAAACACGAGGAGCATGAAAAGGTCTGAAAAATACAAAGAGCATGAAAAGGTCTGAAAAACACGAGGAGCATGAAGAAGTCTGAAAAATACGAGGAGCATGAAAAGGTCTGGGAAATACGAGGAGAATGAAAAGGTCTGACAAATACGAGGAGCATGAAACGGTGTGAAAATGACGAGGAGCATGAAAAGGTGTGAAAAATATGAGGAGCATGAAAAAGTCTGAAAAATATGAAGAGCCTGAAAATCTGTGAAAAATATGAAGAACATATAAAGGTCTGACAAATACGAGGAGCATGAAAAGGGATAAAAAATATGAGGGACATGAAAAGGTGTGAAAAATATGAGGAGCATGAAAAGGCGTGAAAAAATGAGGAGCATGAAAAGGCGTGAAAAATACGAGGAGTATGAAGAGGTGTGAAAAATATGAGGAGCATGAAAAGGTGTGAAATATATGAGCAGCATGAAAACGTGTGAAAAATACGTGGAGCATGAAAAGACCTGAGAAATAGGAGGAGTATAAAAAGATCTGTAAAATACGAGGAGCATGAAAAGGTCTGAAAAATATGAAGAGCCTGAAAATGTGTGAAAAATATGAAGAACAAGAAAATGGCCGAAAAATATGAAGAGCACGAAAAGGTGTGAAAAAAGGAGGAGCACAAAAAGGTGTGAAAAATACGAGGAGCAAGAAAAGGTGTGAAAAATACGAGGAGCATGAAATTGTGTGAAAAATACGAGGAGCATGAAAAGGTGTGAAAAATAGGAGGAGCATGAAAAGGTGTCAAAAATATGAGAAGCATATAAAGGTGGGAAAAAGACGAGGAGCATGAATCTGTATGAAAAATATGCGGAGCATGAAATGGTGTGAAAAATATGAAGAGCAAGAAAAGGTGTGATAAATATGAGGAGTAGGCAAAGGTCTGAAAAATACGAGAAGCATGAAAAGGTCTGAAAAATACAAGGAGTATGAAATGGTCTAAAAAACACGAGGAGCATGAAAAGGTCTGAAAAATACGAGAGCATTAAAAGGTCTGAAAAATATGAGGAGCATGAAAAGGTCTGAAATATACGAGAGCATTAAAAGGTCTGAGAAATATGAGGAGCATGAGAAGGTCTGAAAAATACGAGGAGCATGAAAAGGTGTCAAAAATATGAAGAGCATGAAAAGGTGTCAAAATACGAGTAGCAGGTAAAGGTCTGAAAAATACGAGGAGCATGAAATGGTCTGAAAAATATGAGGAGCATGAAACGGTCTGAAATATATGAGGAGCATGAAAAGCTGTCAAAAATATGAGGAGCATTAAATGGTGTGAAAAAAATGAAGAGCATGAAAAGGTGTGAAAAATATGCGGAGCATGAAAAGGTGCCGAAAATACGAGGGGCATGAAAAGGCCTGAAAAACAGGAGGAGCATGAAAATGTCTGAAAAATAGGAGGAGCATGAAAAGGCCTGCAAAAAAGGAGGAGCGTGAAAAGCTCTGAAAAATACGAGGAGCATGAAAAAGTCTGAAAAATAGGAGGAGCATGAAAAGGTCTGAAAAATAGGAGGAGCATGGAAACGTCTGAAAAATAGGAGGAGCATGGAAAGGTCTGCAAATTGGGAGGAGCATGAAAAGCTCTGAAAAATACGAGGAGCATGAAAAGGTGTGAGAAATATGAGGAGCATGAAAAGGTGTGAAATATACGACAAGCATGAAAAGGTCTGAAAAAAACGAGGGGCAGGAAAAGGTCTCAAAAATACGAGGAGCATGAAAAGGTCTCAGAAATACGAGGAGCATGAAAAGGTCTGAAAAGTACGAGGAGCATGGAAAAGTCTGAAAAATAGGAGGAGCATTAAAAGGCCTGCAAATTAGGAGGAGCTTGAAAAGCTCTGAAAAATACGAGGAGCATGAAAAGGTGTGAAAAATACGAGGAGCATGAAAAGGTGTGAAATATACGTCGAGCATGAAAAGGTGTGAAGAATACGAGGAGCATGAAAAGGTGTGAAAAAGAAGAGGAGCATGATAAGGTGTGAAAAATACGAGGACCATGAAAAGGTGTGAAATATACGACGAGCATGAAAAGGTGTGAAAAATAGAACGGGCATGGAAATGTCTGAAAAATACGAAGAGCATGAAAAGGTCTGAAAAATACAAGGAGCATGAAAAGGTCTGAAAAATATGAAGAGTCTGAAAAGGTGTCAAAAATATGAGGAGCAACAAATGGTGTGAAAAATACAAAGAGCATGTAAAGGTTTGAAAATATGAGGAGCATGAAACGGTGTGAAAAATATGAACAGCATGAAAATATCTGAAATATACGAGGAGCAAGAAAAGGTCTCAAAAATACGAGGAGCATGAAAAGGTCTGAAAAATACGAGGAACATGAAACAGTATGAAAAATATGAGGAGCATGAAACGGTGTGAAAAATATGAAGAGCATAAAAAAGTCTCAAAAATATGAGGAGCATGAAAAGGTCTCAAAAATACGAGGAGCATGAAAATGTCTGAAAAATACGAGGAGCATGAAAAGGTCTGAGAAAAACCAGGGGCAGGAAAAGATCTCAAAAATACGAGGAGCATGAAAAGGTCTGAAAAATACGAGGAGCATGAAACTGTATGAAAAATACGAGGAGCATGAAACGGTGTGAAAAATATGAAGAGCATGAAAATGTCTGAAAAATACAAGGAGCATGAAAAGGTCTGAAAAATGTGAAGAGTATGAAAAGATGTCAAAAATATGAGAAGCATGTAAAGGTGTGAAAAATATGAGGAGCATGAATCTGTAAGAAAAATATGCGGAGCATGAAATGGTGTGAAAAATATGAAGAGCAAGAAAAGGTGTGATAAATATGAGGAGTATGCAAAGGTCTGAAAAATACGAGGAGCATGAAAAGGTCTGAAAAATACAAGGAGTATGAAATGGTCTAAAAAACCCGAGGAGCATGAGAAGGTCTGAAAAATACGAGGAGCATGAACAGGTGTCAAAAATATGAAGAGCATGAAAAGGTGTCAAAATATGAGTAGCAGGTAAAGGTGTGAAAAATAAGAGGAGCCTGAATCTGTATGAAAAATATGAGGAACATGAAACGGTGTGAAAAATATGAGGAGCATGAAACGGTCTGAAAAATATGAACAGCATGAAAAGGTGTGAAAAATACAAGGAGCATGAAAATGTCTGAAAAATACAAGGAGTATGAAATGGTCTAAAAAACACGAGGAGCATGAAAAGGTCTGAAAAATACGAGGAGCGTGAAAAGGTCTGAAAAAAACAAGGGGCAGGAAAAGGTCTCAAAAATACGAGGAGCATGAAAAGGGCTCAAAAATACGAGGAGCATGAAAAGGTCTGAAAAATACAAGGAGCATGAAACTGTATGAAAAATATGAGGAGCATGAAACGGTGTGAAAAATATGAAGAGCATGAAAATGTCTGAAATATAGGAGGAGAATGAAAAGGTCGCAAAAATATGAGGAGCATGAAATGGTTAGAAAAATATGAAGAGTATGAAAAGGAGTCAAAAAAATGAGAAGCATGTAAAGGTGTGAAAAATATGAGGAGCATGAATCTGTATGAAAAATATGCGGAGCATGAATCTGTATGAAAAATATTCGGAGCATGAATAGGTGTGAAAAATATGAAGAGCATGAAAAAGTGTCAAAACTATGAGTAGCATGTAAAGGTGTCAAAAATATCAAGAGCATGAAAAGGTGTCAAAAATATCAGGAGCATTAAAATGTGTGAAAAATATGAGGAGCATGAAACCGTCTCAAAAATATGAGGAGCATGAAACGATCTGAAAAATATGAAGAGCATGCAAAGGTCTGAGAAAAACGAGGGGCAGGAAAAGTCTCAAAATACGAGGAGCATGAAAAGGTCTCAAAAATACGAGGAGCATTGAAAAGGTCTAAAAATACGAGGAGCATGAAAAGGTCTAAAAAATACCAGGAGCATGAAACTGTATGAAAAATATGAGGAGCATGAAACGGTGTGAAAAATATGAAAAGCATGAAAATGTCTGAAATATACGAGGAGCATGAAAAGGTCGCAAAAATATGATGAGCATGAAAAGGTCTGAAAAATATGAAGTGTATGAAAAGGAGACAAAAATATGAGAAGATTGTAAAGGTGTGAAAAATATGAGGAGCATGAATCTGTATGAAGAATATGCCGAGCATGAAATGGTGTGAAAAATGTGAAGAGCATGAAAAAGTGTCCAAAATATGAGGAGCATGTAAAGGTGTCAAATATATGAAGAGCATGAAAAGGTGTCAAAAATATGAGGAGCATTAAAAGGTGTGAAAAATATGAGGAGCATGACACGGTCTCAAAAATATGAGGAGCATGAAACGATCTGAAAAATATGCAGAGCATGAAATGGTGTGAAAAATATGAGGAGCATTAAAAGGTGTGAAAAATATGAGGAGCATGACACGGTCTCAAACATATGAGGAGCATGAAATGATCTGAAAAATATGAGGAGCATGAAAAGCTGCCAAAAATATGAGGAGCATGAAACAGTGTGAAAAATACGAAGAGCATGAAAACCTGAGAAATATATCAAGAGCATGAAAAGGCCTGAAAAATAAGAAGAGCATGAAAAGGTGTGAAAAATACGAAGATCATGAAAGGTGTGAAAAATACGAAGAGCCTGAAAAGGTGTGAAAAACACGAAGAGCATGAAAAGTTGTGAAAAATACAAAGAGCATGAAAACTGTGAAAAATACGAAGAGCATGAAAAGGTGTGAAAAATATGAGGAGCATCAAAAGGTGTGAAAATATGAGGAGCATGAAACTGTATGAAAAATATGAGGAGCATGAAAAAGTCTCAAAAATACGAGGAGCATGAAAAGGTCTCAGAAATACGAGGAGCATGAAAATATCTGAAAAATACGAAGAGCATGAAAAGGTCTGAAAAAAACGAAGGGCAGGAAAAGGTCTCAAAAATACGAGGAGCATGAAAAGGTCTGAAAAATACGAGGAGCATGAAACTGTATGAAAAATACGAGGAGCATGAAACGGCGTGAAAAATATGAAGAGCATGAAAATGTCTGAAAAATACAAGGAGCATGGAAAGGTCTGAAAAATATGAAGAGCATGAAAAGGTGTCAAAAATATGAGGAGCATGTAAAGGTGTGAAAAATATGAGGAGCATGAATCTGTATGAAAAATATGCGGAGCATGAAATGGTGTGAAAAATAAGAAGAGCAAGAAAAGATGTGATAAATATGAGGAGTATGCAAAGGTCTGAAAAATACGAGGAGCATGAAAAGGTCTGAAAAATACAAGGAGTATGAAATGGTCTAAAAAACCCGGGGAGCATGAAAAGTTCTGAAAAATACGAGGAGCATGAAAAGGTCTGAAAAATAAAAGGAGCATGGAAAGGTGTCAAAAATATCAGGAGCTTGAAAAGGTGTCAAAAATATGAAGAGCATGAAAAGGGGTCAAAAATTTGAATAGAATGTAAAGGTGTGGAAAATAAGAGGTACATGAATCAGTATGAAAAATATGAGGAGCATGAAACGGTCAGAAAATTATGAACAGCATGAAAAGGTGTGAAAAATATGAGGAGCATGAAACGGTCTGAAAAATATGAACAGCATGAAAAGGTGTGAAAAATACGAGGAGCATGAAAATGTCTGAAAAATACAAGGAGTATGAAATGGTCTAAAAAACACGAGGAGCATGAAAAGGTCTGAAAAATATGAGGAGCGTGAAAAGGTCTGAAAAAAACAAGGGGCAGGAAAAGGTCTCAAAAATACGAGGAGCATGAAAAGGTCTCAAAAATACGAGGAGCATGAAAAGGTCTGAAAAATACAAGGAGCATGAAACTGTATGAAAAATATGAGGAGCATGAAACGGTGTGAAAAATATGAGGAGCATGAAAAAATCTCAAAAATACGAGGAGCATGAAAAAGTCTGAAAAATACGAGGAGAATGAAACTGTATGAAAAATATGAGGAGCATGAAACGGTGTGGAATATATAAAGAGCATGAAAATGTCTGAAATATACGAGGAACATGAAAAGGTCGAAAAATATGAGGAGCATGAAAAGGTCTGAAAAATATGAAGAGTATGAAAAGGAGTCAAAAATATGTGAAGCATGTAAAAGTGTGAAAAATATGAGGAGCATGAAACTGTATGAAAAATATGCGGAGCATGAAATGGTGTGAAAAATATGAAGAGCATGAAAAAGTGTCAAAAATATGAGTAGCATGTAAAGGTGTCAAAAATATGAAGAGCATGAAAAGGTGTCAAAAATATCAGGAGCATTAAAATGTGTGAAAAATATGAGGAGAATGACACGGTCTCAAACATATGAGGAGCATGAAACGATCTGAAAAATATGAAGAGCATGCAAAGATGTGAAAAATATGAGGAGCATTAAAAGGTGTGAAAAATATGAGGAGCATGAAACGGTCTCAAAAATATGAGGAGCATGAAACGATCTGAAAAATATGAGGAGCATGAAAAGCTGCCAAAAATATGAGGAGCGTGAAAAACTGTGAAAAATACGAAGAGCATGAAAACCTGAGAAAAATATCAAGAGCATGAAAAGGTCTGAAAAATAAGAAGAGCATGAAAAGGTGTGAAAAATACGAAGATCATGAAAAGGTGTGAAAAATACAAAGAGCCTGAAAAGGTGTGAAAAACACGAAGAGCATGAAAAGTTGTGAAAAATACGAAGAGCATGAAAACTGTGAAAAATACGAAGAGCATGAAAAGGTGTGAAAAATATGAGGAGCATCAAAAGGTGTGAAAAATATGAGGAGTATGAAACGGTATGAAAAATACGAGGAGGATGAAAAGGTGTGAATAATACGAGGTGCATGAAAAGGTCTGAAAAATAAGAAGAGCATGAAAAGGTGTCAAAAGTATGAGGAGCATCAAAAGATGTGAATAACATGAAGAGCATGAAAAGGTGTCAAAAATATGTGGAGCATGTAAAGTTGTGAAAAATATTTGGAGCATGAAATTGTTTGAAACATATGAGGAGCAAGAAACCGTGTGAAAAATATGAGGAGTTTGAAAAGGTCTGAAAAATACGAGAGAATGAAAACGTGTGAAAAACACGAAGAGCATGAAAAGGTGTGAAAAATAAGAAGAGCCTGAAAAGGTCTGAAAAATACGAGGAACATGAAAAGGTCTCAGAAATACGAGGAGCATGAAAATGTCTGAAAAATACGAGGATCATGAAAAGGTCTGAAAAAACGAGGGGCAGGAAAAGGTCTCAAAAATACGAGGAGCATGAAATGGCCTAAAAAATTCTAGGAGCATGAAAAGGACTGAAAAATACGAGGAGCATGAAACGGTCTGAAAAATACTAGGTGCATGAAAAGTTCTGAAAAATACGAGGAGCATGAAAAGGTCTGAAAAATACGAGGAGCATGAAAAGGTCTGAAAAATATATAGAGTATAAAAAGTTTTCAAAAATATGAGGAGAATGAAAAGGTGTGAAAAATAGGAAGAGCATGAAAAGCTGTCAAAAATATGAGGAGAATGAAAAGGTGTGAAAAATATTAAGAGCATGAAAAGGTGTCAAAAATATGAGGAACAAGTAATGCTGTGAAAAATATGAGCAGCATGAATCTGTATGAAAAACACGAGGAGCATGAAACGGTGTGAAAAATATGAAGAGCATGAAAAGGTGTGAAAATTATGAGGAGTATGAAAACGTCTTAAAAATACGAGGAGCATGAAAAGGTCTGAAAAATATGTGGAGCCTGAAAAGGTGTCAAAAATATGAGGAGCATGTAAAGGTGTGAAAAATTGAGGAGCATGAATCTGTATGAAAATTATGAGGAGGATGAAATGGTGTGAAATATATGAAGATCATGAAAAGGTGTGAAAAATATGAGGAGGTTGAAAAGGTCTGAAAAATAAGAGTGCATGAAAAGGTGTGAAATACACGAAGAGCATGAAAAGGTGTGAAAAATAAGAAGAGCCTGAAAAGGTGTGAAAAACACGAAGAGCATGAAAAGTGGTGAAAAATACGAAGAGCATGAAAACTGTGAAAAATACGAAGAGCATGAAAAGGTGTGAAAAATATGAGGAGCATCAAAAGGTAAAGGTCTAAAAAATACCAGGAGCATGAAACTGTATGAAAAATATGAGGAGCATGAAACGGTGTGAAAAATATGAAAAGCATGAAAATGTCTGAAATATACGAGGAGCATGAAAAGGTCGCAAAAATATGATGAGCATGAAAAGGTCTGAAAAATAGGAAGTGTATGAAAAGGAGACAAAAATATGAGAAGATTGTAAAGGTGTGAAAAATATGAGGAGCATGAATCTGTATGAAGAATATGCCGAGCATGAAATGGTGTGAAAAATGTGAAGAGCATGAAAAAGTGTCCAAAATATGAGGAGCATGTAAAGGTGTCAAAAATATGAAGAGCATGAAAAGGTGTCAAAAATATGAGGAGCATTAAAAGGTGTGAAAAATATGAGGAGCATGACACGGTCTCAAAAATATGAGGAGCATGAAACGATCTGAAAAATATGCAGAGCATGAAATGGTGTGAAAAATATGAGGAGCATTAAAAGGTGTGAAAAATATGAGGAGCATGACACGGTCTCAAACATATGAGGAGCATGAAATGATCTGAAAAATATGAGGAGCATGAAAAGCTGCCAAAAATATGAGGAGCATGAAACAGTGTGAAAAATACGAAGAGCATGAAAACCTGAGAAATATATCAAGAGCATGAAAAGGCCTGAAAAATAAGAAGAGCATGAAAAGGTGTGAAAAATACGAAGATCATGAAAGGTGTGAAAAATACGAAGAGCCTGAAAAGGTGTGAAAAACACGAAGAGCATGAAAAGTTGTGAAAAATACAAAGAGCATGAAAACTGTGAAAAATACGAAGAGCATGAAAAGGTGTGAAAAATATGAGGAGCATCAAAAGGTGTGAAAATATGAGGAGCATGAAACTGTATGAAAAATATGAGGAGCATGAAACGGTCTCAAAAATACGAGGAGCATGAAAAGGTCTCAGAAATACGAGGAGCATGAAAATATCTGAAAAATACGAAGAGCATGAAAAGGTCTGAAAAAAACGAAGGGCAGGAAAAGGTCTCAAAAATACGAGGAGCATGAAAAGGTCTGAAAAATACGAGGAGCATGAAACTGTATGAAAAATACGAGGAGCATGAAACGGCGTGAAAAATATGAAGAGCATGAAAATGTCTGAAAAATACAAGGAGCATGCAAAGGTCTGAAAAATAGGAAGAGGATGAAAAGATGGCAAAAATATGAGAAGCATGTAAAGGTGTGAAAAATATGAGGAGCATGAATCTGTATGAAAAATATGCGGAGCATGAAATGGTGTGAAAAATAAGAAGAGCAAGAAAAGATGTGATAAATATGAGGAGTATGCAAAGGTCTGAAAAATACGAGGAGCATGAAAAGGTCTGAAAAATACAAGGAGTATGAAATGGACTAAAAAACCCGGGGAGCATGAAAAGTTCTGAAAAATACGAGGAGCATGAAAAGGTCTGAAAAATAAAAGGAGCATGGAAAGGTGTCAAAAATATCAGGAGCTTGAAAAGGTGTCAAAAATATGAAGAGCATGAAAAGGGGTCAAAAATTTGAATAGAATGTAAAGGTGTGGAAAATAAGAGGTACATGAATCAGTATGAAAAATATGAGGAGCATGAAACGGTCAGAAAATTATGAACAGCATGAAAAGGTGTGAAAAATATGAGGAGCATGAAACGGTCTGAAAAATATGAACAGCATGAAAAGGTGTGAAAAATACGAGGAGCATGAAAATGTCTGAAAAATACAAGGAGTATGAAATGGTCTAAAAAACACGAGGAGCATGAAAAGGTCTGAAAAATATGAGGAGCGTGAAAAGGACTGAAAAAAACAAGGGGCAGGAAAAGGTCTCAAAAATACGAGGAGCATGAAAAGGTCTCAAAAATACGAGGAGCATGAAAAGGTCTAAAAAATACGAGGAGAATGAAACTGTATGAAAAAGATGAGGAGCATGAAACGGTGTGAAAAATATGAGGAGCATGAAAAAATCTCAAAAATACGAGGAGCATGAAAAAGTCTGAAAAATACGAGGAGAATGAAACTGTATGAAAAATATGAGGAGCATGAAACGGTGTGGAATATATAAAGAGCATGAAAATGTCTGAAATATACGAGGAACATGAAAAGGTCGAAAAATATGAGGAGCATGAAAAGGTCTGAAAAATATGAAGAGTATGAAAAGGAGTCAAAAATATGTGAAGCATGTAAAAGTGTGAAAAATATGAGGAGCATGAAACTGTATGAAAAATATGCGGAGCATGAAATGGTGTGAAAAATATGAAGAGCATGAAAAAGTGTCAAAAATATGAGTAGCATGTAAAGGTGTCAAAAATATGAAGAGCATGAAAAGGTGTCAAAAATATGAGGAGCATTAAAATGTGTGAAAAATATGAGGAGAATGACACGGTCTCAAACATATGAGGAGCATGAAACGATCTGAAAAATATGAAGAGCATGCAAAGATGTGAAAAATATGAGGAGCATTAAAAGGTGTGAAAAATATGAGGAGCATGAAACGGTCTCAAAAATATGAGGAGCATGAAACGATCTGAAAAATATGAGGAGCATGAAAAGCTGCCAAAAATATGAGGAGCGTGAAAAACTGTGAAAAATACGAAGAGCATGAAAACCTGAGAAAAATATCAAGAGCATGAAAAGGTCTGAAAAATAAGAAGAGCATGAAAAGGTGTGAAAAATACGAAGATCATGAAAAGGTGTGAAAAATACAAAGAGCCTGAAAAGGTGTGAAAAACACGAAGAGCATGAAAAGTTGTGAAAAATACGAAGAGCATGAAAACTGTGAAAAATACGAAGAGCATGAAAAGGTGTGAAAAATATGAGGAGCATCAAAAGGTGTGAAAAATATGAGGAGTATGAAACGGTATGAAAAATACGAGGAGGATGAAAAGGTGTGAATAATACGAGGTGCATGAAAAGGTCTGAAAAATAAGAAGAGCATGAAAAGGTGTCAAAAGTATGAGGAGCATCAAAAGATGTGAATAACATGAAGAGCATGAAAAGGTGTCAAAAATATGTGGAGCATGTAAAGTTGTGAAAAATATTTGGAGCATGAAATTGTTTGAAACATATGAGGAGCAAGAAACCGTGTGAAAAATATGAGGAGTTTGAAAAGGTCTGAAAAATACGAGAGAATGAAAACGTGTGAAAAACACGAAGAGCATGAAAAGGTGTGAAAAATAAGAAGAGCCTGAAAAGGTCTGAAAAATACGAGGAACATGAAAAGGTCTCAGAAATACGAGGAGCATGAAAATGTCTGAAAAATACGAGGATCATGAAAAGGTCTGAAAAAACGAGGGGCAGGAAAAGGTCTCAAAAATACGAGGAGCATGAAATGGCCTAAAAAATTCTAGGAGCATGAAAAGGACTGAAAAATACGAGGAGCATGAAACGGTCTGAAAAATACTAGGTGCATGAAAAGTTCTGAAAAATACGAGGAGCATGAAAAGGTCTGAAAAATACGAGGAGCATGAAAAGGTCTGAAAAATATATAGAGTATAAAAAGTTTTCAAAAATATGAGGAGAATGAAAAGGTGTGAAAAATAGGAAGAGCATGAAAAGCTGTCAAAAATATGAGGAGAATGAAAAGGTGTGAAAAATATTAAGAGCATGAAAAGGTGTCAAAAATATGAGGAACAAGTAATGCTGTGAAAAATATGAGCAGCATGAATCTGTATGAAAAACACGAGGAGCATGAAACGGTGTGAAAAATATGAAGAGCATGAAAAGGTGTGAAAATTATGAGGAGTATGAAAACGTCTTAAAAATACGAGGAGCATGAAAAGGTCTGAAAAATATGTGGAGCCTGAAAAGGTGTCAAAAATATGAGGAGCATGTAAAGGTGTGAAAAATTGAGGAGCATGAATCTGTATGAAAATTATGAGGAGGATGAAACGGTGTGAAATATATGAAGATCATGAAAAGGTGTGAAAAATATGAGGAGGTTGAAAAGGTCTGAAAAATAAGAGTGCATGAAAAGGTGTGAAATACACGAAGAGCATGAAAAGGTGTGAAAAATAAGAAGAGCCTGAAAAGGTGTGAAAAACACGAAGAGCATGAAAAGTTGTGAAAAATACGAAGAGCATGAAAACTGTGAAAAATACGAAGAGCATGAAAAGGTGTGAAAAATATGAGGAGCATCAAAAGGTGTGAAAATATGAGGAGCATGAAACTGTATGAAAAATATGAGGAGCATGAAACGGTGTGAAAAATATGAAGAGCATGAAAAAGTCTCAAAAGTACGAGGAGCATGAAAAGGTCTCAGAAATACGAGGAGCATGAAAATGTCTGAAAAATACGAAGAGCATGAAAAGGTCTGAAAAAAACGAGGGGCAGGAAAAGGTCTCAAAAATACGAGGAGCATGAAAAGGTCTGAAAAATCCAAGGAGCATGAAACTGTATGAAAAATACGAGGAGCATGAAACGGTGTGAAAAATATGAAGAGCATGAAAATGTCTGAAAAATACAAGGAGCATGGAAAGGTCTGAAAAATATGAAGAGTATGAAAAGATGTCAAAAATATGAGAAGCATGTAAAGGTGTGAAAAATATGAGGAGCATGAATCTGTATGAAAAATATGCGGAGCATGAAAAGGTGTGAAAAATAAGAAGAGCAAGAAAAGATGTGATAAATATGAGGAGTATGCAAAGGTCTGAAAAATACGAGGAGCATGAAAAGGTCTGAAAAATAAAAGGAGCATGGAAAGGAGTCAAAAATATCAGGAGCTTGAAAAGGTGTCAAAAATATGAAGAGCATGAAAAGGGGTCAAAAATTTGAATAGAATGTAAAGGTGTGAAAAATAAGAGGTGCATGAAACAGTATGAAAAATATGAGGAGCATGAAACGGTGTGAACAATATGAACAGCATGAAAAGGTGTGAAAAATATGAGGAGCATGAAACGGTCTGAAAAATATGAACAGCATGAAAAGGTGTGAAAAATACGAGGAGCATGAAAATGACTGAAAAATACAAGGAGTTAAATGTCTAAAAAACACGATGAAGCATGGAAAAAGGTCTGAAAAATTACGAGAGCGTTGAAAGGTCTGAAAAAAAAAAAGGGCAGGGAAAAGTCTCAAAAATACGAGGAGCATGAAAGTTCTGAAAAATACAGAGCAATGAAACTGTATGAAAATATTGAGGAGCATTGAAACGTCGTGCAAAAATATGAAGAGCATGAAAAAGTCTTCAATAATACGAGGAGCAGTTGAAATATGGTCTGACTGAAAAACTACGAGGAAATGAAACTGGTATGAAAAATATGAGAGCATGACAACGGTGTGAAAAATATTGAAGAGGCATGCAAAAAGTCTCAACAAATTCGGGAGCATTGAAAAGGTCTGAAAAATACGGGGAGAATAATAATGTATTTAAAGTAGTGAGGAGCATAAACGGCTGATGAAAAATATGAAGAGCAATGAAAAGGTTCTCAAAAATACGAGGAGCATGAAAGGGTGGAAATACGAGGAGCATGAAACAGGTCTGAAATTGTAGGTGTATAAAAAGGTTTCAAAAATAAGAGGAAAATCAAAAGGTGTGAAAAATAGGAATATCATGAAAAGCTGTCAAAAATATGAGGAGCATGTAAAGGTGTGAAAAATATGAGGAGCATGAATCTGTATGAAAAATATGAGGAGCATGAAACGGTGTGAAAAATAGGAAGAGCATGAAAAGGTGTGAAAAATACAAGGAAAATGAAAAGGCCTGAAAAAAACGAGGAACATGAAAAGGTCTGATAAATAAGAGGAGCATGAAACGGTCTGAAAAATACAAGGAGCATGAAAGGGTCTGAAAAATATGAACCGCATGAAAAGCTCTGAAAAATATGAAGAGCAAGAAAAGGTGTCAAACATATAGGAGCATGTAAAGGTGTGAAAAATAAGAGGAGCATGAAAAGGTGTCAAAAGTATGAGGAGCATGTAAATGTGTGAAAAATATGAGGAACATGAATCTTATGATAAAAATGAGGAGCATGAAACGGTGTAAACCATATGAGGATAATGAAAAGTTGTAAAATATGAGGAGTATGAAAAGGTGTGAAAAATATGAAGAGCATGAATCGGTCTGAAAAATATGAGGAGCATGAAACGGTCAGAAAAATATGAGGAGCATGAAAAGATCTGAAAAATATGAAGAGCATGAACCTGTATGAAAAATATGTGGAGCATGAAATGGTGTGAAATAATGAAGAGGATGAAAAGTTGTGATAAATATGAAGAGTTTGAAAAGGTCTGAAAAATACGAGAGGCATAAAAGGTCTGAAAAGTACAAGGAGCATGATATGGTCTAAAAAATACGAGGAGCATGAAAAGGTCTGAAAAATAAGAGAGCATGAAAAGCTGTGAAAAATCTCAAGAGCATGAAAAGGTCTGAAAAATATGAAGAGCATGAAAATGTGTGAAAAATATGAAGAGCCTGAAAAGTGGTCAAAATATGAGGAGCATGTAAAGGTGTGAAAAATATGAGGAGCATGAAACTGTATGAAAAATATGAGGAGCATGAAACGGTGTGAAAAATATGAAGACCATGAAAGGGTGTGAAAATATCAAGAGCATGAAAAGGTGTGAAAAATATGAGGAGCATGAAAAAGTCTGAAAAATACGAGGAGCATGAAATGGTCTGAAAAAACGAGGAGCATGAAAAGCTGTGAAAAATACGAGGAGCATGAAAGGGTCTGAAAAATACGAGGAGCATGAAAAGGGTGAAAAATATGAAGAGCATGAAAAGGGGTGAAAAATAGGAGGAGCATGAAAAGGTGTGAAATATAGGAGGAGCATGAAAAGGTGTGAAAAATACGAGGAGCATGAAAACGGTGAAAAATACAAAGAGCATGAAAAGTGTGAAAAATACATGGAGCATGAAAATGTCTGAAAAATACGAGGACTATGAAAATGTCTGAAAAATATGAAGAGCATGAAAAGGTGTGAAAAACATGAGCAGCATGAAAAGGTGTGAAAAATATGAGGAGCATGAAACAGTCTGATATATACGAACAGCAGGAAAAGGTGTGAAAATACGAAGAGCATTAAAAGCTGTGAAAAATATCAAGAGCATGAAAAGATCTGAAAAGTATGAAGAGCATTAAAAGGTGTCAAAAATTTGAAGAGCATGAAAAGTTGTGAAAAATAAGAAGGGAAGGAAAAGGTGTGAAAAAATGAAGAGCATGAAATGGTGTGAAAAATAGGAAGAGCATGAAAAGGTGTGAAAAATGAGAAGAGCATGAAAATTTGTTAAAAATGCGAGGAGCATGAAAAGGTGTGAAAAATTCGAGGAGCATGAAAAGGTGTCAAAAATAAGAAGAGCATGAAAAGTTGTGAAAAATACAAGAGCATGAAAAGGTGTGAAAAACACAAGGAGCATGAAAAGGTCTGAAAAATACGGGGAGCATGAAAAGATCTGAAAAAACGAGGAGCATGAAAAGCTGTGAAAAATACGAGGAACATGAAATGGTCTGAAATACACGACCGGCATGAAAAGGTCTGAAAAATATGTAGAGCATGAAAAGGTGTGAAAAATATGAGGAGCATGAAAAGGTGTGAAAAATATGAGGAGCATGAAAAGGTCTGAAAAATATGAAGAGCATGAAAAGGTGTCAAAATATGAGGAGCATGAAAAGGTCTGAAAAATATGTAGAGCATGAAATGCTGTCAAAAATATGAGGAGCATGAAAAGGTGTGAAAAATATGAAGAGCATGAAAAGGTGTCAAAAATATGAGTAGCATGAAAAGGTGTGAAAAAATATGAGGAGCATGGAAAGGTCTGAAAAATATGAAGAGCATGAAAAGGTGTCAAATATGAGGAGAATGAAAAGGTCTGAAAAACATGTAGAGCATGAAATGCTGTCAAAAATATGAGGAGCATGAAAAGGTGTGAAAAATATGAAGAGCATGAAAAGGTGTCAAAACTATGATAAGCATGTAAAGGTGTGAAAAATAAGAGGAGCATGAAACTGTATGAAATATATGAGGAGCATGAAACGGTGTGAAAAATATAAATAGCATGAAAAAGTGTGAAAAATATGAAGAGCTTCAAAAGTTGTCAAAAATATGAGGAGCATGAAAAGGTGTGAAAAATATGAGGAGCATGAAACAGTATGAAAAAATGAGGAGCATGAAAAGGCCTGAAACATACGAGGAGCATGAAAAGGTCTGAAAAATACGAGGAGCATGAAAAGGTCTGAAAAATAAAAGCAGCATGAAAAGTTGTCAAAAATATGAGGAGCTTGAAAAGGTGCCAAAAAATATGAAGAGCATGAAAAGGGGTCAAAAATTTGAATAGAATGTAAAGGTGTGGAAAATAAGAGGTACATGAATCAGTATGAAAAATATGAGGAGCATGAAACGGTGTGAACAATATGAACAGCATGAAAAGGTGTGAAAAATATGAGGAGCATGAAACGGTCTGAAAAATATGAACAGCATGAAAAGGTGTGAAAAATACGAGGAGCATGAAAATGTCTGAAAAATACAAGGAGTATGAAATGGTCTAAAAAACACGAGGAGCATGAAAAGGTCTGAAAAATACGAGGAGCGTGAAAAGGTCTGAAAAAAACAAGGGGCAGGAAAAGGTCTCAAAAATACGAGGAGCATGAACAGGTCTCAAAAATACGAGGAGCATGAAAAGGTCTGAAAAATACAAGGAGCATGAAACTGTATGAAAAATATGAGGAGCATGAAACGGTGTGAAAAATATGAAGAGCATGAAAAAATCTCAAAAATACGAGGAGCATGAAAAGGTCTGAAAAATACGAGGAGAATGAAACTGTATGAAAAATATGAGGAGCATGAAACGGTGTGGAATATATAAAGAGCATGAAAATGTCTGAAATATACGAGGAACATGAAAAGGTCGAAAAATATGAGGAGCATGAAAAGTTCTGAAAAATATGAAGAGTATGAAAAGGAGTCAAAAATATGTGAAGCATGTAAAAGTGTGAAAAATATGAGGAGCATGAATCTGTATGAAAAATATGCGGAGCATGAAATGGTGTGAAAAATATGAAGAGCATGAAAAAGTGTCAAAACTATGAGTAGCATGTAAAGGTGTCAAAAATATGAAGAGCATGAAAAGGTGTCAAAAATATCAGGAGCATTAAAATGTGTGAAAAATATGAGGAGCATGACACGGTCTCAAACATATGAGGAGCATGAAACGATCTGAAAAATATGAAGAGCATGCAAAGATGTGAAAAATATGAGGAGCATTAAAAGGTGTGAAAAATATGAGGAGCATGAAACGGTCTCAAAAATATGAGGAGCATGAAAAGCTGCCAAAAATATGAGGAGCGTGAAACAGTGTGAAAAATACGAAGAGCATGAAAACCTGAGAAAAATATCAAGAGCATGAAAAGGTCTGAAAAATAAGAAGAGCATGAAAAGGTGTGAAAAATACGAAGATCATGAAAGGTGTGAAAAATACGAAGAGCCTGAAAAGGTGTGAAAAACACGAAGAGCAGGAAAAGTTGTGAAAAAATACGAAGAGCATGAAAACTGTGAAAAATACGAAGAGCATGAAAAGGTGTGAAAAATATGAGGAGCATCAAAAGGTGTGAAAAATATGAGGAGCATGAAACGGTATGAAAAATACGAGGAGGATGAAAAGGTGAGAATAATATGAGGTGCATGAAAAGGTCTGAAAAATAAGAAGAGCATGAAAAGGTGTCAAAAGTATGAGGAGCATCAAAAGATGTGAATAACATGAAGAGCATGAAAAGGTGTCAAAAATATGTGGAGCATGTAAAGTTGTGAAAAATATTTGGAGCATGAAATTGTTTGAAACATATGAGGAGCAAGAAACCGTGTGAAAAATATGAGGAGTTTGAAAAGGTCTGAAAAATACGAGAGAATGAAAACGTGTGAAAAACACGAAGAGCATGAAAAGGTGTGAAAAATAAGAAGAGCCTGAAAAGGTCTGAAAAATACGAGGAACATGAAAAGGTCTCAGAAATACGAGGAGCATGAAAATGTCTGAAAAATACGAGGATCATGAAAAGGTCTGAAAAAACGAGGGGCAGGAAAAGGTCTCAAAAATACGAGGAGCATGAAATGGCCTAAAAAATTCTAGGAGCATGAAAAGGACTGAAAAATACGAGGAGCATGAAACGGTCTGAAAAATACTAGGTGCATGAAAAGTTCTGAAAAATACGAGGAGCATGAAAAGGTCTGAAAAATACGAGGAGCATGAAAAGGTCTGAAAAATATGTAGAGTATAAAAAGTTTTCAAAAATATGAGGAGAATGAAAAGGTGTGAAAAATAGGAAGAGCATGAAAAGCTGTCAAAAATATGAGGAGAATGAAAAGGTGTGAAAAATATGAAGAGCATGAAAAGGTGTCAAAAAAATGAGGAGCATGCAAATGTGTGAAAACTATGAGGAGAATGAATCTGTATGAAAAATATGAGGAGCATGAAACGGTGTGACAAAAATGAAGAGCATGAAAAGGTGTGAAAATTATGAGGAGTATGAAAACGTCTTAAAAATACGAGGAGCATGAAAAGGTCTGAAAAATATGTGGAGCCTGAAAAGGTGTCAAAAATATGAGGAGCATGTAAAGGTGTGAAAAATTGAGGAGCATGAATCTGTATGAAAAGTATGAGGAGGATGAAATGGTGTGAAAAATATGAAGATCATGAAAAGGTGTGAAAAATATGAGGAGGTTGAAAAGGTCTGAAAAATAAGAGTGCATGAAAAGGTGTGAAATACACGAAGAGCATGAAAAGGTGTGAAAAATAAGAAGAGCCTGAAAAGGTGTGAAAAACACGAAGAGCATGAAAAGTTGTGAAAAATACGAAGAGCATGAAAACTGTGAAAAATACGAAGAGCATGAAAAGGTGTGAAAAATATGAGGAGCATCAAAAGGTGTGAAAATATGAGGAGCATGAAACTGTATGAAAAATATGAGGAGCATGAAACGGTGTGAAAAATATGAAGAGCATGAAAAAGTCTCAAAAGTACGAGGAGCATGAAAAGGTCTCAGAAATACGAGGAGCATGAAAATGTCTGAAAAATACGAAGAGCATGAAAAGGTCTGAAAAAAAACGAGGGGCAGGAAAAGGTCTCAAAAATACGAGGAGCATGAAAAGGTCTGAAAAATCCGAGGAGCATGAAACTGTATGAAAAATACGAGGAGCATGAAACGGTGTGAAAAATATGAAGAGCATGAAAATGTCTGAAAAATACAAGGAGCATGGAAAGGTCTGAAAAATATGAAGAGTATGAAAAGATGTCAAAAATATGAGAAGCATGTAAAGGTGTGAAAAATATGAGGAGCATGAATCTGTATGAAAAATATGCGGAGCATGAAATGGTGTGAAAAATAAGAAGAGCAAGAAAAGATGTGATAAATATGAGGAGTATGCAAAGGTCTGAAAAATACGAGGAGCATGAAAAGGTCTGAAAAATAAAAGGAGCATGGAAAGGTGTCAAAAATATCAGGAGCTTGAAAAGGTGTCAAAAATATGAAGAGCATGAAAAGGGGTCAAAAATTTGAATAGAATGTAAAGGTGTGGAAAATAAGAGGTGCATGAATCAGTATGAAAAATATGAGGAGCATGAAACGGTGTGAACAATATGAACAGCATGAAAAGGTGTGAAAAATATGAGGAGCATGAAACGGTCTGAAAAATATGAACAGCATGAAAAGGTGTGAAAAATACGAGGAGCATGAAATGTCTGAAAAATACAAGGAGTTATGAATTGGTGTCTAAAAAAACCGAGGAGCATGAAAAGGTCTGAAAAATAGAAGGAGCGTGAAAAGGTCTGAAAAAAAACAAGGGGCAGGAAAGGTCTCAAAAATCGAGGCAGGCATGAAAAGGTCTCAAAAATACGAGGAGCATGAAAAGGTCTGAAAAATACAAGGAGCATGAAACTGTATGAAAAATATGATGGGAGCATGAAACGGTGTGAAAAAATATGAAGAGCATGAAAAAATCTCAAAAATACGAGGAGCATGAAAAAGTCTGAAAAATACGAGGAGAATGAAACTGTATGAAAAATATGAGGAGCATGAAACGGTGTGGAATATATAAAGAGCATGAAAATGTCTGAAATATACGAGGAACATGAAAAGGTCGAAAAATATGAGGAGCATGAAAAGGTCTGAAAAATATGAAGAGTATGAAAAGGAGTCAAAAATATGAGAAGCATGTAAAGGTGTGAAAAATATGAGGAGCATGAATCTGTATGAGAAATATGCGGAGCAAGAAATGGTGTGAAAAATATGAAGAGCATGAAAAAGTGTCAAAAATATGAGTAGCATGTAAAGGTGTCAAAAATATGAAGAGCATGAAAAGGTGTCAAAAATATCAGGAGCATTAAAATGTGTGAAAAATATGAGGAGAATGACACGGTCTCAAACATATGAGGAGCATGAAACGATCTGAAAAATATGAAGAGCATGCAAAGATGTGAAAAATATGAGGAGCATTAAAAGGTGTGAAAAATATGAGGAGCATGAAACGGTCTCAAAAATATGAGGAGCATGAAAAGCTGCCAAAAATATGAGGAGCGTGAAACAGTGTGAAAAATACGAAGAGCATGAAAACCCGAGAAAAATATCAAGAGCATGAAAAGGTCTGAAAAATAAGAAGAGCATGAAAAGGTGTGAAAAATACGAAGATCATGAAAAGGTGTGAAAAATACAAAGAGCCTGAAAAGGTGTGAAAAACACGAAGAGCATGAAAAGTTGTGAAAAATACGAAGAGCATGAAAACTGTGAAAAATACGAAGAGCATGAAAAGGTGTGAAAAATATGAGGAGCATCAAAAGGTGTGAAAAATATGAGGAGTATGAAACGGTATGAAAAATACGAGGAGGATGAAAAGGTGTGAATAATACGAGGTGCATGAAAAGGTCTGAAAAATAAGAAGAGCATGAAAAGGTGTCAAAAGTATGAGGAGCATCAAAAGATGTGAATAACATGAAGAGCATGAAAAGGTGTCAAAAATATGTGGAGCATGCAAAGTTGTGAAAAATATTTGGAGCATGAAATTGTTTGAAACATATGAGGAGCAAGAAACCGTGTGAAAAATATGAGGAGTTTGAAAAGGTCTGAAAAATACGAGAGAATGAAAACGTGTGAAAAACACGAAGAGCATGAAAAGGTGTGAAAAATAAGAAGAGCCTGAAAAGGTCTGAAAAATACGAGGAACATGAAAAGGTCTCAGAAATACGAGGAGCATGAAAATGTCTGAAAAATACGAGGATCATGAAAAGGTCTGAAAAAACGAGGGGCAGGAAAAGGTCTCAAAAATACGAGGAGCATGAAATGGCCTAAAAAATTCTAGGAGCATGAAAAGGACTGAAAAATACGAGGAGCATGAAACGGTCTGAAAAATACTAGGTGCATGAAAAGGTCTGAAAAATACGAGGAGCATGAAAAGGTCTGAAAAATACGAGGAGCATGAAAAGGTCTGAAAAATATATAGAGTATAAAAAGTTTTCAAAAATATGAGGAGAATGAAAAGGTGTGAAAAATAGGAAGAGCATGAAAAGCTGTCAAAAATATGAGGAGAATGAAAAGGTGTGAAAAATATTAAGAGCATGAAAAGGTGTCAAAAATATGAGGAACAAGTAATGCTGTGAAAAATATGAGGAGCATGAATCTGTATGAAAAACACGAGGAGCATGAAACGGTGTGAAAAATATGAAGAGCATGAAAAGGTGTGAAAATTATGAGGAGTATGAAAACGTCTTAAAAATACGAGGAGCATGAAAAGGTCTGAAAAATATGTGGAGCCTGAAAAGGTGTCAAAAATATGAGGAGCATGTAAAGGTGTGAAAAATTGAGGAGCATGAATCTGTATTAAAATTATGAGGAGGATGAAATGGTGTGAAAAATATGAAGATCATGAAAAGGTGTGAAAAATATGAGGAGGTTGAAAAGGTCTGAAAAATAAGAGTGCATGAAAAGGTGTGAAATACACGAAGAGCATGAAAAGGTGTGAAAAATAAGAAGAGCCTGAAAAGGTGTGAAAAACACGAAGAGCATGAAAAGTGGTGAAAAATACGAAGAGCATGAAAACTGTGAAAAATACGAAGAGCATGAAAAGGTGTGAAAAATATGAGGAGCATCAAAAGGTGTGAAAATATGAGGAGCATGAAACTGTATGAAAAATATGAGGAGCATGAAACGGTGTGAAAAATATGAAGAGCATGAAAAAGTCTGAAAAATACGAGGAGCATGAAAAGGTCTCAGAAATACGAGGAGCATGAAAATATCTGAAAAATACGAAGAGCATGAAAAGGTCTGAAAAAAACGAAGGGCAGGAAAAGGTCTCAAAAATACGAGGAGCATGAAAAGGTCTGAAAAATACGAGGAGCATGAAACTGTATGAAAAATACGAGGAGCATGAAACGGCGTGAAAAATATGAAGAGCATGAAAATGTCTGAAAAATACAAGGAGCATGCAAAGGTCTGAAAAATATGAAGAGTATGAAAAGATGTCAAAAATATGAGAAGCATGTAAAGGTGTGAAAAATATGAGGAGCATGAATCTGTATGAAAAATATGCGGAGCATGAAATGGTGTGAAAAATAAGAAGAGCAAGAAAAGATGTGATAAATACGAGGAGTATGCAAAGGTCTGAAAAATACGAGGAGCATGAAAAGGTCTGAAAAATAAAAGGAGCATGGAAAGGTGTCAAAAATATCAGGAGCTTGAAAAGGTGTCAAAAATATGAAGAGCATGAAAAGGGGTCAAAAATTTGAATAGAATGTAAAGGTGTGGAAAATAAGAGGTGCATGAATCAGTATGAAAAATATGAGGAGCATGAAACGGTGTGAACAATATGAACAGCATGAAAAGGTGTGAAAAATATGAGGAGCATGAAACGGTCTGAAAAATATGAACAGCATGAAAAGGTGTGAAAAATACGAGGAGCATGAAAATGTCTGAAAAATACAAGGAGTATGAAATGGTCTAAAAAAAACGAGGAGCATGAAAAGGTCTGAAAAATACGAGGAGCGTGAAAAGGTCTGAAAAAAACAAGGGGCAGGAAAAGGTCTCAAAAATACGAGGAGCATGAAAAGGTCTGAAAAATACGAGGAGCATGAAAAGGTCTGAAAAATACGAGGAGCATGAAACTGTATGAAAAATACGAGGAGCATGAAACGGTGTGAAAAATACGAAGAGCATGAAAAAGTCTCAAAAATACGAGGAGCATGAAAAGGTCTGAAAAATACGAGGAGAATGAAACTGTATGAAAAATATGAGGAGCATGAAACGGTGTGAAAAATATGAAGAGCATGAAAAAGTCTCAAAAATACGAGGAGCATGAAAAGGTCTGAAAAATACGAGGAGAATGAAATTGTATGAAAAGTATGAGGAGCATGAAACGGTGTGAAAAATATGAAGAGCATGAAAAAGGCTCAAAAATACGAGGAGCATGAAAAGGTCTGAAAAATACGAGGAGCATGAAAAGGTCTGAAAAATATGTAGAGTATAAAAAGGTTTCAAAAATAAGAGGAAAATCAAAAGGTGAGAAAAATAGGAATATCATGAAAAGCTGTCAAAAATATGAGGAGCATGTAAAGGTGTGAAAAATATGAGGAGCATGAATCTGTATGAAAAATATGAGGAGCATGAAACGGTGTGAAAAATAGGAAGAGCATGAAAAGGTGTGAAAAATACAAGGAAAATGAAAAGGCCTGAAAAAAACGAGGAACATGAAAAGATCTGATAAATAAGAGGAGCATGAAACGGTCTGAAAAATACAAGGAGCATGAAAGGGTCTGAAAAATATGAACCGCATGAAAAGCTCTGAAAAATATGAAGAGCAAGAAAAGGTGTCAAACATATAGGAGCATGTAAAGGTGTGAAAAATAAGAGGAGCATGAAAAGGTGTCAAAAGTATGAGGAGCATGTAAATGTGTGAAAAATATGAGGAACATGAATCTTATGATAAAAATGAGGAGCATGAAACGGTGTAAACCATATGAGGATAATGAAAAGTTGTAAAATATGAGGAGTATGAAAAGGTGTGAAAAATATGAAGAGCATGAATCGGTCTGAAAAATATGAGGAGCATGAAACGGTCAGAAAAATATGAGGAGCATGAAAAGATCTGAAAACTATGAAGAGCATGAACCTGTATGAAAAATATGTGGAGCATGAAATGGTGTGAAATAATGAAGAGTATGAAAAGTTGTGATAAATATGAAGAGTTTGAAAAGGTCTGAAAAATACGAGAGGCATAAAAGGTCTGAAAAGTACAAGGAGCATGATAAGGTCTAAAAAATACGAGGAGCATGAAAAGGTCTGAAAAATAAGAGAGCATGAAAAGCTGTGAAAAATCTCAAGAGCATGAAAAGGTCTGAAAAATATGAAGAGCATGAAAAGGTCTGAAAAATATGAAGAGCATGAAAATGTGTGAAAAATATGAAGAGCCTGAAAAGTGGTCAAAATATGAGGAGCATGTAAAGGTGTGAAAAATATGAGGAGCATGAAACTGTATGAAAAATATGAGGAGCATGAAACGGTGTGAAAAATATGAAGACCATGAAAGGGTGTGAAAATATCAAGAGCATGAAAAGGTGTGAAAAATATGAGGAGCATGAAAAAGTCTGAAAAATACGAGGAGCATGAAATGGTCTGAAAAAACGAGGAGCATGAAAAGCTGGGAAAAAAACGAGGAGCAGGAAAGGGTCTGAAAAATACGAGGAGAATGAAAAGGGTGAAAAATATGAAGAGCATGAAAAGGTGTGAAAAATAGGAGGAGCATGAAAAGGTGTGAAATATAGGAGGAGCATGAAAAGGTGTGAAAAATACGAGGAGCATGAAAACGGTGAAAAATACAAAGAGCATGAAAAGTGTGAAAAATACATGGAGCATGAAAACGTCTGAAAAATACGAGGACTATGAAAATGTCTGAAAAATATGAAGAGCATGAAAAGGTGTGAAAAACATGAGCAGCATGAAAAGGTGTGAAAAATATGAGGAGCATGAAACAGTCTGAAATATACGAACAGCAGGAAAAGGTGTGAAAACACGAAGAGCATTAAAAGCTGTGAAAAATATCAAGAGCATGAAAAGATCTGAAAAGTATGAAGAGCATTAAAAGGTGTCAAAAATTTGAAGAGCATGAAAAGTTGTGAAAAATAAGAAGGGAATGAAAAGGTGTGAAAAAATGAAGAGCATGAAATGGTGTGAAAAATAGGAAGAGCATGAAAAGGTGTGAAAAATGAGAAGAGCATGAAAATTTGTTAAAAATGCGAGGAGCATGAAAAGGTGTGAAAAATTCGAGGAGCATGAAAAGCTGTCAAAAATAAGAAGAGCTTGAAAAGTTGTGAAAAATACAAAGAGCATGAAAAGGTGTGAAAAACACAAGGAGCATGAAAAGGTCTGAAAAATACGGGGAGCATGAAAAGATCTGAAAAAACGAGGAGCATGAAAAGCTGTGAAAAATACGAGGAACATGAAATGGTCTGAAATACACGACCGGCATGAAAAGGTCTGAAAAATATGTAGAGCATGAAAAGGTGTGAAAAATATGAGGAGCATGAAAAGGTGTGAAAAATATGAGGAGCATGAAAAGGTCTGAAAAATATGAAGAGCATGAAAAGGTGTCAAAATATGAGGAGCATGAAAAGGTCTGAAAAATATGTAGAGCATGAAATGCTGTCAAAAATATGAGGAGCATGAAAAGGTGTGAAAAATATGAAGAGCATGAAAAGGTGTCAAAAATATGAGTAGCATGTAAAGGTGTGAAAAAATATGAGGAGCATGGAAAGGTCTGAAAAATATGAAGAGCATGAAAAGGTGTCAAATATGAGGAGAATGAAAAGGTCTGAAAAACATGTAGAGCATGAAATGCTGTCAAAAATATGAGGAGCATGAAAAGGTGTGAAAAATATGAAGAGCATGAAAAGGTGTCAAAACTATGATAAGCATGTAAAGGTGTGAAAAATAAGAGGAGCATGAAACTGTATGAAATATATGAGGAGCATGAAACGGTGTGAAAAATATAAATAGCATGAAAAAGTGTGAAAAATATGAAGAGCTTCAAAAGTTGTCAAAAATATGAGGAGAATGAAAAGGTGTGAAAAATAAGAGGAGCATGAAAAGGTCTGAAAAATATGAAGAGTATGAAAAAGGTGTCAAAAATATGAGAAGCATGTAAAGGTGTGAAAAATATGAGGGGCATGAATCTGTATGAAAAATATGCAGAGCATGAAATGGTGTGAAAAATATGAAGAGCAAGAAAGGTGTGACAAATATAAGGAGTATGCAAAGGTCTGAAAAATACGAGGAGCATGAAAAGGTCTGAAAAATACAAGGAGTATGAAATGGTCTAAAAAACACGAGGAGCATGAAAAGGTCTGAAAAATACGAGAGCATTAAAAGGTCTGAAAAATAAGAGGAGCATGAGAAGGTCTGAAAAATACGAGGAGCATGAAAAGGTGTCAAAAATATGAAGAGCATGAAAAGGTGTCAAAATATGAGTTGCAGGTAAAGGTGTGAAAAATAAGAGGAGCATGAAACTGTATGAAAAATATGAGGAGCATGAAACGGTCTGAAATATATGAGGAGCATGAAAAGCTGTCAAAAATATGAGGAGCATTAAATGGTGTGAAAAAAATGAAGAGCATGAAAAGGTGTGAATAATATGCGGAGCATGAAAAGGTGTGGAAAATATGAAGAGCATGAAAAGGTGTGAAAAATACGAGGAGCATGAAAATGTCTGAAAAATAGGAGGAGCACGAAAAGGCCTGAAAATAGGAAGAGCAAGAAAAGCTCTGAAAAATACGAGGAGCATGAAAAGGTCTGAAAAATAGGAGAAGCATGAAAAGGTCTGAAAAATACGAGGAGCATGGAAAGGTCTGAAAAATAGGAGGAGCATGAAAAGGTCTGAAAAATACGAGGAGCATGAAAAGGTCTGAAAAATACGAGGAGCATGAAAAGGTCTGAAAAATAAAAAGAGCACGGAAAGGTGTCAAAAATATGAGGAGCTTGAAAAGGTGTCAAAAATATGAAGAGCATGAAAAGGGGTCAAAAATTTGAATAGAATGTAAATGTGTGAAAAATAAGAGGAGCATGAATCAGTATGAAAAATATGAGGAGCATGAAACGGTGTGAAAAATATGAACAGCATGAAAAGGTGTGAAAAATATGAGGAGCATGAAAATGTCTGAAAAATACAAGGAGTATGAAATGGTCTAAAAAACACGAGGAGCATGAAAAGGTCTGAAAAATACGAGGAGCATGAAAAGGTCTGAAAAAAACGAGGGGCAGGAAAAGGTCTCAAAAATACGAGGAGCATGAAAAGGTCTGAAAAATACGAGGAGCATGAAACTGTATGAAAAATATGAGGAGCATGAAACGGTGTGAAAAATATGAACAGCATGAAAATATCTGAAATATACGAGGAGCAAGAAAAGATCTCAAAAATACGAGGAGCATGAAAAGGTCTGAAAAATACGAGGAGCATGAAACAGTATGAAAAATATGAGGAGCATGAAACGGTGTGAAAAATATGAAGAGCATGAAAAAGTCTCAAAAATATGAGGAGCATGAAAAGGTCTCTAAAATACGAGGAGCATGAAAATGTCTGAAAAATATGAGGAGCATGAAAAGGTCTGAGAAAAACGAGGGGCAGGAAAAGGTCTCAAAAATACGAGGAGCATGAAAAGGTCTCAAAAATACGAGGAGCATGAAAAGGTCTCAAAAATACGAGGAGCATGAAAAGGTCTGAAAAATACAAGGAGCATGAAACTGTATGAAAAATATGAGGAACATGAAACGGTGTGAAAAATATGAAAAGCATGAAAATGTCTGAAATATAAGAGGAGCATGAAAAGGTCGCAAAAATATGATGAGCATGAAAAGGTCTGAAAAATATGAAGTGTATGAAAAGGAGTCAAAAATATGAGAAGATTGTAAAGGTGTGAAAAATATGAGGAGCATGAATCTGTATGAAGAATATGCCGAGCATGAAATGGTGTGAAAAATGTGAAGAGCATGAAAAAGTGTCCAAAATATGAGTAGCATGTAAAGGTGTCAAAAATATGAAGAGCATGAAAAGGTGTCAAAAATATGAGGAGTATTAAAAGGTGTGAAAAATATGAGGAGCATGACACGGTCTCAAAAATATGAGGAGCATGAAACGATCTGAAAAATATGCAGAGCATGAAATGGTGTGAAAAATATGAGGAGCATTAAAAGGTGTGAAAAATATGAGGAGCATGACACAGTCTCAAACATATGAGGAGCATGAAACGATCTGAAAAATATGAGGAGCATGAAAAGCTGCCAAAAATATGAGGAGCATGAAACAGTGTGAAAAATACGAAGAGCATGAAAACCTGAGAAATATATCAAGAGCATGAAAAGGTCTGAAAAATAAGAAGAGCATGAAAAGGTGTGAAAAATACGAAGATCATGAAAGGTGTGAAAAATACGAAGAGCCTGAAAAGGTGTGAAAAACACGAAGAGCATGAAAAGGTGTGAAAAATACGAAGAGCATGAAAAGGTGTGAAAAATATGAGGAGCATCAAAAGGTGTGAAAATATGAGGAGCATGAAACTGTATGAAAAATATGAGGAGCATGAAACGGTGTGAAAAATATGAAGAGCATGAAAAAGTCTCAAAAATACGAGGAGCATGAAAAGGTCTCAGAAATACGAGGAGCATGAAAATATCTGAAAAATACGAAGAGCATGAAAAGGTCTGAAAAAAACGAAGGGCAGGAAAAGGTCTCAAAAATACGAGGAGCATGAAAAGGTCTGAAAAATAAGAAGAGCATCAAAAGGTGTCAAAAGTATGAGGAGCATCAAAAGATGTGAATAACATGAAGAGCATGAAAAGGTGTCAAAAAGGTCTGAAAAATATGAAGAGTATGAAAAGATGTCAAAAATATGAGAAGCATGTAAAGGTGTGAAAAATATGAGGAGCATGAATCTGTATGAAAAATATGCGGAGCATGAAATGGTGTGAAAAATAAGAGCAAGAAAAGATGTGATAAATATGAGGAGTATGCAAAGGTCTGAAAAATACGAGGAGCATGAAAAGGTCTGAAAAATACAAGGAGTATGAAATGGTCTAAAAAACCCGAGGAGCATGAAAAGTTCTGAAAAATACGAGGAGCATGAAAAGGTCTGAAAAATAAAAGGAGCATGGAAAGGTGTCAAAAATATCAGGAGCATGAAAAGGTGTCAAAAATATGAAGAGCATGAAAAGGGGTCAAAAATTTGAATAGAATGTAAAGGTGTGGAAAATAAGAGGTACATGAATCAGTATGAAAAATATGAGGAGCATGAAACGGTGTGAACAATATGAACAGCATGAAAAGGTGTGAAAAATATGAGGAGCACGAAACGGTCTGAAAAATATGAACAGCATGAAAAGGTGTGAAAAATACGAGGAGCATGAAAATGTCTGAAAAATACAAGGAGTATGAAATGGTCTAAAAAACACGAGGAGCATGAAAAGGTCTGAAAAATACGAGGAGCGTGAAAAGGTCTGAAAAAAACAAGGGGCAGGAAAAGGTCTCAAAAATACGAGGAGCATGAAAAGGTCTCAAAAATACGAGGAGCATGAAAAGGTCTGAAAAATACAAGGAGCATGAAACTGTATGAAAAATATGAGGAGCATGAAACGGTGTGAAAAATATGAAGAGCATGAAAAAATCTCAAAAATACGAGGAGCATGAAAAAGTCTGAAAAATACGAGGAGAATGAAACTGTATGAAAAATATGAGGAGCAGGAAACGGTGTGGAATATATAAAGAGCATGAAAATGTCTGAAATATACGAGGAACATGAAAAGGTCGAAAAATATGAGGAGCATGAAAAGGTCTGAAAAATATGAAGAGTATGAAAAGGAGTCAAAAATATGTGAAGCATGTAAAAGTGTGAAAAATATGAGGAGCATGAATCTGTATGAAAAATATGCGGAGCATGAAATGATGTGAAAAATATGAAGAGCATGAAAAAGTGTCAAAAATATGAGTAGCATGTAAAGGTGTCAAAAATATGAAGAGCATGAAAAGGTGTCAAAAATATCAGGAGCATTAAAATGTGTGAAAAATATGAGGAGCATGAAACGGTCTCAAAAATATGAGGAGCATGAAACGATCTGAAAAATATGAAGAGCATGCAAAGATGTGAAAAATATGAGGAGCATTAAAAGGTGTGAAAAATATGAGGAGCATGAAACGGTCTCAAAAATATGAGGAGCATGAAAAGCTGCCAAAAATATGAGGAGCGTGAAACAGTGTGAAAAATACGAAGAGCATGAAAACCTGAGAAAAATATCAAGAGCATGAAAAGGTCTGAAAAATAAGAAGAGCATGAAAAGGTGTGAAAAATACGAAGATCATGAAAAGGTGTGAAAAATACAAAGAGCCTGAAAAGGTGTGAAAAACACGAAGAGCATGAAAAGGTGTGAAAAACACGAAGAGCATGAAAAGTTGTGAAAAATACGAAGAGCATGAAAACTGTGAAAAATACGAAGAGCATGAAAAGGTGTGAAAAATATGAGGAGCATCAAAAGGTGTGAAAAATATGAGGAGCATGAAACGGTATGAAAAATACGAGGAGGATGAAAAGGTGTGAATAATACGAGGTGCATGAAAAGGTCTGAAAAATAAGAAGAGCATGAAAAGGTGTCAAAAGTATGAGGAGCATCAAAAGATGTGAATAACATGAAGAGCATGAAAAGGTGTCAAAAATATGTGGAGCATGTAAAGTTGTGAAAAATATTTGGAGCATGAAATTGTTTGAAACATATGAGGAGCAAGAAACCGTGTGAAAAATATGAGGAGTTTGAAAAGGTCTGAAAAATACGAGAGAATGAAAACGTGTGAAAAACACGAAGAGCATGAAAAGGTGTGAAAAATAAGAAGAGCCTGAAAAGGTCTGAAAAATACGAGGAACATGAAAAGGTCTCAGAAATACGAGGAGCATGAAAATGTCTGAAAAATACGAGGATCATGAAAAGGTCTGAAAAAACGAGGGGCAGGAAAAGGTCTCAAAAATACGAGGAGCATGAAATGGCCTAAAAAATTCTAGGAGCATGAAAAGGACTGAAAAATACGAGGAGCATGAAACGGTCTGAAAAATACTAGGTGCATGAAAAGTTCTGAAAAATACGAGGAGCATGAAAAGGTCTGAAAAATACGAGGAGCATGAAAAGGTCTGAAAAATATATAGAGTATAAAAAGTTTTCAAAAATATGAGGAGAATGAAAAGGTGTGAAAAATAGGAAGAGCATGAAAAGCTGTCAAAAATATGAGGAGAATGAAAAGGTGTGAAAAATATTAAGAGCATGAAAAGGTGTCAAAAATATGAGGAACAAGTAATGCTGTGAAAAATATGAGGAGCATGAATCTGTATGAAAAACACGAGGAGCATGAAACGGTGTGAAAAATATGAAGAGCATGAAAAGGTGTGAAAATTATGAGGAGTATGAAAACGTCTTAAAAATACGAGGAGCATGAAAAGGTCTGAAAAATATGTGGAGCCTGAAAAGGTGTCAAAAATATGCGGAGCATGTAAAGGTGTGAAAAATTGAGGAGCATGAATCTGTATGAAAATTATGAGGAGGATGAAATGGTGTGAAAAATATGAAGATCATGAAAAGGTGTGAAAAATATGAGGAGGTTGAAAAGGTCTGAAAAATAAGAGTGCATGAAAAGGTGTGAAATACACGAAGAGCATGAAAAGGGGTGAAAAATAAGAAGAGCCTGAAAAGGTGTGAAAAACACGAAGAGCATGAAAAGTTGTGAAAAATACGAAGAGCATGAAAACTGTGAAAAATACGAAGAGCATGAAAAGGTGTGAAAAATATGAGGAGCATCAAAAGGTGTGAAAATATGAGGAGCATGAAACTGGATGAAAAATATGAGGAGCATGAAACGGTGTGAAAAATATGAAGAGCATGAAAAAGTCTCAAAAGTACGAGGAGCATGAAAAGGTCTCAGAAATACGAGGAGCATGAAAATGTCTGAAAAATACGAAGAGCATGAAAAGGTCTGAAAAAAACGAGGGGCAGGAAAAGGTCTCAAAAATACAAGGAGCATGAAAAGGTCTGAAAAGTCCGAGGAGCATGAAACTGTATGAAAAATACGAGGAGCATGAAACGGTGTGAAAAATATGAAGAGCATGAAAATGTCTGAAAAATACAAGGAGCATGGAAAGGTCTGAAAAATATGAAGAGTATGAAAAGATGTCAAAAATATGAGAAGCATGTAAAGGTGTGAAAAATATGAGGAGCATGAATCTGTATGAAAAATATGCGGAACATGAAATGGTGTGAAAAATAAGAAGAGCAAGAAAAGATGTGATAAATATGAGGAGTATGCAAAGGTCTGAAAAATACGAGGAGCATGAAAAGGTCTGAAAAATAAAAGGAGCATGGAAAGGTGTCAAAAATATCAGGAGCTTGAAAAGGTGTCAAAAATATGAAGAGAATGAAAAGGGGTCAAAAATTTGAATAGAATGTAAAGGTGTGGAAAATAAGAGGAGGAGCATGAAATGGTCTGAAAAGTACGAGGAGCATTAAAAGATCTGAAAAATAGGAGCAGCATGAAAAGGACTTCAATATATGAAGAGCATGAAAAGGTGTCAAAAATATCAGGAGCGTGTACTGGTGTGAAAAATATGAGGAGAATGAAACTGTATGAAAAATCTGCGGAGTATGAAATGGTGTGACATATACGAGGAGCATGAAAAGGTGTGTAAAATACGAGGAGCATGAAAATTTGTGAAAAATATGAAGACCATGTAAAGGTTTGAAAAATATAAGGAGCATGAAATGGTGTGAAAAATATGAGGAGCATGAAATGGTCGGAAATATTCGAGAGCATAAAAGGTGTGAAAAAAAGAAGAGCATGAAAAGCTGTGAAAAATATGAAGAACATGAAAAGGTTTGAAAAATATGAAGAGCATGAAAGGGTGCGAAAATGTGAAGAGCAAGAAAAGGTGTGAAAAATACGAACAGTCTGAATAGGTGGGAAAAACACGAAGAGCATGAAACGGTGTGAAAAATACGACGAGCTTGAAAAGGTGTGACAAATCCGAAGAGCATGAAAAGCTGTGAAAAATACGAGGAGCATGAAAAGCTGTAACAAATACGAAGAGTTTGAAAAGTTCTGAAAAATACGAGGAGCATGAAAAGGTCTGAAAAACATGAGGAGCATTAAAAGGTGTGAAAAATACGATGAGCATGCACATGTGTGAAAAATACGAGGAGCATGCAGAGGTGTGAAAACTACGAGGAGCCTGAAAAGGTGTGAAAAATACAAGGAGCATGAAATGGTCAGAAAAAAAAGAAGGTCGTGAAAAGGTGTGAAAAATATGAAGAGCACGAAAATGTCTGAAATATATGAAGAGCACGAAAAGGTCTGAAAAATACAAGGAACATGAAAAGGTATGAATAATACGAGGCGCATGAAAAGGTCTGAAAAATACGAGGAGCATGAAACGGTCAGAAAAATATGAGGAGCATGAATAGGTGTCAAAAATATGAGGAGTATGAAACGGTGTGAAAACATGAAGAACATGAAACAGTCTGAAAAATATGAGGAGCATGAAAATGTGTCAAAAATATGAGGAGCAAGTAAAGGTATGAAAAATATGAGAAGCATGTATCTGGGTTAAAAATATGAGGAGTATGAAACGTTGTGAAAATACGAGGAGCATGAAAAGGTGTGAAAAATATGAAGAGCATGAAAAGGTGTCAAAAATATGAGGAGCATGAAAAAGTGTGAAAAATACGAGGAGCCTGAAAAGGTCTGAAAAATATTAGGATCATGAAAAGGTCTGAACAATACGAAGAGCACGAAAGGTGTGAAAAATAGGAGGAGCACGAAATGTTGTGAAAAATAGGAGGAGCATGAAAAGATGTGACAAATACGAATACCATGAAGAGGTGTGAAGTATACGAGGAGCATGAAAAGGTGTGAAAAATACGAGGAGCATGAAAACGTGTCAAAAATACGAGGAGCATGAAAAGGCGTGAAAAAATGAGGAGCATGAAAAGGCGTGAAAAATACGAGGAGTATGAAGAGGTGTGAAAAATATGAGGAGCATGAAAAGGTGTGAAATATATGAGGAGCATGAAAACGTGTGAAAAATACGAGGAGCATGAAAAGACCTGAGAAATAGGAGGAGCATAAAAAGATCTGTAAAATACGAGGAGCATGAAAAGGTCTGAAAAATATGAAGAGCCTGAAAATGTGTGAAATATATGAAGAACAAGAAAATGTCCGAAAAATATGAAGAGCACGAAAAGGTGTGAAAAAAGGAGGAGCACAAAAAGGTGTGAAAAATACGAGGAGCAAGAAAAGGTCTGAAAAAAAAGAGGAGCAGGAAAAGGTGTGAAAAATACGCGGAGCATGAAAAGGTGTGAAAAATACGAGGAGGATGAAAAGGTCTGAAAAATACGAAGAGCCCGAAAACGTGAAAAACAGGAGGAGCAGGAAAAGGTGTGAAAAATACGCAGAGCATGAAAAGGTGTGAAAAATACGAGGAACATGAAATGGTCTGAAAAATACGAAGAGCCCGAAAACGTATGAAAAATAGGTGTAGCAGGAAAAGTTGTGAAAAATACGCAGAACATGAAAAGTTGTGAAAAACACGAGAAGCATGAAAAAGCGAGAAAAATACGAAGAGACCGAAAAGGTGTGAAAAATAAGAGGAGCTCGAAAAGGTGTGAAAAATACGCGGCACATGAAAATGTCTGAAAAACCCGAGGAGCATGAAACGGTGTGAAAAATTCTAGGAGTATGTTAAGTTGTGAAAACTACGAGCATGAAACAATGTGAAAAATGCGAGGCGCATGAAAAGGTGTGAAGAATACGAGCAGCATGAAAAGGTGTGAAAAACATGAAGAGCATGAAAAGGTGTCAAAAATATCAGGAGCGCGTAGAGGTGTGAAAAATATGAGAATAAAACTGTATGAAAAATCTGCGGAGCATGAAATGGTGTGACATATACGAGGAGCATGAAAAGGTGTGTAAAATACAAGGAGCAGGAAAATGTGTGAAAAATATGAAGAGCATGAAAAGGTGTGAAATATATGAAGAGCATGAAAAGGTCTGAAAAATACAAGGAACACGAAAAGGTGTGAATAATACGAGGAGCATGAAAAGGTCTGAAAAATATTAGGAGCATGAAAAGGTCTGAAATATACGAGGAGCACGAAAAGGTGTGAAAAATACGAAGAGCATGAAGAGGTCTGAAGAATACGAGGAGCATGAAAAGGTGTGAAAAATACGAGGAGCATGAATATGTGTGAAAAATACAAAGAGCATGAAAAGGAGTGAAAAATATGAATAGCTTGAAAGGGTGTAAAAATAGGGGGAGATTGAAAATGTGTGAAAATTACGAGGAGCATGAAAAGGTGTGAAAAATACGAGGAGCAAGAAAAGGTCTGAAAAATACGAGGTGGATGAAATTGTCTGAAAAATACGAGGAGCATGAAAAGGTCTGGAAAATATGAGGAGCATGAAATGGTTTGTAAAATACG
Organism: Cervus canadensis; assembly: GCF_019320065.1. Taxonomy (NCBI): domain Eukaryota; kingdom Metazoa; phylum Chordata; class Mammalia; order Artiodactyla; family Cervidae; genus Cervus; species Cervus canadensis. Next base: position 74,143,862 of record NC_057399.1, on the reverse strand, counting down.
AGGAGCATGAAATGTTCTGGAAAATACGAGGAGCCTGAAAAGGTCTGAAGGATACAAGGAGCATGAAAAGGTGTGAAGAAATCAAAGAGCAGGAAAAGGTGTGAAAAATATGAGAAGCATGAAAAGGTGTGAAAAATACGAGGAGCATGAAACAGCGTTAAAAATAAAAGGTGCATGAAAACGTGTGAAAAAAACGAGGAGCATGAAAAGGTGTGACGAATACGAGCAGCATGCAAAGGTGTGAAAAATACGAGGAGCATGAAAAGTTTTGAGAAATATGAGGAGCATGAAAAGGTCTGAAAAATACGAGGAGCATGAAAAGGTCTTAAAAATACAAAGAGCACGAAAAGGTCTGAAAAATACGGAGAGGACGAAAAGGTGTGAAAAATAGAAGGAGCACGAAAAGGTGTGAAAAATACGAGGTGCATGAAAAGTTGTGAAAAAAACGAGGATCATGAAATGGTGTGAGAAATACGAGGAGCTTGAAAAGTTGTGAAAATACAAAGAGCATGAAAAGGTGTGAAAAAAAATGAGAAGCATGAAAAGGTGTGAAAAATATGAAGAACAAGAAAATGTCTGAAAAGTATGAAGAGCACGAAAAGGTGTGACAAATAGGAGGAGAATGAAAAGTTGTGAAAAATACGAGGAGCATGAAAAGGTGTGACAAATACGAGGAGCATGAAAAGGTGTGACAAATACGAGGAGCATGAAAAGGTGTGAAAAATACGAAGAGCATGAAAAGGTCTGAAAGATATGAGGAGCATGAAAAGGTGTGAAAAATTATAGGAGCATGAATCGGTCTGAAAAATATGAAGAGCCCGAAAAGGTCTGAAAAATATGAAGAGCACGAAAAGGCGTGAAAAATATGAAGAGCATGAAAAGGCGTGAAAATTCGAGGAGCATGAAAAGGAGTGAAAAATGCGAGGAGCATGAAAAGGTCTGAGAAATTGGAGGAGCATAAAAAGGTCTGAAAAATATGAAGAGCCTGAAAAGGTGT